>NC_134545.1:111880062-112195562 GCF_050624435.1 Tenrec ecaudatus | reverse complement strand
CAGAATGTATACGTCCTCAGATACAACTCCTGAGAACAAGGGGCTCTGTGGTCACTTTTCTTGAAAATGAACGCCAGCTGAGAAGGTCTGCTTTCAGACGACGTGGACATCGAACAGATTAAACTAACGTGTTCCTGCCTCAAGTACCCCAGAATTCAGAGACCCACACAGCCCTGGATGTAACTGGGACACCACCCCACCACCAAGAGGATGGCTAACCAAAGAGGACAGACAATAACAAGTGCTGGCAGGGACATGGCAAAGCTAGACCCCTCCTGCCCGGCCTGGGGTGTATGGCGGGGCTGCAATTCTACTCCTAGTGACCTGCCCCTGAGAGTAAAACATACACAAAGGAGTACACACACACAAGTTCGTGTAAATGCGCTGGAGGGACGGAGACTCGTCACAGCACAGTGAACCCAAAGGCATCACGCTAAGTGGAAGGAGCCACCCACGAGACACTAGGAGGGCGCGCCGCGTGGCCAATAGCGGGCCGCAGGGAGCATGTCATTTAAGACAAGGATGGCAAGGACCGCCCACACGGCCTTTCCCAGGGACAGGGCGAGAGCTCCACTGACATAAGCCCTGGGAGTAGCTGCTGGTCTCGCCCACGGCACCAACACCCACACCCCTGCAGCCAGCCGGGGGAAAGGGCCACTATCTGCAGCCAGCAGCCATCTCTGAGCCCGGAGCACCGACACCACCGGGCCCACAGCCTGACGCCCGGGAGAAAGCAGGCCCCTCGGGCACTTGCTGGGAGGCCAGGGCAGAGCCTTTGGAGCCTGCAAGTGGCAAGGTGCAGGAAGCAGGGCGGGACGGGTCCCAGGGTGACAAGCAAAGCAAATTCACTACTACTGCCAAGTTGATCCCAAATCATGGCGACCCTACAGGACAGGACAGAACTGCCAAGGATTTTCTGGGCCTGGAACTTTGTTCTTCACGGTAGTGGAAAGCACCCCTTTCTTCTGTGGAGGGGCTGGCAGTTCTGAACTGCTGACCTTGCAAACTGCAGTCGAATGGCAGCTTCACATCATCAGAGCTCCTCTCCCAGGCAGACAGACAGAGGTACGTTTCCCCTGGGTGCTCCCTGCAGGAGATGCTCCCACTGGACCACACTCTCCCACTGGGTACTCCCCGAGGACCATGTGATGCTCATTGCTGGGTGGTACACCCTGTTGGTCGATGTTCCCACTGGAAAATGCACTCCATGGGCAGTGCCCCTACTTGGGGGTGCTCACTGCTGGGTGATGCTCCCACTGGGCAGTGTTCTCCACTGGAAAATGCTCTACATGGGTGGTGCTCCCCACGGACGGAGCTCCACACTGGGTGCTCCCTGGTGAAGGTGATACTGCAGGCAGGGGGTGGTCCCAGTCCTTGCAGGTGAAGCTCCACCCCCAGGGTTGCAGTAAACAGAGCCCCGCAGCCACACAGGGTCCCAGGGCCAGACCCCATGGAGGCCAAGCACGCAGCCAGCCTGTGGGAATCCTTGGGACCCCTTCTGGGGCGCACACTCAAGGGCAGAGCCCGGTTGGTGGGGGGGGGGGCGGTGTTGGAGACTCAGAAATGTAGCTGTGTCTACCCAGGACGGGCTCAGCCAGCCCACTGTCCTAGGCTGCTGCCCATCACCTCTGTAGGTGGCCTGTCTGGCCATGGCAGACTCAGCCAGTCTGCTCTGTCCCCAGGGTCAGCAGACAGCAACGGCCCACCTCTGTGCCCTAGCCTGGCAGTCACACAGAGTGCAGGACAAAGTTGCAACGTTGTTACAGCAGAACAGGAAGTTGCAGAAGGCGTGAGAAATCATCACAGTGACGGAGAAAAAAGAATGCAAAGCCCCGCCCCCCACATATACCCTGCCAGGCGTCATTCAGCAAAGGATGAGTCCATCCCCGTCATCTCAACGTTGGTGACACAGCAAAGTCCAGGGTCCCCCAGTGCCCCCTGCACTCACTGCCCATACCACCCAGGACAGGGCCTCTGGATTTGGTGGGGTGCAGGGAGTCTCTCTCCCCCATGTATGCAGATAGGCAGCCCCAGGCCTTGCAGGTGCTGGGGCACGGTCTCTTGGCCCATTTCTCACCTGGCTCCCAGGAGTCCCGTGTGGTCAGCATGCGGAGAGCTGAGGGAAGGTGTCCCCACCCAGCAGCCCCTCAGGTCCATCTCACTTAAGTGTTCCTTGGACAGGAGTGTCTGAATTCCACCAGTGTGCGCTGCCCATCCAGGGCTGGGCCAGGCCTGCCCTCCCACAAAGACTGCTGCTCGGTGTCCACCATGTATCCTGTGAGGGCAGGGCCCGAGGAGAGCCCCAAGGGAGGGCAGTCCCCACCATCACTCATTCAGCTGGCTGGACACTCGAGCACCCGGAGCACCATCGCCCCAGGCCAGCAAGCTCCCCTCCCTCGGGTTGCCCCACAGGGACCGAGGGAGCTGGCCTGATAGCAGCAGCAGGGCACTGGAGACATGACCCCTTCTCGGCAGGCAGGCTGGGGGTGGGGGGAGGTTAGTCAGAGAGCAGAGCAGCATGCCACTGGCAGGGTCCCCCCACCCCAGGGGAGAAGAGCAGCCACCTTGGAGCAGGGGCAGGAGGCTGTGGAGGCCAGACAGCTGCACCCCTGCACCTCCCATGCTCAGGAGGTGGGGTGGAGCAGGGGCGGGAATGGAGCAGCAAGAGGGCAGGGAAGATGGCAGAACAGGGCAAGGGGGAAACAGGGTCTGGGTGGCATGGGGGTGAAAAAACGGGGTTGGGCATGGCTGGAACAGGGGCACAGCAGAGCAGGGGGAGCAGGGAGGGTCAAGACAGGGTGGGCAGAGCAAGGTGGGTTCAGAGCAAGGGTGGAGAAAGAGGGTGGGCAGAAACAGGCACAGAGCACAAGGTGGGGTGGGAATGGGGGAACCATGGGGGACAGGGTAGGTGGGGGAGCAGGCAGAGCAGTTTGGAGTAGGGTAGAGAGGGGAGGCTAGGGACTGGGTAGGGAGTGTGGCAAGGGCTGGGGGAATTGGGGGTGGGGCGTAGGTGGGCAGGAGAGGTATGTAAGTGTGTTGTGGGTAGGGTCAGTCAGAAGGGGGTGGAGGGCCAGGACCAGCAGCCTGTCGGGTTTTCTGGAACCACACTGCGCTGACACAGACTGAATGACAGACTTGCACATCACACCTCAATGAAACTGTCACAACCCACTGGAGGTGAGGACACTAGAAAAGCCGCTCCAGCTGCTGACCCTGGGCACTCTCTGCGAACTTACCTACACCGTCCAGGAACCAGCAGCTGCCCAGCACCCAGCACAGTGCCCCATCACAAAGCACCGCCCCCCCGCCCCGACCTCCATCACCATGCCCTTGACACCTCCCCTCACAGCACCGCCCCCCTCTGTCCTGGCTCCATGTAGCAGGGCCAGTGTCAGGGTAGCAGGCATGGCCAGGCACAAGCTCCCAGAGACTGCCCTGCAAAGCAGGATGCGTACGACAGAGCCTGGAGAGGAAGAGAGGAAGCAGACACCCGCCCAGAGCTCCCACCCCACATAGCGCCCACCTGACGGATGCCCAACAATAAGGCAAAGGTCCCCATCTGATAACGATGAGGCTGACCCCACGTCCACTCAGGCCTGGATCCTGGTGGGCCTGGCCAGACCACTCACCAGTGTCTCTAACCCAGCTCTGGGGGACTCTAGGTCAGTGCTGGGGAATCAGGGTCTAACTCATAGATTTCACACGGGGCCTGAGGGTCAGCTGTGGGGCTCTAACTCTTGTGCTGCACTCTCCCAGAGTTCCTGATCAGTGCTTGGAAGACCAGGGCTGAGCGCACGCACAAACACACAGTCCTGCAGGTCTGCTAGGGAGATGTGGCCTTGCACACATAAGCGCGCATGCACACACACACACACACACACACACACACACAGGTCAGTGTTAGGGATACGAGGCGCTCAGGCCCCACAATCTGAGGGCGGCTCATCCCAGTGGCAGAAGGGTTCACAAGTCACCACATGCTATCCTTGGGGAGAGACCCTCCTCTCTGCTGCCCTGTGCCCCAACCCCATCACCTTGCTCCCCAGCACACAATAAGGGGCCCCAGCAAGGGTGGTGTCCAGCATGCAGCCCATGCACTGCGGCCCATCACATAGCAAGAACCCACCACACTGCGACAGGCAGGGAGCACCACTCCCCAGCCTCATCTGCCTGGACCCAGTCCTGAACAGAGCCCCACTCCCCTCCAATAAGGGGAGTGTCCCTCCAATAAGGGGAGTGCCTCTGCCAACCCCCGCCCTCCCCCCCGCCCCCGAAAGGGCTATGCCTCACCGCCATCACCCAGCAGGTCAGCTTGGACTTGAGTCACAGCCCCTGCCAGGGACTGTGGGTGGCAGTATGCTGGATGTGGGCTGTCCTCTCAGTCCTTGTCCCGTGGATTGAAAACAGTTCATCCACCAAGTAGGCCTGATTCCCAGTGACTTTGAGCCTCCTCACAGCCACCGCTGCTGAGGTCACAGCAGGACCCACTGAGACTAGACATGAGCGCCCAGAGAGCAGGCTGACTTCAGAAAGGGCTGGCGAGAGTTTCAAGACCCTGAGCGCGGGTGTTTATTATGAAATTACCAACCACCTTCGGGGGTGGGAGCTGTGAGCAGATATCAGTCAGGGTGAGGGGTGGCAGGGGGCAGCACAATACCCGCCAAAGATGCATGAGTTTACTGCGGGCTGGGGGCAGGCTGGCGGGTGGGCAGACCACTGCCCTACAAGCAGGATCCCAAACCAGGGCAACAAGAAGGCAGCAAGGCTACAGGTTGGAGGAGGTGCGCTGTGAGGAAATGAGGGGGGTGTGCACCTGCAAGCTGGGCCTGGGCCACCGCACTGCCAGCACTACCTAGCCGAGCCCAGTGGGGTCCTCTGACCGCAGGTATGGCAGGGGGTCCCCTCACCACAGACCTGGGTTGGGTCTTCTGACCATGGTCCTGGTACAGAGTGGTATATCCAGACCAAGCATCAAGAGGGCGGGCGCAGAGTAGGGCTGCCAGCCTGCACCCATGCACACAGATGTCCAGAGGATCACGGAGCAGAGTCTTTGAAGGAGACAGTGGCATGGGCGGGGGGGCAGTCAGGGGCTGCCCAGCAGGTGCTCCATGGGGATCCACTGACCCCAAGCAGAACAGCCCAGCCGTCCCTCAGCTAGGACAGACAGCCCAGCTCAGGCTCCTCTGAGGGCCAGGCCGAGTGGGGAAAGCCGGATGCCAATCACAAAGCACACGTGTCCTCTGTGTGGAAAGCCCTGGCCAGGCCCATCCACACAGACAGAGGGCACAGGAGCAGCCCAGGGTGGGAACCGGGACAGGGAGCAGGAGGGTGACGTCTACAGGCACGGTCTCTTTTTGAGGTCCTAGCACTGTTCTAAAGATGCTGGTGGTGGCATTGTGTGGCCTTACTGAAAACTGCCCAGAGTGGTAGGTGATAGGCAGCACAGGACAGTGGTTGACAAGGAAGCTGTGGGGGGTAGGAGGGTGCAGCCAGGGGTCTTGGGGGACCTGGCCGCGGCTGGAGTGCTGGCTGGGGCCTGGGAGAAGAGCGGGGATTGAGGCCAAGTCCCGGTTGGAGACACGCAATAGGGAAGAGACAGGAAGCTGAGTGATGGCTGGGATGGGGAAAGGGGCATCTTGTGGCGGGGGGCTCTCACAGCCCATGCCTGTTGGCTGACACTACGCCACCTCCTCCTGGCCCCACAGACAGGTCTAGGCTGGTCTCTGAAGCAGCCGAGTGACTACACAGGCTTCCTGGGCGAGCTGGCTGGATGGCTCTCCTGCCACCACAGTAGCCAGGACAAAGGGAACCAGCTCACAAAGGGAGGGCCTGCAGGCACACACCCAACAAGGAACTGTCTCCCAGAACCCTCTCCCAGGTAGCAGCCCGGCCACGTACGGTGGGAGCACACCACGCCCCAAACCACGGCCTCCCAAGCTCACCTTTGCAGCGTGCACATAGCAGAGCCCTAAGGAACCAAGCCAGAGCTTCCTGTCATGGGGCCAGCTGCCTCGGCAGGCCCAGTGCCACCCCTCTCTATGCACGTGACCCTGTGAGTCAAGGAGGCCACGCAGTGCCACCATGCTCGCTGGTCTAGGAAGGATCAGGAGCTCAAATGGAAAGCATCTTCAGGGGCCCCAAAGCCTCTTCAGAATAATGCTGTGGAATTACCTCACATCTCTGCCCACTCTCTCAATGGCATGTGGACCCTTCCAGAGGGCCACAACATGTGGTGACACTAGCACTTGGTGGCAGAGGCCTGTGATGTGTGGCGACATCAGGGGAGGGCTGTGACATGTGGTGGTGTCATCACTCAGCAGAGGACCATGCCACATGGTGACGTCATCATTTGGTGACAGAGGGCTATGTGTATTGATGTCATCGTTTGGTGGCAGAGCCCACGAAGTGTGATGCTGTCATTAGTGGCAGAGAGCCATGACAAGAGGCTTAAAGCTTGCTCAGCTCTCCCCTCTAACGAGATAATCATTCCAGTCATAAAAAACAAAAACAACCGCACTGCCGTCAAGTCCATGTCGATTCACAGTGACCCCACAGGACAGAGTAGAACTGCCCCATGGGTTTCGCAGACTGCAACTCTTTCATTTATTGATTGATTAATTTTAATCAATCATTTTATTGGGAGCTCTTACAGCTCTTATAACACCCACACATCCACTGTGTCCAGCACATCTAAGACTGTAACTTGTGGTGGGAGTGGGAAGCCCTGTCTTTCCCCTTTCACAGCCAAAACCCACATGAAGTAAAAAAAACGTGCCGTCCGGTCAGCCTCAATCTCAGCGACCCTTCGGGTCAAAGGAGACTGTGCTCCGTGGGGGTTTCAGGAACCAGTTTTTCAGGTGTCATCACCAGGCCTTTCTTTAAGATGCCTCTGGGGGGCCTCCAACCACCAACTACCTGTTTGCCGCTAAGCATGTGAGCTGGGGGTCCCATAGCCTCCAGAAGCCCCTCCTGTGAAGGAGGCAAGGGTCACAGAGTAGGAGCACTCTGTGGAAATGTGTGCTGTGAGCAGAGGCCTTTGTGGGGACAGCCCCGGGCACTGCGGCACTGCCCCTGGGTGAGCACAACTGAGGCAGGAGTACTGGCCAGCCCCAGTGTCAGAAGGACACATACTCCTGGGTGGAGGGGGAATGCGCGGTCCCCTCCACAGCTCTGTTCCTTGAGACATGGCCCTCCAGGAAAAGGGCAAGGACAGATGACTGGAGACCTTCCGCCTGGCTGCCCACCTGCCGCAGCGCCTGCACTCCGCTCCCATCCAACACCCCAGACCCTGCGGCCCCACAGTGCTGAGGCCACTGCGGGGGCCCCACAAAGTGTCCTCCTGCCCTGTAGAGTCTACCCATGCACTGTGCCCCCTTGCAATGGAAGGACCGACCACGCACACTCCCCTGGGACCTCTCAGGAAAAGGACAATTTGGAGGGAAGCGGCTAAACAGAAGTGACTTAATTTAAGCCTGGCATTCCAATGTCAGCAGAGCTGTGTGCGGTGTAAACACACCAAACACAGAGCTCCCCACCGAAGATTACTGAGGGGAATGTCTGCCCTGCAGCAGTCCCTTCCCCTGGGAATCAAAGCCCCCCCCCCCCCCGCTGAACTTTCCTGATGTTTCTGAGATTCTGAATCATCAAGCTGCCTCAGCGCGGCAGGTTACTGGAAAGCTCAGAATAGAACGCTAAAAACAGACACACACACCCCAGGCGGGCACTTTTGTAGAACATGGTCCAACTAGAGCAAGTGAAACTGGATCAAAACTGGATCGAGTGGTCCATAGATGTGCTCACCGGCGGGAGGCCAGCTCTCCGCCAACAGGTTAATATCCTGTGCACTAGCGGGGCACTATGGAAGGCTTCACCCCTGCTTGCTACAGACCAGGGAGAGGTCGGCAGCACCTAGGCTCTCCTCCTGGACTTGGCATCCGCCCCCACGCTGGACACAGCACTTGGGTGCTGCCCGCAGGGTTCCCCTGGGAAGCGGTGGGAGGGGCGGCCTCTTCCCTGCACAAGCATGCCTCCTGGAGCTTCACTTGTGTTGGCTGCACAAGTACCAACAGCAGGCGGCACCAGGCGCTGAACTAGGTCAGCCTGGGCCTGTCTCTGGGGAGCTCCACACACAGCTGGGGTTCCCCCCTGCTGGCCACCCAGCCTTCCTGGGTGGGATTCTGGGACAAAGGGGGAGCGGCCCCAGAAGGTAAGGGCCTCCAGGCGCCCGCATCCCAGCCTGCTGATTGGTCAACAAGAGTTGTAAGCATCTTTTTCTTCAGTAAACAAGAAACACAAAGTCCTCCTCCCAGTTTTCCACGGCTCCCTGGTCTAAAAACTGAATCGACACTCTGGGGACAACTGAGTGTGGGAAACTGCCGGGTGAGGGTCAGGGCCAGGGGCCTGGAGCAGGCCCAGGTAGGGTCCAGCATTCCAGGGCTTGGGCTGAGGTCCTGGGTCAGGGTTAGGGTCAGGAGCGAGGATCCCTTGGAGGGCCAGGTTCAGAACTTAAGAGATCACACGCAATGTAAAGCGTTTGCGGGCCAGGGGCAATTCCCAGGAGCTGGCTTTCTAGGGATCAAAGGCAGGGCCGAGGTGCAGGCCAGGGCACCGGTGTCCAGGTTCCAAGGATCTGGGACTTGGTGTGTGTGGGGCAGAGGTTCTAGGCTTCCAGGTTAGGGGCTTAGAGTTTGTGGGGCAAGGGTTCTGGGCCCCAAGTGCAGGACTCAGAATCTGTGCAAACTAGGATCACAGGGCTCCGGGGATCTGGGCTCTGGGTCCAAGACTTGAGGTCTCTGAAGCTGGGGCTCGGGATCCTGAGGATCCGGGTCTGGGGCTCTGGGGCTCGGGGTCCCGGAGCTCGGGGATTCCGGTTTCAGGGTCCTGGGGCTCGGGTCAGGGCCGGCGGCGGCGGCACTTACGTCGTCGAAGAGCGAGCCCACGTTGGCCGTGACCAGCAGGACCGCGGTGCCCGAGGCGGCCGCCCTCCCCGCCATCCTGCGGCGCTGGGGCGGCGCCGCTCCCTCAGCGGGCCGGGCGGGCGGGCCGGGGTCTCAGCGGCGGCCGCGGGGCATCAGCGGCGCCGGGGGTCGGCCCCGGGGTGCATCGCGGGCTCGCGCGTCCGGCCGGGCCTCGCCGCCTGCGGCCTCCTGTCGTTCGTCGCTGGTCGCCGCCGCGGTCCCGCGCCGCCGCCGCCCGAGCTCACAGCGCCCCGCGCGCAGCCATTAGGATCCGGCCGGGAAAGTTCCCGCAGCCACCGCCGCCGCCGCCGACTCGGCCCAGCAAGTCCCGCCCCCGCGGCCGCGGCGGGGGCGGGGCCTCTGGGGGGCGGGGCCTCTGGGGCGGGGCCTGCGCGGCCGCCGGCGAGGTCAGGGCCTTGCGGGGCAGGGTCTGCCCGGGCTGGAGAAGGACCAGCGAGGACAGGGTGCGGGGCGGGAGCTGGGGCGGGGCCTGTACAGTCAGAGGGGCGCGGGGCGGGCTCTCTGCACGAGGGGCGGGGCCTGGGCGGCCGGCAGGGGTGCAGGCAGGTTATGCACGGATGGGAGAGGACGGGGCCTGCCCGGAGCCCGGCGTCCGGGCCGCCGCGCTCCTGTCAATCAGCCAGTCGTCCCCACCCCGCCGCGGCTGCGCACACACTCTGCCCTCCCCTTGTGGCGTCACGGCCCGATTCCGACGCCGTCTCTTAAAGGGACCGCGTCCCCGGAGCACTGTGTCAGGATCTCTCCCGCCCCCGCCCCCTTGTTGCTGAGCAGGCGGGGGCTGGCCCTGGGGTGCTAGAGGGCGAGGCTTCCAGGGGCCGCCAGGGTCGGTGGGAGACACGATGGAGAGAGGCGGGCCACGGTGACCCTTGACCCTGCGGCTCTCGGCGTCCTAGGTCCTGCGGATGCCAAGGTCAAGGGAGCAGTGGCCCCTCGCGGCACAGAGCCGCCCTGCTCAGAAGAAGAGAGCCCTGTCCAGGGAGACTGGTCAGCGCCGGGGTCGGGCTTCGCACACGTGCCATCGACGGGAAGGGCAAGCCTGAGGGTCTGCGCTCAGCAAAGAGGGGGCACCTGACTCCCCACACGTGCTGCCCATCGAAGTGGGCAGTGCTGGGGTCGGCTCAGCCCCGCAGGCTCCTCCCTCGTGCCCGCTGTACACATGCACGGGGTCCAGAATGCAGAGGTCTGGTGGGGCTCTGTAACAGGGTGATGGGGGTCTGGACCAGCATGGGGTCTGGGTTGGAGGGACTCCAGGCAGACAGGCAGGCAGCCCCAGGACCCCAGGACTGGACTTGAGGGGATAGGGTTCAATTCAGAGGAGAATGACATCACAAGGCTGGTTTTTCTGGTGGCTGCATTCAAAAATGTAAGCTAACCCTGAAACCAACCTCAGTGCATTTATGGGACCCAGTATATACAAGGTATTGTTTCAACTGATGACCAATATGTTGAAATGATTCGTGAAATTGGGGGGGCTAGATTTTTGAGACCCAACTCTGGGCACTTACAGCATGCTGCAGTTCACACAGTGGCCCCAGGTCCAGAGAGCTGACCGCAGGACCTGGGGATGGAGCGAGGGGCTTCACAGAACGAGCCTTCCACTTTTCCTGGTCCCGATGTCATCAAGAGGTGTTTCTGCTCTTAAGTAAAGGGTCTTCCAGGGGTCACGGCCAGGAGAGTGTCCCTCTGGGTGCAAATAACCACACACGAAGGGCACCCATCACAGCCACAAATTGAATAGGGTGCCAGGAAAACTGGTGTCCCCTCCCCACCGACTCCTCCTGCACCAGACACAGCACACAGGCACACCGCACAGCATGCTTGGTCACGGGTTTAGTGAAAATGTGACTCAGGAGCCATCACTCCGTAAATCACCAAATGCCGGTGACAATCCTGACACAGATAGCTGGCAATGACGTTCCACCTCCAGCTGCCAGTGGCTCATGCCAATAGCACCAGGGGTCACAATGACAGCCCTGACCATGCTCTTTAGAAGGACTAAGACGTTTGCGATCCGAGAGGTTTAGCATTGAAGGTGTGCTGATGCATGTCAACTGGGCCATGTGTATGTTGGTATAACTAACCCACACCAAACTCACCGCTGCCGCCAAGTCAATCCCGACTCAGTGACCCTATAGGTATATAGATAACTAAGTAGGTATGGTGGTCTAACTTAAGACTGGCAGTGTGTGCGTGTGTTTTAATAATAAATTTTGGCTGAAACCATGTTTTGTAGTCAGTCATTTTCATTATCACCTCTCTGGCAGTGTCACCTGTGGAGGTCCACCCCCAACCCGGTGCCCCCTATGGAATGGTGTCCACAACAAGAGGTATGGAAGTTATCGCCCGGTGCCTGGGAGTGTGGCCTGTGTGTACCAACAGTCACATTAGCTGAGGTCATGCTGGAGAAGGTGGGGTATCCACATCCCCTTTGAGGTGTCCGGTGGGAGAAGACGGGCACAAGGAGAGCCACAATGCAGGAGGAGACACCAACGGGGATGTAGGGGGAAGGCTTGGAGCAGACACGAGCCTGCCCTGAGAAGGAGTAGAAATGGAGGCTACGGAACTGCCGTCGTTTAAATCAACCTCAACACCCCTGGGAAGGTGTCCACCAGCATGGGAAATGCCACGCGCCTGAAATGGGCGGGAGTATATTCTTTGCCGGATTCCTGCCTGCTCACCTGGCTTCAGGGGCCCAACATAGAGCTTACAGTGAGTACCTGCTAACTGAAAGGTCAGCAGTTCCAACCCACCCGCCTCTTAGAGGGAGAAGGCCTTTCAAATAACAGCTTTGGATCCCTAGTGGGACAGTTGCACTCTGACCTACAGGGTCACTGGGGTCACAGAATAACAGGAGGGTGAGGGCAAGGGTGTGTGTGTGTGCGCGCGCGCTCAACCTCCTGCTCCTCCTTTTGTTAGCTGGTTTCAGGAGTGCCTTGGCCCACCTACCAACTGGGGCAAGGTGAGGCCCACCAGAGCTGGCTCCACTGCCCGCTCTGACCAGTCCCTGGGAGAGGGATTGGGCCCAAGCCTTCCTTCCGTTTAACAACATTGTGTTGTAAGGTTTCTCAAGAGGAGGGTGCGTTAGCCAGTCCACATCGCCCGGCTGTTTGGTTTAAGAGCATAACCAGTCTATCTGGGGCCCAGAGGCTCTGCAGACTTCACAGGCCCTTGGAAACCCTCCCACCACCACCACCCAGCACACCTGCAGACCCAGTGCTCCCAGCCTTCAGACCGTGGACCCTTCCCTCGACAGCCTCCACCCCGAAGTGAAGGGACCGACCCAGACCCTTTCCTCCGCAGAGTCCTGAGGCAGGCGAAGGGGGAGCTACCCTCCGTGAGACGCTGGACTTGCCACTTCACCCTGAGGCGGTTCTTCCATGGGGAAGTTGTTGAGACACTGTCCTCATTCATCTGAAGAACTGCACCTATCGTGTCGCCAGCACCATTTGGGAGTGTTGGGGATTGGTGGCGGCTTTAGGGTTCTTCTCCGTGGTCCTCCCAATAGTCTTATGAGGTGCAGGTCTTGCGCTCACACACAGGAACATGGAGGCTTCGAGAGCGAGATGCTGACCCGACTTCATAAGCCAAGAGTAGAGCTCGGTTGTGACCCCAGAGCCCAATGTCCCAGCAGTGGCCCGGGATATGCAGTCCCCCTACAGCAGTCCCAGCACTCAGCATGGGTGAGAGAGTGTCCTTGGGGTGGGGGGAGGTTTGGGGGGGGGGGACACCAGCACAGACAACTGGCCAAACTGGCAGCAAAACCCTGGGCTGGCTTTGTGACCTCCAGGAACGTGTCTAATGTCTAAAGCACACGGCCCTTTGGCCTTTGGTTAGGAGGATGTCGCAGTAGGTATGGTGGCCTTCCCTTCCCATGCCAACAAATGAGTCTGGAGCACCCCCCTACTGTGAAGAGCACAGCTCCTGGAGCCTCATCAACAACTCACCCCAATTTCTGCAGGACCCCCATCTGGCCTTCTAAGGCCTTCGACGCTTCCTCTCCTGGTCTCCCCCTCACCTCCAGGACAGCTGCACTGCAGTGGCGCCCCATGGGCATTAGGGGCCCGGGCTCTGCGCAACCATCTGGAGCCTCAGTTCTCTGGGCATTTCCTTGGGCCCCTGAGGGAGCAAGTGCCAATGCTATTTGGAGGCTGGTGGAGGAGGCCTTGCGGTGGCCTCCTGCAGGCAGTCTCTTCACATCCTGTGGGCCCACCAAGATGACCTGGGAGGCAAGCTGGGAGCGGAGAGGAGGGTTTCAGAGGCCCTGTGGCAGCAGCGGACGTGGCGTTTCCTGAAGTTTTCCGTCAGAGCCCAGTTGTGAACACAACAGCCACCTATTGCCCCCACAACTAGTGTTGCAAACACTCTTCCCCACAGTCTCCTCTGGCTGTCACTTCTCTTTCTGAAACACTGTTTTGATAAACCGGCGCTATGCACTGTGCAGGCCCCCACTCGCCCCCTTTCCTGCCCCTGGGCTCTGGGTGGGGCAGGGCAGTGGGGTCTTCTAGTCCAGGGCTGGGCACACTGCAGTTCCAGCCATGTGCGGCCCTTGCGGTATGGACACGTGGCTCTGGAGTGAAATCAAACGTCTCAAAGGACAGTATTCAAATAATGGTGATTTCATGTGTTCATAGAAATATGTTTGTGGCTCTCGAATAACTTTACATTGTTGTGAGGGGCAAGATTAAATCTTCTGTCTCACAGGTTTGCAGGCCCCTGTGAGAGTCTCCAGCCCTGGCAGGCGCTGGAGGGATGGACACACACGTGAGAGAACACAGGGACAACAGCCCCCACTTCTCGGACATATCTTGGCGGGCAGGCAAGCGCTTGTCTGGCTCAGTGACCTGAGCAGTGAGCCACTGTGACTCTGGCCCTTGGCCGTCATTCTCTGGAAGCAGTGCTAGCAGCCCCGTGAGGACTGAAGGTTAGGGGTCCCCCAGAGACTGCCCACCACTGGGTGCTGGGACAGTGGGGGTGAGGGGGTCTCTGGTAGAGAGGGCCCAGCTGGGAGAGGGACAGGGTGGCCTGGCCCCCTCCCAGAACAGGATACTAGCCAAGAGCAGCAGCCGGTCAGCAGGGGCTGATACCAGCAGCAAAGGGAAGGTCACAGAGCAGCGGCAGCGTGGGGGCCCAGGTGATAACAGGGAAAGGCTCTGCAGGGCCTCGGGAACACATCCCTCGGAGAGAGAGGACTCACCAAACCTGTCCTTTCTCCAATGTGGAGCTGGGCTGCCCCTCAGATGCAGACACAGGGAGCACTTCATCACTGCTGTCACCCCCCCGGTGCCCCTCTCAAACGATGCTGTGTACTTGCAAGGCTCCCCACGTGCACTGTGGCATCACCGTCACCCATGTGTCAAGCTAGGAGCTGTGGCCAGTCCTGGTGTAGAGCTCCTGGCACCGAATCAGACCACATTCTGCGCAATTCAGGGGTTCCCAGGGGCTGCGTGTTGGAAGTTGTCCACCAGAACTTTCTTCCTCATCCTAATCTGGAAGTGCTGCTGAAGCCGATCCATCGTCAGTGACCCTGCTGGCTGCCGTGGCATAGACGGACACAGTCGGACAGACATGCACTTCTCTCTGCTGACTCTCAGTGCGTGGCACCGACAGCAGACGGCAGCATCTGCCCTCATTGGCAGGCAGAGGGCACTCAGAAGATGATTTCAGGTTGGTTTGGGGGGACTGGGAGGAGAAAATAAAAACAGAGAGCTGACCACCATCTCTGATATCATGTGTCATACAACTGCAGACACTTCTTGAGTGACCCCTCAAGCCCTGTCACCTTGTGGCTAAGTGGGACCCCAGCTCCATTCCAGGTACGGGTCACCCTCTTAAGTCCACCTGGGCAGGGTGCCACCGTCCTCTCCACCCAGACGGTGTGCTGGCTGAGCTGTCCTACCACGAACCCACCCGTCCCCACGCTACAGTCCCTCGTCGCAGCAAACTACGTACAGAGTCAGCCTGCGCCTCATCTCCACGGGAGCAGCTCGGGGTCACTGCGATCTAAAGTGAGGCAGAAGTAAACTCATAAACAAACTCATCATTGATTCAGCGCTTAGACTGGCTCGGGTCTGATACGAAAAACCAGCAGGATCAAATATTTCCTTTTTCTGCATGAATGTACTTGTCTTTTCTACTGTACTCGTGGTTGTTTGACTCAGCAGACGTGCGTAGAGCATTAGCAACAGCTGCTCTGCCACCACTTCTCTCGAGGAGAGAGTTTTTACGATGCCGCTGCCTGTGAGATTACTCCGTTCTGTGTCGAAAATGGTGCTCACTTACTGTGAATTCAAGAGTTCTCGCTCATCTTTCCGCACTGTTTGCTCAACTCTCAAAATTAGCCCGGCGGTGCTCGTCTTTGATTTATTTGGGATATTATAATTCTCTGCATTGTTTTGGGAATGGGGCTGTTTCCTGCCACAGAGCCAGGCTGGATTTGGACCGGAAGGGGATGCTCTGCAAGGCCAGCTGTGTGTGACCTCTATGAGGTCAGTGCCGCGCTGGGCTTCTCTCGGGGTCCCCAGGCAGGCACCCCCCGCTGCAGCCCAGAGGTGAAGGTTCTGATGCTGTTCAGAGCTAAATCAGACTCACCTGAAACAGGCAGTGCACACATGGGTTTTCTTGAACAACGAAGAAATTAATTAAACTGTTTATTTGGGGGAGGGAGGGGAAAAAGAGGAGCTGATACCAAGGGCTCAAATAGAAAGTAAATGCTTAGAAAAGGATGATGGCAACATATGTACAAATATGCTTGATAAAATTGATGTACGGAATGTTATATGAGCTGTAAGAGCCCCAATAAAATGATTTAAAAAAATTAACTGTTCGGGGAACTGATTACAAGGAGCCACATGTGACCTCTTCCCTGGGAGAGGGACAGCAGAGAAGGGGGGAAGGGAGACCCCAAATAGGGCAAGATATGACAAAATAACGAGGTATAAATTACCAAGGGCATATGAGGGAGGGGGGAAAGGGGAGGGAGGGGGGGGGGAAAAAGAGGACCTGATGCAAGGGGCTTAAGTGGAGAGCAAATGCCTTGAGAATGATTGGGGCAGGGAATGTATGGATGTGCTTTATACAATTGATGTATGTATATGTATGGATTGTGGTAAGAGTTGTTGGAGTCCCTAATAAAATGTAAAAGAAGAAAAGAGAAAAAAATGATTAGGGCAAAGACTGTACAGATGTGCTTTATACAATTGATGTATGTATATGTATGAACTGTGAAAAGAATTGTATCAGCCCCAATAAATTGTTAAAAAAAAATTAACTGTTTATTTTGTGACATGTGGGGCAGTAAAAGACTTCATTCACAACACAAACTGTCATGACTTTCACTGGTATGTCCAAAGAACATGCCAGTTCTGCCTCTTCCGGCTCCCAGGTTCTGCCAGTGGCTGAGGGGGGCCTGGGAGAGACAGTTGAACTGTGAGACAGCACCGTCCCCTCCAGCACGGCGGGCATGGGCTGGCAGTTCGGACTGTCCCAGGGGTGGCAGCCGGACCACAGGGGTGCAATCACTCATGGGCAGTCGCTCTGTCACTTCTGACCAGAAACCAGGCTGGGTCCGATGAATGGACCAGTCGGGCACATGAAAAGATTCGTTCACATTCAGAGCTCAATGTCCAGCTCAGGTGGCTGCTGCCTTGCCCAGCCACAGCCCAGGAAATAAGCCCGGCCAGCCCCCACCGCTGGGGCGGAGGGCCCAGTCGGCAAGGTAAGCATGGGCGTACTGTGCTTACCTGGCGGTGGGCAGTGAGTGGTTGCTGCGTGGTGAGCATCTGACAGGGGCTGGGAGAGGGGCTCCTGGCAGCCGCAGCTAGAAGCCGAGTCTGATGTGGCGACAAGGGTGACACCGCTCACGACTGATTAATGAGCAAGCGTAAGTGAGCCCGTGCTTGCCCTGCCTGTGGGGTCCTCCGGACGTGGGCTGGGAGTGGGGAAGGCACAGCAGACGCTGAAGCTCTAGCACACAGTGTTTGATCCCCAGTAGGAAATTGATTACATATTGTCTCCAGGCACTGTAGGGTGGAGTGGTGGGGGGTGTAGTGAAGGCGAGGGAGTCTTTCCTGAGATGAGCCCTCACTCCAGGGGGCTACGACACACCAAAGTCAGAGGGACGGAGGTGGAGCTGGACTGGCCACCATCTGGTTCTGTGCCACATGAGGTCATCCCACGTCACAGCTGGCTTGGTGGCAATTAGCAACAGTGTAGGAGCCCTGGTGACACAGGGCGGTAAGCATCAGTCAGCTAACTGAAAGGTCAGCGGTTCAAACCCGGCCAGCCGATCCTTGGGCGACAGGTGAGGCTGTCTGCATCCATGGGGGCTTACAATCTGGAAGGTCTACTCTGTCCTGCCGGTTGTCAAGAGCAGAGAGCCACTCTGTGATGGGGGGTTTGGTTTGACAACAAGGTGCTGAAATCCGTCTGTGCTGTGGCAGGTGCGGGGTGTCAGCTCCAACTCAGGAAGAGCACTGCCAACTCTGCACCCCGCGGCTGTGTTTGAGCCTGCTCCGGAGGCCGCGGTGTCCCACCTTCTCCCTCAGGTTTTCATCTTTTCACAAACCTCTACTTTGCTACGATGTGTGTCTTTTTTCCAGGTTCTCTGTGGATTCCAGGTCCAGAGTACGTGAGATGCCCACTAAGCCACAGCGATTGAGTTCTCTCCCTCCGGAGGAAGACGAGGGATGGCAATCCCGAGACGTGCAGAGACACGTGGACCATGCAGATCAGGAGAAGCAGATGGGCCCACCTACTCCCAGCACCAGCTGCTCTGAAGAGGAGCACTTCGGAGGTCCTGGGAAGAGCGGAACGAAGGTGTGGCACAGACCCACATCGCAAGGGACCAGGCCGACAGACTGGTCAGAGAGAGAGGTGGGGCCCCAAGACCATGAGCCCTAGGCGACCCTTCAGGCCAGGAGCGGAGCCCACCTCTGTGATGGAAGGATCGATCATTTCAGGTCAGAGGTGCAGCATCTACCTAAGGACAAAGTCCACGGGGTGAGGGAAGAAAGAGGAACGGAAATAGGAAACAGGAGAACACAGAAGAGGCATTGGCACTGAGGGGCGGGCCGACAAGGGCTGAGTTCAGACCGAGTGTGTGCGCTGTTGAATGCAAGATGTGGAATCTGCTCTGTACACCCTCCCCTAATTCATGGCAAAGAGGTTTTTTTTGTTCTCTGAGTGGGAGAGAGGAAGTCTGGCCATCCTCCCTTCTGAGCAGGAGCATCCTGGCTGTACTTCCTGCAAGACAGGCTTGGTTCTCCTGACAGTCCATGCTGCCTAGCACTCTTCACAAACACCGTGCTTCCAGGGCGCGGGCTCCTCTGAACCTTTCGCTGATCCACCATACAGCGCTCACATGCTGGCAAAGCAGCTGAGGGCCCCGGGGCTCGGCACCCTCATCCTCACACTGACAGCCTTGCCTGCAACACTTCAGAGGCCTCGGGCAGCATGCTCACACCACGCCGTGCAGCCTTGCGGGGCCGACGTGCATCAGAGCTCCATGTGTCTGTCCTGAGGTCCGTTGGTCCAGGGGTGAGGATTGTGTTATTTTCTCTACAGTCAGTTGTAACT
Source organism: Tenrec ecaudatus (assembly GCF_050624435.1). Lineage (NCBI taxonomy): Eukaryota > Metazoa > Chordata > Mammalia > Afrosoricida > Tenrecidae > Tenrec > Tenrec ecaudatus. The sequence goes on along the minus strand of NC_134545.1, from coordinate 112,177,011 downwards.
CTTGCTGAAGGCTGTGACCTTTGGTCTTCCCAAGTGGCTGGGTCAAGCCCTCTTCACATTCACTGACAAGATCGTGTCAGCTGTGTGTCGAAGGCTGCTGGTGCCCTCTTCCCCCGACCTTGAGGAGTCCTTCTTCATCCTATGGTCCAGCTTTTGGGATTGCTCGCAAGCACACAGACCAGAGAAGTGCAGAGAAAGGATTCAGCCTGCTGCCGCCTCTCCTGGCGGTAAACTGGGCAGCATCTCCCTGTTTGGTTGGCATGACGGCCTCCTGGTCCACGTGCAGGTTCTCTGAGCACAGTCACAGGTCTGGGTCTCCATTCTCCTCGCTGCTGCCCGAGTGACAGGACCCCAGAGACCGAAAGTGACTTAGATGAACTGTTTGGCGAAATTCGAGTGTGGCCTGCTTTTCGTTGCTTTGGGACAATGTTGTGTTAGTGACGCGTGGGTTCGGCCTTTGCTCTTTGGGGACGGTGATGGCTGCAGGTGTGGCTGCCCAGTGTCACCCCAAACTGGCTCAGCCGACCCCTGACTCCAATCCTGAAATGGCCCTTTGATGAGGCCCTCTGCTCACCATATGCCATCAAACACTCCCTCCAAGCAGCCCCCCTGGGTGCCCCGGGGCCCTCCATGGGGGTCTGAGGTCAAGGACCACATGGGCACTCGGGACAAAGGCCTGCAGAGACCCGATGCATAGCATGATTCAGAAGGGACCCTCAGCCCTGGCTGCTGCTAATCTACCTCACCCACATGCAGTGTGGGCGACAAGCTTTCACGGTCAATGTCTCCTCCTCCAGGAAGCCATCCTGGCCTCAGGAGAGCATAGGGCTCTCCGGTCCCTGGCATGTCCCAAGCCAGCGAGGAAGGGGACAGTGGGCATGGGTTGGTCCAGGAAGGTCCCCGGCCCCAGGCCTCGGCCCCTCTCGGTGTTGTCCATCTCCAAGCTCAGACTGTCCTCTGGCTCTGAGGGCTAGGATATCCTTGTTAGTGTTTGAGAGGCTCAGCCCCGCCCAGGGAGGCTCCTGTTTCCCTCGGGGTTTCCTGCGGAGCCTGAGCGGAGCCTTGGGCGCTGAGGTCTGGTTTCACCCGGGCACTGGTCCCTGTGGTCTGGGTGCGCGCATGCGCACACACACATACCTTGCAGAGTGAGGGGCGCTGGCCAAGGTGAGCATCGCCCACAGGGCCCAGTCTGCACTCCTGACCTGGAGTGAGAGGACAGGCCTGGGGCAGGGGAGTGGAGAAAGCAGAGCAGGTTGAGGTTCTGGCCTTGCCTCTCCCGAGGTCGAGGTCGAGCTGAGCCATCTGTCCTCAGGAACAGGCTGCTTCGCCTCCCAGGGCCCCTCCCGCCCTGGCAGCCTAGGAGGCAGCTCTGGGAGTGAGGGAAACAGTGGCTGGTCAGTGGGTCCAGGAGGACTTGATGTCCGCCCCTCCCACCCGCTGTACTCCGCCTCAGAGCGCAATGGGGCTGAGCACCCAGGTTATGGGCGACCGTGGGGTAGAACTTGGCTCAGCAAAAGTAAGGGGGTGACTGGTGTGCTGAGGTGGGGTTCCCTCCCCACCTGGCCCCCGCTTGTGGACCTTTGACCCAGATGTCATCTTCTGAGGCTTCACCCAAACACAAATGCTCCCGCCAGGCGAGGACGGACTCATAGCCTCGGCCTCATTGAGTGTCCAGAAAGTGGGGTGCAGATACTCTATAGCAGTTAAAATCCAGGATCCCCTGAAATATCTGGGAACTTGGGTGTTGGTTTGACTGGTTGCACTGTGTTCCTTGAAATGTTCCCGTGTGGGGTGGGTGTGGCTGGCCTGTACCTGTGGGACACTATTGTCCAGTGATGAGACCCGAGGGGCTCAGGACACAAGCTCATGCTTCCTGATGGCGCCCTCCTTAGCCAGGGGAGGGCACGCAGGCACATTGGGTGAGGATAGAGGCCCGTGGCCAAGGCACCACTGGGGCTGCTCAGCAAGAAGGAGTGGAGGCAACTGAGACCCAACTTGGACTTTGAGCCCAGTCCTGCTGTCAGCCAGGAAGTGCTCACGGTGGGTGACAAGGGCCCCCCTGTCTGGGCACAGGTTGGCCTGGCCCCTGTGTGACAGGCAGGGTTCCTGGATGACACTGCAGACAAGCAGCTCCTAAGTTAACTTGGGGGCTCCTGAGTGGGAGGAGGATGGGACACAGGGTACCCCAGCCCCTGGACCAAGGAGGGGTATGGTGGCTGTGCCCCCACAGGGGTGGGGGGCAGCCCTAGGTGGTAGGAGAAGGCCTGTACCCACTCCTGGCAGTGGGGGTGCTCAGGGCTGGGGGCGCCCCCTGCAAGCCCATCAGGGAGGAAAGGGGAGAGGTGGGGAGAGGGAAAGGGAGGGGATAAGGAGGGGAGAGAGAGGAGAGGAGAGGAGAGGAGAAGAGAAGATGGGGGAGGCCGCCCCAAGAGCAGCCCTGCCCTAAGAATAGCTCCTGCGCCCACAGCTATTTTTAGAGCTCCCTTAGCCGGAGGCCCCCATGACTCAGCCAGCCCTCTGCAATGAGAAAGTCTGAAAGTTCAGGCGCACAGCAGCCTGGCCCATGGAGGGCAGACACCCCACACCCTGTCAGGTCAGTGGGGCCTGGAGCCTGGGGCACCACGGGCCACGCAGCTCCCGCCACCCCCACCCCATCGCTGCAAGGCCACTGGGCCAACCGGCTCCTCCCCCAGCAGAGCAATGGAAAATCTGACCTCAGAATCCCGCCTCCACAAAGAATGTGGCTGGCCCGCCCCCTTGGGCAGCGCCAGGCACAGAGCCAGGGGCCACCAGCCTGCTCTCCTCCCTCTGTGTGGCCCTGCTGGCTTTGATGGCCTCACCTTGGTGCTGAGCGCCAGCTCGCATGTCCTGCCCTCTGTCTCAGGGTCATCTTGGCAGGGAAAACCTGACCCGTCTGTGATTGGGGCTGGCCCCCTGTGCCAAAGGACAGGGGACAGTGGGCAGTGCAGGGTAGGGTGGAGGCCGAACTGCCTTTCCCTAGGGACTGCCTCTGGGAGTGCCACAGAGAAGGTGTGCGCACTGCATAGCGGGCACGGGTGTGCACATGTACACACACACACACACAGACGTGCGCATATGTGTGCTCGCATGCACCGATAAAGCTGTGTGTATGCACATGTGGGTGCACATGTGGGTGCTGTTACTTCAGCAGAGTCAGTACTGACCCATGGGGACACTGTGTACCAAGAATGGGATGCTTCCCTGGCCTGTGCAGTGCCCCCCATTGTGGGTCCACGCAGAACCATTGCTGTGACTACCATGTATGTGCCCACGTGCACACGGCAGGGGTGAATGTGTCCTAGGACACATGTGTTCAGGCATGTACATCTAGCCACCATCTGTGTGTATACCTGTGTGCATGTATGCGTGGACACATGTGTGGGTGTGTGCAGGCTGCTGCAGACACACGGGAAGTTGGGATGCGTGTGGACGGTTGGAGGAGCCCCATACTTGGACCCGGGGAAAAAGGGACTTCTTTAGCCCCTGCAACTCTCAGAAAGGCCTAGAATTGAGTCTTCTCGTGGCCACAGCTGCACATGGAACTCTTCCCACAGAGTGCCCTGGACCGTGGTGGAAGGAAGGGCCGAGTGGGCCCTGGATGGAGGAAGTCACTTCTCAGTCGTCCAAGGCCAGCCCCCAGGATAGGGCACTGCCTCAGTGCAGCTCATTGCCTGGGGGGTGCAGTGGGGAGGGGCGTACAGGAGACCCCATGGCCATCTGGGCATCGCAGTGGGCACAGGCATCTGCTGGCCCATCCCCAGCGTGGGCCCTCTGCACACAGCAATGTCCCGAGGGAGGGGCGCTGGGAGGGGGCTGCTTGGAGAAGCTGCTGGGTCCCAGGCTTGTGCATCCTCCCGACCCTCCCAGAGGGCCCGGCGGCCCTCTGGCTGTGGGGCTGCAAGGCAGGCGGGCTGAAAAGTCACTTGCTGATGTGCCCCGGGGACTCCCACGTGGCTAGGCCTGCTTTGCTTGCTCTGTCAGTGTGGGGACGCCTTTCTATTTAGGGAAGAAAACAGCCTCCTAAGGAAGGGTAATGACAGAAAATTATAACTGGTTGGCCCTGCATCTTTTTTCTTTTTTTTTCCCCTATTCTTTTTTAAAACTCCAGTCTGACTTTGATGGAGCCAGTGGAAAAGAAAGGGACATAGAAAAAGCCTTTTCTGGAATGAGAGCACTGATCTTCCTCATTAACGTCACCATTCCCCAGGAAAAGGCCCCCGCTGACAGTGACTACTGACAATGTGAAAGTTTCTCTTTGAACTTCCCATGTAGGACGACACACTCAGGAACGCCAGGGCCAGGACACACCGCAGAGCCCACCTGGGCTGCCCACGGGCTGTGGACAGTGCCTGAGGACAGAGAGAGGTGGCCAGCCTGTACCAACTGTCCGGAAGACCGAGCTGAGCTCACTTAAAAGGAGGTGGGTCCAGCTCACCCAGGGGTACAGCAGTGGAAAGGCCTGGCCATCACTTCTGTTAATATGACAGTCATGAAAAGCTGGGAGTGCCCACGACTGCTCTGGGTGACCCGGACCTGGATCAGCAAGGGCCTGGGTTTGGTTTCCACCTTTGTAACTCTTCACCCCAAAGGCCCCCGTGTCAGAGAGCTAAGTCTCGGCAGGTAGGCACGGGATTAACCTGGCCTTTTCCACCTAACCCCCAAAGCAAGCCACCACCATCCAGTCAATGCGAGGCGGCGACCCTCCAGGACAGAGGAGGGCTGTCCCTCCCAGACCCTCACCAGTCACGCAGTGCCTAGTCCTCCCTCCCAGACGCAGCTCACACACTGTTGTCAGCAGAGACCCATCCCTGCAAAAGGACACCGGGTTTGTCAACATGGAGGGACAGCGAGAAAGAGAAAGGCCCTCGACTGGACGGATGGACACAGTGGCTGCAGCAGTGGGCAGCGGGGGAACCTAGCATGTGAGGCTGGTGTAGGACTGGTGGTGTTTCCTCCTACTGTGCACGAACCAGAGCCCCCTGGACATCCCCTCACAGCCACCACCACGACTTTTGCCCAAAGCCTCCTGGTGGCAGAGTGGACAAAGTGTTACCCTGCTGACAAAAGGTCAGTGGTTCGAGCCCACCAGCTGCTCTGTGGGAGGAAGATGAAGCTGTCTGTCTTGTGAAGGCTGGAGCACCGGAAACCCTAGGGAGCAGCTCTACTCTGCCCTGTGAGGTCACTGTTGAGGAAGGGGGTTTTGCCCTGGGCCCCCATGCTCAGTGCCTTGGGTCTGAGTCACTCTGGGCTCCCACTGACTCTGAGCGGGGGTCCCTGTGGGGGATCCCTGGTGACCCACTGGCTGCTGTGCCACAACTACCATGATGTGGCTCTCACGTCCCTGGGGAGGCCTGGGCTCGTCTGTCAGGAACCAGGGCTCTGTGGGACTCCTGGGTCCAGTGGCAAAAACACACTAAGCTGTGTCTGGGTCATGCCCACCCTCTGGGCCCTCCATGCCCTGCTGACCTAGGTCATGGTACATGCCCATCCTCCACCCTCTCCCACTGACCCAGGACAGGGGACATGCCTGCCCCCCACCATTCACTGCTGACCAGGACCCTGACACTGATGTAGATCCCAGAGCGAGGTGAAAGGGCTTTGATCATGGCGGCCTGACCCCCTCAGGTTTTGCCAGGTTGTTCTGAGAGTAGGCTGGCCCCTGGCACCTTTGGGGGCAGGGGCACTTCCCAGGCTCCACCCTGGCTGGGACACACAACACGTCTGAACTATCGCAGGGCAGACCGTGCCAATACTGAACAAGTCCTATCCTGGTTTGTGCCTTGGTCACTGCAAACCTCGGGACCCAGCCCAGATCCGTAGCAGCCACTGAGTCTGAGTCAGCCAGGCCTGAGGTGGGAATCGTGCCTTGGGGTGCAGCAGGGTGCAGGCGTGGCAGGACCTGGGTGCAGCAGGGTGCGGGCGAGGCATGACCTGGGTGTGGCAGGACAAGAGGTGGGGCAAGACCTTGGGTTCGGTGGAACTTGGGTGCAGCAGGACTCGGGGTGCAATATGACCTGGGGTGGGCGGGACCTGGGGTGGCTGGGTGGTAGAACGGATGGGTGGCCAGTCAAACTCACCTAATTGAGGAACAGGGTCCAACTCAACATGGTGGAGGCTGCATCGAGGGCCTGGGTAGGGCCCTGGGCAGGACGCCTGATGATGGGGCAGTGTCACAGGTCAGGCTCAGGGGCCCCAGCCCCCCAGTAAGGAGCTGGCTGGGCCAAGCCTGACGGAGGGGTCCTGGGCAGGTGTGGAGCAGCACTCAGTCCTGATCTAGGGTCCATGGCTGTACCTGCCTGGGCATTCCAGCCTGCTGCCAGCTTCCTCTCAGTGGGCATGTGGGGCAACTGGAAGTACATGAGCACACACCTATGGGTACACTGCCCACATCTCTGGGTGGCCTCGCCCAGACTGGCCTCCAGACCTGCTCCCTGACAGCCCCAGGGAGCCTCCTGGTGGTCACGCCAGCTCCTGGGCCCCAGCGTCCTGGGGAGTCACTAGGTGTTGGCTTCCGTGGAACGTGAGTGTGGCAGGCCTGGCAGTGCGTGGTCGCCAAGGGCTCTTCCCTGGGCTGGGTCTTCCCTCCTGCTCTCCCTGTCCCACCCAGGCACCCTCTGCCCCAGAAACCCTGTACCTCTCCCTGTGCCTGGGACACCTTTTGTGACCACTGCCTGGCTCCTTCCTTCATTCACCTGGACGTCACCTGTCTCCCTCACTATCAGAACGTGTTCGGCCGTCTCGTTCTGGGCTTACACACACCCAGCCTCCCTGACCCTCATGGGCCCCGTCTGCATCTGTCCATCTGTCTAGGACTCTTTCCCTGCCTGACCTGGCCCCCAAGCTCTGTAGGCCAGGTGTGAGTCCTGTAGGCAAGAAGGGTGGGGAATGGAGGATAAGGAACTGCCTCCAGCTTCGGACATCAAAAGCAGTGAACTTGGACTTTTCCCCACTGAGCCGGGACTCAGAGTCCCGCAGGTCAAGCTGGGCCTCAGTTTCCCTCAGGACAGTGTCCACCTTCTAAGTCTCCACAGTGACAATGTCCTAGAAAGACTGGCAGTGGGAGCCCTAGCCTGAGGGGAGGGGGGGCAGGAAAACTGAGGCCCACCCTCGGCCTGAGCATGGACCTGTGCATCACATGATCATCACAGGGGTTTCAACTGCCCAAGGCCATGGGGGCGCTGGTCAGTGGGAGTATGGACTACGGGAGGCACCCCTGCGTCCTCGCTTGGGGTTGGCTCAAGAGCGGACCTTGGCCTGGAGGGGCCACAGGGTTCCTGGCAGAGGCAGGGGGCTGTGGTCCTCAACAGAGTCTCACTTAGACCTTAGTTTTCTGCTGGGAAGCGTCTGCCCTGCGGGGAGTGTGAGGTTCGGAACTCTGTCCCCACACCCCCCGCCAGGGTTGCAGAGGGTGTGAGGTCCATGATGGCCAGGAACACCCCCCCCCCCATACCCAAAGGTTGTCCTGCCTGTGAGCCACCTGGTGCAGGCCAGACCAGCCTTTTGTCTTGCTTACTGTCTTTTCAGCAGAGGCCAAGGTGACACCAGGGCCCCAGGGCTGCATCGCAAAGGATGCTTTCCTGGTAAGAGGATGCAAGCGCCCAATGAGGAAGTGGTAAATTGGGCACAGGCCTTGGGGGAGCCCCTGGAAGCAGTAGTCGGCCGGGCGCTCCCCCGGGCTCACCTTAATAACCTGCCAATTGAAATGTGAGCCACCTACTTACAGCACCACAGCTCCCAAATGTGTGTGTCACCTCAAGGAGCCCACTGCCCCACGCTCGTCCTTGCTGGGCGAGGACGCCTCGCACGCTTGCAGCCCTGCTCCTGGGTGCAGCCCAGGTCAAGGCACACACAGCAGGGCTGGTCAGTTCCCAGTGTGCTCTCGGTTTGGGAGGGGCCGGGTGGCCTCCTTAGAGCCTGCCCCAGGCCTGAGTCCCACCCTTCCCAGGGCTGCTGGGGGTTCCTGCTGGGGGGACCTCGCTCTCTGTTGGGGACAGGTAGTGGCCAGCAGTCCATGGCCAGTCCTGGGACTGGGTGGCCTCAGCACCCTGTCTGAACAGTCTTTGCTCATGGGGTCTCCTGGGGGGCTCTGGGCACTAGGGCTGCCTGGGGGTGTACCCTGGGGGGCCTGCCATGTGTGGTCAGGAGGACAAGGGGTCCAGGTGACTCCAGTGATGACACTAGGGGTGCAGACACGGTCAGAATGGGTGACAGCAAAGTGATCCCAGAGTCGCAGCAGTGGCAGGCAGGCTGAGGCCCAGGGGAGCAGTCACCAAGGCTGTGGCGTCATGAGGGCTGCCACTACCCATCACCTGGGCAGTGACCTGTCACCCTGCTGTCAAGATGTGTGCAGGTGGAGGACAGGATCTCTGGCCAGCTAGGGGAGAGGGGAGGTGCTGGGAGTATTATTCAGCCCTGCCCTGGGGTGTGGGCACATGATCTGCCACCAAAGGGCACTGCCAGAGTTGGGGGTGCGGGAGAGTGGTGCAGCAGCGGAGCTAGCCACCACGCTGGAGATGCCAGGGGATCCGCGGTCTGGGGGGTATGGCAGAGGCAGGGGCCTTGCCGAGGGGCTGTGTGCAAGATAGCCCGGGCCCCAGCTCTCAGGGTTGTCTGGGAAGCAGAAGAAGCAAATACTGAAGGGGCAGGCCACCAAGGACGCAGGGTCAGTGAGCAGCCTGGGCACCCACTCCTGGCCTTGTGGGGCTCTGTGAGCTGCCCTCCTCTCCACCCTGGGCACCCAGAGCGCACTGGCAGGGAAGCCCTCAAACAGACGGATAGCCAGGGCGAGGAGGCACAGGTCCCACGAGGCAGAATCTGCAGATGCTACAGATGCTTTGGATGGGGCTGAGATTACCCACACCCCACCCCCGCCGCACCCCACCGCCTCCTGTGCATTGACACTGAGCAATAAGTCTGCTATGATAGAAGGACTCGGGGACATTATCTGGGCAGATCCTTAATCACTGACCTTTCCACGTCATCCTGACAAGAGAGAAATCTAAAAAAAGAGTGCCTTTGCCATCGACTCATCTTGGCCTAAATACCGTGGGAAATTTCCATGAGCATTCACAAGGACAGAGCGTGTCCCAGACAGAGACTCAGAGATGGGGGCAGGCAGAGCGAGGTGGGCTGCGGCGAGCCTCCTGCACGTGGCAGGGGACCGGTGGTTGTGGGTGTGCCTACGGGTGGTAGTAGGTGAGTGTGAGTGTGGGTGTACCTCCTGGCGGTCATGAGTGAATGTGGATATCTTAGGCTGAGTTCTCTAGAGGCAAATACAGTGAAGTTTGTGTGTGTGTGTGTGTGTGTGCGCGCGCGCGTGTGTGGAGAGAGAGAGAGAGAGAGAGAGAGAGAGAGAGAGAGAGAGAGAGAGAGAGAGAGAGAGAGAGAGGCGCTTCTCTCAAGGAACTGGCTCATTCCATTGTAGAGATGATCAAGTTCCATGTCTATGGGTCCGGCGGAGGCTTCCCCTGACTTGTAGCTGCAGAGATGAATGAACGCAAGATCAGCAGGAAGATGACAGGCTTCTGGCTGCAGAAGCAAATGAAACCTGGGTCAACAGGGGAAATGGCACACGACCGACGACTCCCAGAATCAGCAAGCAATATGGTAGATTGTTGGCTCAGCCCAAAGAACCAGAGTTTGGGTTAGATGAAGGATTCAGACCAAGCAAAATGCAAGCAAGCTTTTCCACAGTGTCCATTTATGTTGGAAGCAGGTCACACCCTCGAGGATATCTCATTATAGGGGATTGATGTTGGTGGTGGTGGGTGTCCCTGAGTTGATGCCAACCCATGGGGAGTCACATGTTCAACAGAATGAAACACTGCTCGACTCTGCCCATCTCACAGTTGTTCCTTTGAGCCCATGGCTGCAGCCACCTTGTCAAAGGCCTTCTTTTCACACACCTTCTACTTGACAGCATAATGTCCTTTTCTGGGGACTCGTCTCTCCTGACGTGTCCGAAGTGTGTGAGACAGTCTCCCCATCCTTCCTTCTAAGGAGCATTCTGGCTGTGCTTCTTCCAAGACGGATCTGTTGGTTCTTCGGCGATTCGTGGTACTGTCCATCTTCTTCACCCGCACCAGCATTCAATTGCACTGTTTTCCTTTGGTCTTCTTCCACTCATGTACAATTCCCACACACATGTGGGATGATTGGAGACACCATGGCTGAGATCAGGTGCATCTTAGTCCTCAAAGCGACATCCTTGCTCTTCAACTCTTTCAAGAGGTCTTCTGCAGCAGATTTAGTCAATGCAGTGTGCAGTTTGATTCCATGGGCATTGATTGTGGATCCAAGCAAGATAAAATCCTTCACAAATTCAATCTTTTCTCTGTTTATAATGATGTTACCCATGGGTCCAGTTGTGAGGATTTTGGTTTCTTTACATGCAGAAGGCTGCAATCCTTCATCTTCATCAGTGAGTGCTTCAAGTCCTCCTAGCTTTCAGCAAGCAAGATTCTATCGCCTGCATATTAAGGGCTGTTAATAAGCCTTCCTCCCATCTTGATGCTGTGTTTTTCTTCATCTAATCCAGCTTCTCTGATGATTTGCTCAGCACTCAGATTGAATAAGTATGGTGAGCGGTACCACCTCGACACACACCTTTTTCTGATTATGAACCATGCAGTTTGACCCATGCTTCTTGATCCACACAGATGTTCTGATTGAGCACAATCAAATCCTTTGGGAGTCCCAATTTTCTCAGTGTTATTCTTGTTTATTACGGTCCATACAAGTGCCTTTGCATAGTCCACGAAGCACAAGTAAACCTTTTCTGGCGTTCTCCGCTTTCAGCCAGGATCCATCTGACATCCACAATGGTAGCCCTTGTCCACCTGACATCCACAGTGGTAACCCTTGTCCACCTGACGTCCACAGTGGTAGCCCTTGTCCACCTGACATCCACAGTGGTAGCCCTTGTCCACCTGACATCCACAGCGGTAGCCCTTGTCCACCTGACATCCACAGCGGTAGCCCTTGTCCACCTGACATCCACAGTGGTAGCCCTTGTTCATCTGACATCCACAATGGTAGCCCTTGTCCACGTCCTCTTCTGAATGGGGCCTGCCTGTTGTTGAAAATCTTCATCAAAGTTTCAGTTGCAGGCGATATCAATGATATTGCATGATAATGTTTGTATCCCACTGAGTTACCTTTCTTTAAAATGGGTGCAAATTTGCAACGCTTCCAGTTGGTTGGCCAGGTAACTGACTTCCAGATTTCTTTGCATAAATGAGCAAATCCATCAGCTTGTTGAGACATTTCAAGTGGCATTCTATCATGATACAAATTAAAACACATTATTAACCCCATTTACATTTCATTTTTATAAGTGAACCAAACAAAAAAGCTTGCTGCATAAATAAAAAGAGGAAATGCTCATAACTACTGTAGCTCTCTTTTCTACAACTGGTCCCAAGACTGGAGCTATTATTAGGAACTTACTCGGATCCACTATCAATGCTCATGGGAACAGCAGTTAAGAGATCAAATGACACACTGCACTGGGTCAATCTGCTGCACAGGACCTCTCTAAAGTGTTGAAAAGCAAAGATGTCACTTTGAAGTCTAAGTTTTGCCTGACCCAAGCCATGGTATTGTTAGTCACTTCCTATGCACGTGAAAGTTGGACGTTGAATTAGGAAAACTGAAGAAGAATCAATGCATTTGAATGACGGTGCTGGCGAAGAAATATTGAAAGTACCAAGGGCTGCCGACAGAACAAACAGGCCATCTTGGAAGAAGTACAGCAAGCCTGCGCCTTAGAGGCCAGGATGGTGAGACTCTGTCTCATGTACTTAGGATGTGTTGTCAGGAGGGATCAGTCCCTGGAGAGGGATGTCATGCTTCTGCCAAAATCACCATCTGTAGACTTACAGACTGCCTTCTCTGCCTGCCTGCTGTCCCTTACCGTCATCTCCCAACAAGGCTCTTTCACAGCAGGCCCCTGCTCACAAAACCCAGTGGTCTGACCATGTCCCCATCACCCACTCGCACTCTCTTCACTTTCTGTCCCTGCGACTCTCTGCTCTTCAGGTCTGGAGATCTTCGATTCACAGGAAGGAGCACTCCCACCTGGAGACCAGACAGTGGCTCCACTGAATTGTCCGGGAAGATGCCTCCCAGCCACACTGGCACCTGGATCAATAAGCAGGGCAGGGAGTGACGGTACTGATCCTGATTACCAGTGGAAAACGGGGTTTACCTTATATCGTGAAGATATAAGGGACTATGCCTGGAAGCCAGGAGAGTCCTTAGGTTGCCTCTTCATGCTGCTGTGCCCTGCGGTTCAAGACATGGACTGAGGTCACTCTGCTAATGGTCCAAACCCCTTAGGAAAGAAGATTGGGATCACCCCACCAGCCAAAGAAACATGACCAGCTGAGATGCTTGCTAGGGACAAAGGGAGATCTCATCACAGGGATTACGAGGACTGAACTGCCAAGCCACTGAGAAGCCTGGCTCAGCCAAGTTGATACAGAACCTTCCCTGTCACACCGAGGGTGTGGCTGTGGCTCCTGCGGGTGACAGGTGGGTGTGGATGTATTAGGCAAGGTTCTCTAGAGAAACAAAACCAGGACACTTATGATTATACACACACACGCACATGTATGAATGAAATGGTAGCATGTACTGGGTGCTGGTTTAGCACACACCCAGGAAAACATTGACCCCACCCTGCAAAGCACTGCAATCTAGGGGCTTTCAACAGTGAGAAGAAATATAATGCCTAATTAGTCCGCACAGCAGTACAGAGGGCTCAGTTCAACTCACTTTCATGGAACAGTTAATATACTGAAGGTCCTTCAACTCACACAGGCTGTGGGTCCAAGGTCAGTGAAGCACAAAGCTGAGTCTTCCCTCAGGCAAGAAAGGCAGGGTGGGACAGCTATAGTCAGTATCTAGGGAGCTTAGGGAAACAGGCCCAATGGGATCTCAAACTCAAGCTATGCATAGCAACAGGATCCACCAGCCTTGAGCGTGGCAAATCAGGTCTCGAAGGAGCCTCCAGCTCTAGCTACACAATCCATGAGTTGGTTCAACCCACAGGTAGTGCAGCACATGGTTGAAGCAAAGAACTAGCTCAAGCAGCAGCATGCTGATCTGGTCACCAGGGTGGAAGAGAGACAGGTGCCGGCAGCACGAAGTATTTATCTCAGTCGCCTTCCAATCCAAGCTGCGACCTGATTAAACTCTGCCCACATGTTCCTAGGAAGCCTAGTTGGTGCAATAAACCTAAATATCACAGTCCACCCCTTGACAACATGGTACTAGCACACAATTCTTTAGCCATATATAATTTCCAGACATTAATGAAGTTATGCTTACACTCAATATCATAAAGCTAGCAAACATACACATGAAAATACATTGAACCTATTTGTAGCTGGTAATATGCACAAATAAGGAACAGATAAATTCAATAAGCACATATAAAGGAGAAATGCTGGCAATCACAAACCTGGTTTTTGCAATTGATCAGGTGGTCGTAACTGATAGATAGAACTACCTTCTTCTACCCATTCTGTATTACCTTTGCCCTCAGCCATCACCTCAGCTTGCCATGGTTCTTTGCCTGGTGGGGCGACCAGACCTTCATTACTGAGGTGTCTGGGTCAGTAGAAGTTCTTTCAGGATGGAGTTGCTGTAGTTTACCATTTACTTTAATCACAGGACATGGGAGTACTAAGGGACGGCCTAGGGGATCTCCTGGATTCCAGGCATATTCTTCTTTACCTCCATTAAGTAACACCAGTCCAATTTCTCCTTGGTAATCAGAATCAATCACACCACTCAGTACAGTGACACCCTTCCTGACTTGTTGATTCAAAGGCATGAAAAGCCCAAAGTGGCCAGGGGGCATTCTCAGCTGCCAGTTCAGTGGAATCCATGCTGTTTCCAGGTGGGAGAGTTCCTTCCTTTGGGACTGGGACCTCCAGGCCTGAAGGGCATAGGGTTGCTGGGACAGGAAGCAAAATGCTGCAAGTGGATCACTGCAAGGAGCAATAGCAAGTGGTGCCACACCAGCTTCCATCCCTTGGCTCCTGGACCCATGAATCCTGGCTATTGGAGACACAGCACCATATATTGGCCGCTGGTTTAGAGCATATACAGCTTCCTGGAGAACATTGCCCAGCCCCGCAAGTTGTTGCCACCATGCTGGTACCATAATTGTGTCTTTAGGAGCCCATTCCATTGTTCTATGAAGCCGGCAGCTTCAGGATGATGAGGAACATGATATGACCAGTGAATTCCATGGACATGGGCCCATTGCTGCACTGCATTTGCTGTGAAGTGAGTTCCTTGATCTGAAGCAATGCTGTGTAGGATGCCATGCCGGTGGATGAGGCATTCTGTAAGTCCACGAATAGTAGTTTTGGCAGAAGCATCACGTGCAGGGAAGGCAAATCCATATCCAGAGTAGGTGTCTGCCCCCTCCATGACGGAAGTGGTCCTATGTAACCAACCTGCCACCTTTGTGCATAAGAGAGAGCTTTATATCAAAGAGCAATTTTATATTGAGAAAACATGGCAGCCCAGTCGGGATCAAGTCCATAAGTCTAATATCAGCCCATATGTCCTATACCAATCCATAAATTCCTCTCCAGACTCATGCAACACATGCAATGATGCCAAATGCAGGAATATCACAGGCCGGGGGGAGGGAAATCTTGTGGATCCAGTGGCAGTGGACACATCTCCAGGGCTCTGGTTGCCTTTAAGCTGGTTCCTGTGGCTCGTCAACAGGAAGATAAAGCAGTGAGAGAGGGCGCGGTCCACTTCTAGGGAGAAAGAGAGGAAGTTCCAGAACCCTCATGAGAAGGCCACGCCCACAAGGAGGGACCATCAGGCTGTGACCTGATTGACAGGCCAGACTCCACCCAAGACCTAGTTATCAAGTTGACGTGGAATGATGTAACTACCACAGAGTGACTCCAGGTGGTGACAGTGGAGCGGGATGTGGGTGCACTTGCTGGTGGCATGGTAAGGCTGGGTGAACTCAGACCAGGGGGATCAGAGACCACCGAGGCTGTGGAATGACACAATAGGAAGCCTCCCGGCCTTGTCCCCAGCCCCAGAGCAGCCTTGGGTCTCTTACAGGGTCACATCCGCCTTTGGAAAACACTTCCAAGGGACTCTTGCTTTGGAACATTCCCTCTTAGTTTCATGAGAGGCGGTTCAAGCCCATTGGTCACTCCTCAGGGGAAAGCAGAGGCGGTCTGCTCCCATGAAGCTTTATGAACCTTGGCAATAGATGCAGGGTTGTTATGAGTTGGAGTCAAGCTGATGACAGTGGATTTTTGTTGGTTTTGTCTTTTCATTGTCAATCATAGCTGCCTACCTGCGCTGCCCCTCCCACCTGGCTGAAGGCCAGCAGGTGTTGTATGCAGAATGACTCTGTGGAAGGCCCGAGTGTGACCCGGTGTGCAAACAAGGTAAACCCAGAGAGTTGTTTATAAGAGAACAGGCTGGAAACACAGTCACAAAGGAAGACAGGTCCATGAGGTGACTCCTGGGCGGGGGGGGCGGGGGGTTGGGTCACTCCATTTCTCAAAGGAGGAAACTGAGGTCCATAGAAGAGGGGTGCTCTGCCCAAGTTCACACGTAGCGTGCAGAGCTCTGGGAAGCACGCTGGTTTCTGACTTAGAGATCCGTGAGGTCTCCACAGTCCACAGAGCCCCAGAGAGAGGGATCGGCCAGTTCACTGGGCTGGTGACAGTCAGCCTAGGACAGACCGGGCTCAGGCCACAATGGGCCCAGGCTCAGGCCAGAACAGATCTGGGTGATGCAGGCTCAGCCCTGGGAGCTTTTTTCAGAGGAAACTAGGTCACAGTGGTTTGTTCCTCCAGGACTCCTGACATCTGAGAGCCATTTGATGGTATAATCATAGATTTCCACAGCATTACATGCTGCCTGTCTCTCGGAGTTTGAAAGGCACATCCCTGCCCCCGGGGCCCTGCCATCGGAGGACACAGCCCAGGAGTCAGAAGGCTGTAACTTCAGAGCACCCCCGCACAAGCCCACGCACAGCCGTCACTGGACAGAATCTAAGTACACAGGATGGGAGCATGGTGCTGGTCAACCTGGAGAGGGCAGGCCTCCACCCTGTGCCCACACTGCCTGGGCCTGGCCTGGGGGCAGGCTGGGCAGTGTGAGTGTCGACAGTGGAACATGAGGCAGCCTTCACTGTGCCCCCTCTGTGAGTGACCACTGCTCCCCTCATGGGCTGTGTGTCTATACCTGGCCATCGCCAAGGGCAGGGCGTGGAGGTCTGAGACACCCCACTGCGTCCTAACCTGATGTATGGAGTCTGGTGTGTGAGTGCCGAGGGGCAGGGTGGTGGCCATACTCTGATTATTGCTTCCTGAGCCCAGCCTCAGTCAGCCAGAGTGTGGGGAGGAGTTGGGACTGCACCCCTGAGCACTGGGGAGCCACATTTGTGGGGCAAGGGGCTGCCAGTCCACCCCGTCTAAGGACAAGAATAGGACCTCTGTCCCAGAGTTGGACCCGTGTTGGGGGCAGGGGGCCTCCCGCAGGTGTGGGTGTGTGGTGGTCTAGGTGGTCAGTCTGTAGCAGGCAGGCTTTGCTTCCTCCAGCTCCTCCCGAGTCTCCCACAATCTCAGGGAGGGGCCAAGCCCCCAAAGCTAGAAGGCCCTCAAAGCCCCAGAATAGGCTCAGGGCAGCAGGTCCATGGGAAAGTGCCCACCTACGTCAGTCCACAGGCAGAGGGCAGAGTCTGGACTGCCAGGTCAGCCTTCCCACTGTGGGCCCACAGCCTCCTGGGGAGCGGTGCTGAGACCCCAACAGCATCTGGGTTCCACTGGACTGGTCACCTCTCCCTGGCTCAGAGCAAACTCCCACACTGACGCAGGGCCCGCAGTCACCACTGATGCCAGACACCCTGCGAGCCAGCCGCCCCCACAGGGCTTCTTGCCCTTCTCCTGAGAAGCAGCAGGTGGTTTGAAGCACCCACCTTGTGGGTGGCAGCCCAGCGCTGACCTCGCCAGGCCCCCTGAGCTTCTCGCTGGTCTGCAGCGCTGTCCCGGTCAACTTGCCAAGGATCATTGGACTGCCAAACGCAAGGTGGGCGGTTCAAACCTACCTGCTGCTCCTCAGGAGAAAGCAGAGACCCTCTGCTCCCGTGAGAACGTAGAGCCTCAGAAAGCCTGGGGACAGTCCACCTCTGTCCCACAGACAGAGTGGCTGCGAGTCGGAGAGGGCACGATGGTCAAGTGCTGGCTTGTTGTCTGTGTGTCCCCCTGACCACTGTCCCGCGCCGTCCCACACTTCAACCCAGTGCGGACCATTCTGTCGTCTTTCGGGGGCAGCTGACTGAATCCACCCACCCCCCGCCCCCGGTGATCTACTTCTGGCTTTTCCCAAGCTCCAGGACGCACATAGGGAGCTGCCGCTTGTCCACGTACGTAAATCACAGTTTTTCACCAGGATGCGTGAATGTTTGCATTGCAAATGAGGTTCCCATTGGGCAGTTTCCTGTGGCATTAGTGGCACTGGCCACAGTGGGTCACATTTTCTCTTTTGATGCCCACTCCTACCCCCCAATCATCCTTCCGCTTAATGTCCTGCTCATCCTCCCCGGTCCCAGTCTTCATCTGACGCAGAGTGCCTCTCTGTCCGCAGCCCTCTCCTCCAGACAGGGAGCTTCTGATCCCTTGCAGGACAGCAGCGGGTGCAGCAGGACAGCCGTCGGAGGTGGCCCCTGGTGGACAGAGAACAAATGGGGGTTGCAGACAGGACAGGGACAGCCAGCCTGTGTCTGCTGGGCTCTCCCCAGAGCCTCGGAGAGACCCCGGTGCTCCTAGAGGGGGGGTAGCAGGCCGAGCGTCAACCTGGAGCAGAGATGCGGCATCTGTGTTTGTCCCAGGAGCCCTGCTAGTGCACCTTTGAGCACCAGGCTGCTGACAGACGGGTGCCAGTTCCGACCAGTCAGCGGCTCGCATGGCTGCGCCTGTAAGCACCGCAGGCCGGACACGGAGCGGCCCTCTGCTGTGTCCACGTGGCTGACGGGCAGGCGGTGGGTGTGGTTGCCTTTGGGCAGTTGCCCCTCAGCTTGTCCTCCATTCCATCTTGGGGGCTAGCAGGCAGGGCCTGGTTCCACACGTCTTCTGCTCGTGTGCTCTGTCCCAAGTGGCCAGCACAGTCAGTTCTCAAGGAGGGTGGCTGCCCCAGCTCCCCGGGTGATCTAGTGTCCCCAGCCCTCAAGGCTGGTCCTTGGGCCCTCCCTTGCCTGTGTTACAGCACGTAGGGTGGGTGCAGGGGCCCACCACCCATGGCAGAGTCAGGCAAAGTCCTAGTGCTGGCTTCAGCACCTCCCGCACCAGCAGGCCAGTCTCCGGAAGACAGGAGAGACTCAGACAGCAGCCCACCCCTTCTACCCCTGCCTGGACCCTCAGGGCTTCTGGGGCCTCTAATGGAAGGCAGGAGGCCTCCCCTCCCACCCCCGAGATGGCAGCCTGCAGCTGAGGGACGGACAGACGCAAAGGGCGCAGATGATGAATTCCTCACACCGAAATGCCACAGACCTCCAGACAGGCACGCCTCGCCCCCGCTGCAAACGGCATATTGATCTACTGGAGGCCGGGAGAATTCCAACGAGCCCTGCAGGCATGGGGTCCCCACACCTGGCCCATCTGCAGACTGGGCTCCCGAGATGTGGCCAGTACAGCAGGCACAGGGAGAAGAGTGCTTTCCATCAGCCTCTTGTCTGGGGGGCAGCACCGGGCAGCGCAGAGCTCTGCCCCCACCCCCCTCTGGCCAGTTGGTGTACACGCATTGTACACATAGACACGCATCCACTCACGTACACATACACACCACCAAATGTGTATGCACACACAGAAACGTGAGGAGACCATCCATGCACACACATATATGTGCACTCCACACAATGTGCACACACGCACCCACATACATGTACATGTGCACACGAGGTATGCACAGCATTCTGTCTGTGCATGTGTGACACACTCCGAACCATGTGCACACATATGTGTATATAATAGCACTGTGTGTGCACACATACATGTACACTTAGCAGGGTGCCCTCATATATGCACACATGGGTACACACAGCATGTGCACACACATATGCATGGGCACACTTGTTACCATGTGCACGCATATACATGCACACCCAGCATTGTGTGAACACGCATTCATGCCCACACTGTCAGGTATGTATGTGCACGTACAGTGTTGTGTGGATATACACAAACACATGGATGCGCCCATAGGTACACATATGCACACACACACAGGCATATGCCCTGTATTCTGTGGCTGGGGGCATACACACATGCATGCGCACATAGGTGCATACACCATTCTATGCATGATGACGCAGGAGCTGGAGGAAGGAACACATGCACCCTGATGACACCATGCGGACCATCTAAGAGCGACCGCAGGACAGTAGGGGTGGGGGTGAGCGCACAGGTGTGAAAACCCTAATGAACAGGAAGAAAAGACTGCAAGCAGGTGAAGAGCTCTAAAAAGGAGCAAGATAAAAAGACCACAGCTCCGATGAAAAATGGGGAGCCTGCAAAACAAGTCCCGAGACTCATAAAAATGTCACTAACAGGTTCAATGTCTCATGTCCGACTGTCAACGTCTCCAGCTATTGGAGAAAACGCAACGAATTAAAGCTCAGCTCAGAGCTCACTCTGATCCCACTCCTGGTGACCCTACAGGGCAGGTTTGACACCTTTTCCTAAATAAACAAGGTACCGATGAACTTGGGGACCCCCCCCAACACACAACAGGAGCTGGAAGTTGGAGAGCAAAGCAGCGTGTCTGTCCCTGTGCAGACACTTCCCCTCTCCTCACCCCCACGTGTCACCCCCACCCCTGGCCCCCCAAAGGCCTGCTCATCCCTTCCCCCAGCCTGGGCCCTGCAGGGACCCGCCCTTCTGCTGCCTGGACTTACTGATCCTTCTTCTTCCTAGGTCAGCCTGACTCCTTCTCCAGGCACTTCTGTCCCTCCATGTGCCCGGGCCCCTCTCCTGACCCCAGGCCTCTGAGAGGGCTCTGACTCCACCTGGCAGCCTGCCTTCCTCGTTCCTCCCCTCGGATGGAGTTCCATTGGTCAGTCTGCTGGATGGTTCCCCACCAGGCGTCCATCCTCAGCGGCTGGCTTCTGGATCACCAGGCCTTTCCTCCGAGGTTCTTAGGGTGGAAGATAAGCTCCTACCACTGGAACCACCAGGGAACCCGGTCCCTACACCACAGATCTCAGATGTCCCGACAGGAAACAGCAGGTGCCAGGTCCTCCAGCAAGCCCACGGGCCTCCTCTTTCCATCCTAGCAGAGGCAGGGCCAGCACACTGCTGAGCTGTGGGAAGGGACTCCAAGGGGGTGCTTCTGGGGACAGGAGGGGCTGGCCTGGGCTCTGAGCAGAGCAGGGCATGGCTGGGAGCCACCTGGCACAGGAACCGTCAACACCCCCTGCCGGAAGGATGCATCCGGTTGCTGGGGCAAGGGGCCAGCTTGGCCTTGGCCATTGGAGCTCTGGGCTGGGACGTGCCTGGTGACAACGTTACCCGCCTCCAGGCACAACCCCCAGTGCCCTGGAGCAGGAAAAGGTGCCAGCTGGGGAGACAGGACCCAGGGAGGAGCTGTTGGGGGAGCACCTGCCCACCAGTTGGCAGCTCTACTGGGGTCCCTGAGTGCAGGATGTCTCCACTTGCACCCCTCAGCCTGTCCCCAGCCCCGCCCACTCCTCTCCTTCTATACCCTCAGCCCACCCCTCCTCTCCCCTCCATACTTCAACCCTGCCCTCCTGCGTGTTCTGCCCGTCTTCTCCCTCCCCCTCCTTAACCCTTCCCTTCTCCTGCCTGCTCTCACCTCCGTTTTTCTCCTCAGTCCCCCTTTTTACCTTTTCCCAGCTAGGTGCTCTCTGGGGCCTCCCCTCCCCACCAGGTGAGGATGCTGTACTACCTCACCCCCGCCCCTGCAGCAGCTCTCTGGGCTCCAACAGAGCAGAGAGCTGAATTGAGAGTGTATTTCTGGTTGCAGAAAATGGGTCAGGGTGATGAGTGCAGTCTGGAGGGACACCAAGGCTCTGGGAAGTGGAGGCTGATGGCTCCCCTCATCCATCCGGGCTGGAGCCCCATGGGGATGTGAATAATGTGGATGTAGATGATGTGGATGATGTGAACCATGTGGACGTGGATGATATGGATGATGTGGATATGGATGGGGTGGATGTGGATGTAGATGATATAGGCGAAGTGGATGATATAGATGATGTGGATGTAGATGATGTGGATGATGTGGATGTAGATGATGTGGATGATGTGGATGTGGATGATGTGAATCATGTGGATATGGATGATGTAGATGATGTGGATGTGGATGGCGTGGATGTGGATGTAGATGATGTGGATGTGGATAAGGATATGGATGTGGATGGGCACCGTCAGTCTTGGTGGACACTACACTCGGCGGGAGGCACGTAGCTGGCTAAGTCTACCTCACACCTGCAGCTCCCCTCCCCACAGGGCCTCTCCTCCTTCCCTCAACGCTGAGACCAGGCAGGGACTTCCCCCCCGCGCCCCCCCATTGCAAGAGGGATTCACTCATTCCTCATTACTGGGTGACCAGAAAAGTCTGGGTGCTGGGTCCCCTCCAAGCCCTTATTGCAATGTCACCTGCTGTATGTCCATGGTGGTGGTCCACAGAGGTGTCCTATGTCCACGGGAAGGCCTGCTCCTGCCAGCACTGGACTCATCTCTGGCCCCCTGTCCACAGATGTGGGGGATAGTCTTTGGGCCTCAGTGACCTTGGCAGCTGATCAGGCAATACCAGAACCCCCAGCAGGGCCCTGTCCACCCCCCCCCCACCTGAACAGGTCTTCATGGGGCCTTGAGACTGCTGACCACCCCAAACCACCTCAGGGTCCCTGGTACCACCCAGGTCAGTTCAGGTGCCCCATCTCTCCATGTCTAGAGATCCCTGCTCACCTCTGGGAACCCCACCAAATGGAGGGGCTGACTCAGTGCCCTTGAGTTTCATGGACATCAGGACAACTTTGTGCCCTCGGCTTTCATGGGCATCAGGACTGGGACTCTGAATCTGCCACAGGCCTGATCCCAGTGAGCACATGGCTGAGTGGTGCCCGTGGACAGGCCTGGACCTCCTGCACTGACAGAAGGGTGGACTGCACAGCTGCAGCCGTCTGATGGCACTCCTAGGAGTCACCCTGACAGGCCACCCTGACAGGCCCTGCAGGACACAGGAAAAATGGCTGCAGGGCTGGGACCGATGGGAGGTGACCGCAGACAGGGTGTCCAGAGTGGACACTGCTGATGCCCACGATACAGTGTGATGTGAACACAGTAAGATGGAGAGTGACAGATGAGGGCCCCCACCACACCCCACAGTCCTTTACAGGCCCTGAGCACCCTCACAGGCCCCTACAGGCCCTCGGCACCCCACAGTACCCTGTAGGTTCCTAGTACCTCCATAGTCCCTTGCAGGTTCAAGGCAATCCTACAGCCCCTACATGCCCCAGGTACCCCACTATCCCCTACAGGTCCCAGGTATCCCCACTGCCCCATACAGGCCCTGACCAACCCCACAGGCCCATACAGGCTCTGATCACCCCCACGGGCCCATATAGGTCCCAAGTACCCCCACAACCTCCCTATGAGCCCTGAGCAACTCAATAGCACCCCCATAGGCCACATGTCACTCCAGCCCCCACTGGGAGCCTTCTCGGCCTGGCTGAGGCCAGGCTGACCTACCAGGCATCTGGAGGCCATGGCAGGGCCAGCACCACAGCGAGCGAGGGCTCGGCCAGAGAAGTGACCCTGCTAACTTGTGGGCATCTCTGTCAATCCCCCTGTTCGAGGGGTCAGAGCCCGGGGGCTTGGGGGCTCAGGCCGGCAGAGGACAGCCCCTTTCTCCCTCTGTCTGCCCACGCATGCACCCCACACCTCCCTGGGCAGCACCCAAAGGGTAAAGGCCCCATGCTGCACATGGGGATGGTGGCCCCTACTCAGGCCAGTGCCTCTGGTCTCCCGCCTCTCCCTGTCCACAGCTGCTCTGGGAAGCAGATGGAGAGGCGGGGGGGAGGGAGACTCTGAGCCCCACACTGGCGTGAGTGCTCAGCTCCTCAGGGCCCACTCACAGAATGTAGACAGTGGGGACCTCGCTGCATGCAGCAGTTTCTGTCTGCCTTGGATCTCCAGAGAGCCCAGCTCGGCTTGGTCAGCACCCCCACCCTTAGACACAATGGCCACCTGAGCAGGACAGCAGGCTGTCCAGTGGTCCCAAGGCCGGCCTGCCACATGAGTGCCTGTGGAGGCCCCTTGGGCACTCAGAGGTGCAGGCCCTGGCCCCTCTCAGAAGTTGTCTCATGCTGTCCAGTCGGGGACCCTGGCTTGGGGCTGGCGTCCCCCTGGGCAGGAGCTCCCGTCCCCAGTGGGGGTAGGGCCTGGGCACTGGGCGGCCTCGCACTGGCACAGGAACTGCAGTCCCACCGCCACCTGCTGGATGGGAGGCCTCCTGTCCCTCTCAGGAGGAGGGGGCCATTGACTGTATGCCCACCTGAGGGTCTGGGAGGCAGCCAGCCTACCTGAAGGTTCGGGGCAGGCTTGGTCCCTGTCTTGGAGGTCTCTGACCTGGAGGGTCCTGCCCGCCCCTTTCTTCCTCCAGACCCCAAGACTGCAGCCTGGGGCTGCAGGACTCCCAGGCAGTGACCTGGGAGGGGGCAGACAATGAATGCACATGGCCCTCAATGGCCTGAGAGGCTCTGCGCTAATTTAGGGGTGATCTAATGAGTCTGTGCTGGCTCTCCCGGGACCCCTGTGTCCTGGTTTCAGGCCGAGGCTGCCCTGCTTTCACCAAGGAGAGAGGGGCGCAGGCGGAGGGGGCAACTCACAGTTCCAGTAAGGAGAAACCATTTGCTCTGGAGCCAGCTAGGCCTGGCCAGTGTGCTCCTCAGCCGGTCCACTGGACACTGCTCCAGCTGCGGACCTGGCTGATGAGCAATCAAGGCTCAGGAACTGGTGGACAGACTGGCCTTCGCTGGCCATGATTGTGGCTGGGCACTGGCCCCTTCTGCAGTGATGAGCCCAGGGGTCAGCCCCAGACTGGAGACCTAGGGGTGCCCCTGCCAGCCTAGCTGCTGCCCTCTGAACATAGCCAGGACCCCACCAGGGGGCCAATGGGGGTCTTTCCAGATGTGCAGTGACCACATGTGTAGCTCCAGGCCCCAGTGCTGGCTCAGGTCCCTGGGAGATGAGAGAGCTCCAGGAGGGGGGCGGGGGCGGGAGTTGGTATGGCAGAGCGGGGAGGGTACTTAGGAAGTGCAAGGAGGGACCCCCAAGGGGGGAGATGTCAAAAGGGCTTCCTGGGGGCCAAAGGCACATAGTGTGAGTCCAGGGTGCATCCCCAAATGGAGACTTAGCAGTCTTCCCTTGATCTGGGGTTGATCAGGGACATGAAGGGCCTCTGAGCAAGTGAGGACTGAGGAGGGTAAGGGTGGGGGTGAGCTAGGGCTCTGGCAGCTCCTCCTTCCAGTGTCCACTCTGGAGAGGACCCAGCAGGCTCCAAGGATGAAGCTACAGTCCCCCTCTGGTCAATCTCAGGCCACTACTGGTGGACACTCCCAGGCTGGGTGGGGACAGGGCACCAGGAGAAAGAGCAAGTAGCTTACCTTACCTGCCAGACTGTACCACACAGCTCCACGGGCCAGGACCTCTGCGGCCCCGTCCCTCCAGAGACCCCAAGCTAACCACCACCAACCAGGCAAGTGATTTTTTCCCAAGCACCAGTCCTGTCTTGCCCCTCATGAAGCGCCCACAATTTAAATGGACCCAAGCCCACTGAGCCAACCATCTGTGACACAGCACGCTCCTGAGCCCTGAGCCCACAGCCTCGCTCCGACAGGCACCCAGGCACTCCAAAGCCACCACCAGGAGCGGCACTGCTAAAGTGACCAACCGCCATGCTCCAACCCTGTGCCCTTGGCATGGCAGCCAGCCCCTGGGACTGCACAGAACCTCGACTCCAGGGCCAAAGTTAGATGGTTGCATCAAGCTGTTCTGGGTGAGACATGGGTCCCTGCCTGGTCCCTGTCCTGGTCTCTGAGCCTGGGGCTAGGCGACCAGACACAGCAGGGGACTCTGCAGACATGGTTACATCTCTGGCTGTCCTGGACTGAATGTGTGCCCCCAAATTGGAGTTAGGAGCCCTGATGACAAAGCAGTTATGCATTGGGCTGCTAACTGCACGGTCAGCAGTTCAAAACCATCAGCCACTTTGGGGGAGAAAGGCAGGGCTTTCTATTCCCATCATGAGAGACAGCCTCAGGAGCCCACAGGGGCAGTCCCACCCTATCCTGTAGGATCATGAGGGATTGGAATCAACTCAATGGCAGTGAATTTGCAGGGTTGTTTTGTTTTTTAAATCATTGTATTTGGGTCTCATACAACTCCCGCAGTTTTAAAAAATTGGTCCAAAAAACAAATTCACTGCCATGGAGTTGATTCTGACCTTATACAATTGGAGGTCATGGGAAAATGGGATTAAAAGGTAATGGGACTCACTCACAGAGTTTCTTTTCTTTTTATGAAAAAATTCACATATTTTTAATGTAAAAATTTTTTATTTTCCATCATTTTATTGGGGGCTCTCACAGCTCTCATAGCATTCCATACACCAATTGTACGTAAGTTGCTATCATCATTTCCAAGACATTTTCTGCTTGAGCCCTTGATATAAGCTCTTCTTTTTTCCCCTCCCTCCTGTATCCTTGATCAATTATATATTGTTATTGCTATTTTATATCTTACACTGTCCTTTGGCTCCCTTCACCCACATCTCTGTTATTCATCCCCTTCGTGGGGTATGGGGGGGCTATAGATCCAATCTTGTGATGGGTCCCCTTTTTTCACCCTCCCCACTTCCTGAGCATCCCCTGCCCTCATGATATGACTACTCCCATTACTGTTCCTGAGGAGTTTATCTTTCCTGCATTCCCTGTGTGGAGAGTGCTTATCTGTAATGTGTGTTCTGTGGTCTAGCCAGATTTGTCAGGTAGAACTGGGTCATGGTAGTGGGGGAGGAAGCATTCAGGAACTCGAGGAATGATGTGTGATTCTTCGGTGCGATATTACATGTACTTGAGCTAATCATCCCTTCTTATACCACTTCTGGAGGGGGGAGGGATATCCAATTATCTACAGATGGGCTTTGGGTCTCCACTCCAAGCCCCCTCTTTCACATCGATATAGTTGTTTGTTTTGGGTCTTTTGATACCTGTTGCCTGACCCTGTCAGCACCTCATGATCTCACAGGCTGGCGTGCTTCATCCATGTGGGCTTATTTGCTTCCCTGCTAGATGTTTGCTTGTTTGATTTCAAGCCTTTAAGACCCAGACACTGTATCTTTTGATAGCCGGGCACCCTCCGCTCTCTTCATGCACCCATTTTGTCTTCAGCGACTGTGTCGGGAAGGTGAGTATCAAAGAGTACCAGGTTATCAGAACAAAGTGTGCTTTGCTAAGGGAGGCCTTGAGTAGAGGCCCAAAGTCCATCTGCTATTTTAACACTTATCATATAAATATATGTACATTGGCCTCTATCCCTTTCATTATAAATAATATATGCATGTATACATGCCTATAGCTATACCACTATAAATAGCTTTTGCCTCCTACTTCTTTCCTCTATTTCCTTTCACTTTCCTCCTGTCCCACTATCCTGCTTACTCTCCATTCAGCTCTCAGTAATTCCTCTCCGATCCATTGCACTTGATCAAACCCCACCAGGCATTATATGCTCTTCTCATCAATTTTAGATCTCTTGTTGTTCCCTTATCTCTGAATTTGTTGGCTCCCACTCCCTCTCACCGCCCCCTACTCTCCCAAGTCCTCCCATAACCACCGGTCCCATTGTTTCCTCCTCAGGATTGTTCGTCCTGCCTGTCTTATGTAGAGATACATGGGGCGAAAGAGAAAGACAAACAAACCAACAAAGCAGAATAGACAGGAGAAAAAAAAATAGAGAGTCCCAGGTCTGTCTGCTGACCGTTTTGTATGTTTTCTGATCAAGTCTGATGAGGTGCCACGCCCTGTCCCGGAGTCAGAAGTCTAAGCTCAGGACTCCCCGGGAACTTGGTTGCTTTTCTCCCCTTGCTTCCCAGTTGCACTCCCTTGGCGTTTCACCCTGCTGTGCGTGGGCAGACCGGCACACTTTCTACACAGCGTCTCAGAGCTGTCCCCTGAAGCGCTGTGGGTCAGTGAGGGGACATTGTCTCCTGGGGTTTCTTGGCGTCCTGTTGTATGTGCCAACCTGGCGAGGCCAGGAATCTCGGTGATTTGGCAGGGATGCAATAATGTGATGCGACAGCTACACGGGGACAGTTATGCAATGATGCAGTCATCCCTAAGAGGTGCTCTGACATGATCAGACAACCAGCTGACCATCCGTCCTAGGAGGACGCCCTGCCGGGTCTGAGGTCAGGGTCCCTGGATGGGCCTGCAGCTTTACTGCTCTTACAAAGAGAGATGGGGGAGCCCGGCGGCTCCAGTGCCTCCAGCGGGAAGCACCGGAAGAAGGTGCCCCGGCGGTGTGGACTCCTGCACACGCAGGTTGGCTGTAGCAAGAGGTAGGGACAGCCTAGATGACTGACCATCCACAGAAGAGACCAGTGAACCTGGCTCGTGCGCGCGCGCGCACCCCAGAACCCTGCGCATGGCTACAGAGTAACCAGCGCCCATGGAAGGGAACACCTGAAGGCGCGAACGGATTCAGAAGACACATTACGCTGCGCAGACTCAGTTAATCACAAGAGGACAGACATTGCATGGGACCAATATAAAAGAAAAAAAATAAGGGTTTTCGTAGCGAAAGAAACAGCCTTTGGCTCGGGCCAGCCGGTGCCGCTGCGTGATGGGCATCTCCTGGGACAACTGGTACAAGGGCCACCAGCTGGGGGTTGAGAGAAAGCCCTCCCACAAGAAGGGCGGTCTATGCTGGGCCCTGGCGCCAGCACTGTTTGGCCCCCACAACATCCACACGGTTTGTGTGAGAGGAGCCAACAAGAAGCACGGACGCTGAGGCTGGAGGGGAGGAACACTTCCCCGGGGCTTTGAGTGCTGTACCCACAAAACAAGGGGTGCTGCGCGCGTCCAACAGTGAGCTGGGCCAGACCACACCCCAGGGAAGAAGTGCCCAGTGCTCAGGGACAGCACACCTGCTCAGGGTGCGCATCCCACGATGCACCGCCCTAGACCCGAAGAAGGGGGCTAAACTGGCTCCCGAAGAAGCGATTTTAAACAAAAAGAGATCGAGGAAAAGTCAGAAAAAATACAATGAAAGGAAAAGAAATGCAAAAATCAGCCGTCTTCTGGAGGCGCTGCTCCAGCAGGCCGAGCTTCTTCCCTGAATGGCTCTGAGGCCCGGCCACAGAGGCCGAGCAGACGGGGTGTGCTGGAGGGAAGGCGCTGGAGTTCTGTCTGAGGAAAATCTAAGCTTGAAAGGGCAAATAAATCTTCCCATCCTAGCACAAAAAAAGAACCGACTGTTACCTGGGGTAGGAGGATGTTACCTGGGTAGACAGGTATTCACTTGGGTGAAGGGGGAGCCAATATCCCACAAGAAAGAAGAAAAGAAACAAAACAACAAACTGGGGGAGGCAGGGGATGTTGATAATGTTCACCATAAACGACGATGTTGCTACTGAGGTGAACCAGAGACAGATAGAAACCACAGGTGCGTGAACTGATTTGGGGCTTACACATTAGCCCACATGTCCGATTGTAGTCTCTAAATTCCCCTTCAGACTCACACAACACATGCAGTGACACTGAATGCAAGATGACCACAGGCCAGTGGGTGGAAAGTCTTGTGGATTCAGTGGCTGGTGTGGATCTCCACGTGGCTCCTCCGGCTCCAGGGATCTGGCTCCATCAGCATAGCTCCATGTGCCCTCTCAGCAGGAAGATGACGCAGAGAGCCTGGGTCTGAACTCCAGTGAGCTATTTATCTCCAAATGAGGTCACCAAGCAGTGACCTGATTGACGGGCTAAACTCCACCCCTTCACTCTTAACAGTCTCAAGTTGACACCAGATGATGTAGCGACCACATTCTGTATATGAAATGCAGGGTAGGTAAATCTACAGAGACAGTGGGTTGAGGAGAATGGGGAACTAATAACAATGAGTACAAGATTGAAGAAAATGTTCTACAATTGATTGTGATGATTGTACAACTCTCCTTAGTGTGATTGAATTACTGAATTTTATTATATGGGAATTATATGACATAAAAATTGTCTTTTTTTTAAAAGGTAGGGGAAACTTTTGCCAAGGTAATTTGTTGAATGCAAATGATGACCTGTGTTTGGGAACTGATTGTGGTGGTAATTGCACAATTCTGCTGGATGCGACTGAACTATAGAATGATACGTCTTCACTCACAATAAAAAAAGGATGGCCTGAAATCTAACCCCCCGCATAATTGACAACAAAAAGTTACAACCATCCTTGGGACCGGGAGACCCTGTGCCTAGAAACTCCTAGACCCAGGGGAAGAGGGACACCAATCCACATGGAGATCTCCAAGGGACACCAGGCCATAGATGCTGAAGGGAGACAAGGTCCACCCCCCCACCGGCCTCCGATTCCCGAGCTGACCGAGGGAAGGACTTCCCAGAGAGGCAGCACCTGGACTTGGAATTCCAACCTCCTACTCGGTGAGAGGATGAATGCTGTGGATGAAAGCGGCCATGTGTGGTGTTCCCGTTGTGGCTGAGGTAGAGAACCAAGACACCAATCTTGAGGTGGGCAATTATTCTGGATCAGGAGGGTGGCCCGATGTGCCTGGCTGGGGTCAGAGAAAGACAGGGACAGGTCATCCAGGCTTTGGAGATGGAAGAAAGGCCACACGCCAGGGAGCACAGTGTCCTTGAAAGAGAGAAGTCAGGACACCAGGTGTACTGTAAGGGCGCCTAGAATCAAGACGGCGGGTGTGGCTGTGGTAGCCACGTGCTCGCTGCACTTGGACCTGCTTGTGGTGTGTGTGTAAGTCTGCGTGGGTCTCCCCTTCACCTGGAACTCTGACTCTGCCTCCAGTGCTGCTCCAGCTCCGAGCCCTGCCCCTGCAAGCCCATGTCCCATCTGCCCTGGGCAGTTACAGGTAGTCATCCTGGATCGCCCTCAGGAACCATGGGGTCAGGCTCCACCTTCCAGGATGGGTCTAGGGCCTGGTGGGGGAAGACTGCCCGCAGTCTCCTGGGGTCCAACCAGGGCCAGAGGTCACCTGGTGGCACCTCTCCCCTCCTGCTGCCCACCTGCCAAGCTACCCCACCCAGTAATCATCGTGGGGCTCACTCTAGAGCAAAGCCTCCTGCTGAAGAGCTGAGCCATCTCCTCCAGGGGCAGGCGGATGAGCCTGTCTGCAACTGCCACCATACCAGAGTGCCAACCAACCGGGTCACTCCCTCTGACACACTTCCCAACCCTGGCCGTGCTGGCGGGCTGAGAATGACAGTGATGGTGATGATGGAGATGGTGGTGGTGGTGGTGATGGGGGTGTAGGCGTGATGACTGGATAATGAGGAGGAGGAGGGTGATGCTGAGAGACATGGTGGGGATGTGGGGACGGTAGTAAGGATGGTGGGATGGCGATGATGGCTGGGACGCTCAGGAACAGGGGCCTGTAGATGGGGGATGGGATGGGGATGGGGGGTGGTAGTGGAGAAGGGGAGGATGAAGATGGAGAAGGGGGAGGAGCAGGTGGAGATGATAGAGATAATTACAAGGAGGGGATGATGTCAGGGAGGATGGAGATGTTGGTGATGAAGATGGGGATACTGGTGGTGATGAGGATGACGATGGAGACGAAGGTGAGGATGGAGATGACGGTGATGAAGAGTAAACTGGGTGGTGCTGAGAGGCCGGCTAGTGAGGGGCGGGGTTCGATGGTGGCTCCGCCCCAGGCGAGTGAGCCCTGGAAAAGGTGTGGATGCTGATGGGGCCTGCAAACCGCAAACCACGACCACAACCCTCCCCAACCCCCCCTCCCCCTTCACTTCAGAAAGACGGCAGAAATGACACAGCGCGCTGCGTCGGGGTGCAGAGGGACCGATTCCCCGCAAGCCGCTGTCTGAGCAGAGAAGGGCCTTGTTAGCGCTGGCCCTTGGCCTTGATTCTGGGTACTCTGCGCGGGGAGATACTGGTGTGGGAACTCGGACGCGGCGGACGCGCCCTCTGCTGCTCACCGCTGGCACTGCAGCTCCCCAGGGCCAGGAGGCTTCAGCGAAAGGGGATTTTCCAGCCAGTGAGGACAAGGACAGGGCTCGGACCAGGGCTCCTGCCCCAGTTCTGGTGACCTCTGTGCCATTGTCTTGTCCCAGTCTACTGGCCTGGTTTCCATGCTAGCCAGATTCAGGTGGCCATGCAGGTCAGCTCCATGGCAGTGCAGTGGCTGGCAGGCCCCGTGGAACATGTATATCTTTAGATAATGACACATGACCCTGGTCACACCCACACCCACAGAGTAGGTGCTAACTGGAGGCCCTGGTCTCCACCCCCTGGCCCCTCCCTACAGTGCCCTCAGAACTCACCTCTCCTGGTACTGCCCCCTCTGCACTCTGATGGTTCCCAGGACCCCCTCAGTCCCTCACCCAAGGCTCTGGCCCCAGTCTCGCAGCTCCCCGCAAGTACATGCCAGGGGCAGACACACCCTGCCCTCCTTGGGCCATGGATGCTGCTGACCATGAGCTCCCGGGTCCAGGAACCCCTCCCAGGCCCCACCTGGCTCCCAGAGAGGAGGGCAGGCTGGCCTGGGCACTCGGGCCAGCTGCTCATCCCGTAGGCGCCCTTTCCCCTCGTTCTATGCACAGCTCATGCCGGAATGATGGCTCAGGCTTCTCCTGCTGCCTCCCCGCCACCATCACCCAAAGCTTAAGGCTGCTCCTGGGAGCCTGTTGCAGCACCCCACCCCCACGAAGGACCCTGGGCCAGGCCCCAGTGCAAAATCCACATCACGGGCCCCTTGCTTGGTGTTGACTCACAATGACTCAACACAGCAGAGGGACAAACAGCCGCCCTGGGACACCCTCAAACCCGCACTGTGCTGGAGCCCAGGTCACTAGAGTCCCCAACATAGGAATCCATGGTTGTGACAGTGGGACCTTGCACCGAGCTCTGGTCTTTTGAGGGTGGGGCTCAGGGTGGGATAGCTGGGGTGAGACTCCAGGAGTAGGTGGTGCTTGGAGGTGACCCAGATGTGCCCTGCAACCTCCTGGGAGCCAGAGGGCTGTGGCCTGAAGACCCATCTCAGGCCTGACTTCTCCGGAGCTGGGGTGGCCTGGGTGGTTCTCTCAGGGGAGAGATGGCGGCCCCACCAATTAAATGCGGGCCAAGGGGCCAGGCTTCCTCCCCCTGTGAGGTGGGCAGGGATGGGCAGCAGCTGCTGCCCCTAAGATTGCTCAAGTGCAGCGAGGACGCACATGACCCCTCCATCCACACCAGGAAGAAAGAGAGAGGCAGAGGTGGGGCTGGCCTCGGCCTCCCTGCTTCTTCACACTGCAGGGCCATTCCCTGTCCACCTGGTCTCGGTTGCATCGGATACCCCACCGCGATGGGCACCCGGAACTCACAGACGACACTCCCATGAGGGGAGAAGCAGAGAAGCACCCGAGAGAACAGCAAGGGCAGTTCCTGGCCCACAGCAATCTTTCCTCTGGCTGGTCCTCCACCCCCTCCCCAGCCTCTGTCCTGCTGACCCTCCCTCCACAGCTGACGGACAGGCCAAGGCCCCTCCAGTGTGTTGTCAGAGGCTGGGAGTTCATTCTCACTCGTGTGACCCCAGCTAGGCTTCGAGCAGGTGCAGTTCAGAGTGGCCCCTGCCGAGAATGGGCATTTACATGCCAGGGAAGCTGTCGAGATCAGCTGCAGCTGTGGTGACCAGGACCAGAGCGCTGGGCTGACGCTCTGATGGGAGGTGGGCAATACCCTCCTTCATACTCAGCCTACGTGGCCCCACTCTAATGGCTCCCTCCGCTGGTCATGGAAAGTCCCTGCAGACAGGCCCTTCCTCCAGTCCCATGCCCGAGTCTGACTCACCTGCCTGGGCCTAAGTAAACCTGCCTGGGTCTGGCTGTACCTGCCTGAGCCTGACTGCACATGCCTGGGTCTGAGTGTACCTGGTGGGGTCTGACTCACCTGCTTGAGCCTGATTGTACCTGCCTGAACCTGACTGTACCTGTCTGGCTCTGACTGCACCTGCCTGGGTCTGAGTGTACCTGCCTGAGTCTGATTGTACGTGCCTGAACCTGATTGTGCCTGCCTAAACCTGACTGCACCTGCCTGGGTCTGAGTGTACCTGCCTGAGTCTGATTGTACCTGCCTGGGTCTGACTGCACATGCCTGGGTCTGAGTGTACCTGCCTGAGCCTGATTTGTACCTGCCTGAACCTGACTGTGCTTGCCTAAACCTGACTGTACCTGCCTGGGCCTGAGTGTACCTGCCTGGGCCTGACTGCACATGCCTGGGCCTGAGTGTACCTGCCTGGGTCTGGCTCTACCTGCCTGGGTCTGACTTACCTGCCTGGGTATGACTGCACCTGCCTGGGTCTGACACTACCTGCTTGGGCCTGGCCACACCTGCCTGGGCCTGAATCACCTGTCTGGGGCTAGGTAAACCCAGGATGCAAGAGCAAAAGGGATCTCCTCCATCTGCAGTCACGTGGCCTGTGGTTTCATGCTTATGCAGTTGTTTGCTGTTTACCTCTGATTTCAGTGGAGGCTGTCTGGGCATCGCTCCCTCCGAAGGCCAATCCCCAGTCCCCCTCCTGCACCATGCCCCTACATGGTCCTCTCACCCCTCAGTGGGAGGTCCTGGAAGGAAAGGGGACAGGGACACCACATGGGGCCAAGCTCAGGATTATGGAAGGGTCCCAGCCTGGCCTGTTAGCGCCTACAACATGGAAGCGCCCACCCACAGCCCCTCCTTTGCAAAGCGGTGTCCCCACGTTCACCCGTCAGCATGCCTGCACCCAGCTGCTCCCTCAGGAAGGGTCAGATCCACAGGTTTTTCTGTCTCAGTGAGTTGGCATCTTTCTCTTTCCCCAATGTATCTGTAGGTATCCCTGGGGACAAAGCCCAGGTGGCAGGAAGTGCGGAGAAGGGGGAGCGTGCACATGGTGGGCCAGTGAGCAGCAGGTGCGGGCTGCTGTGTGGAGTGGGGGCTCCCCCATGAGCCTCCACCCCACTCACAGTGAAGTGGTTTTCGAAGCACACACACAGAACTGGGGTCCCTCACCGCACAGGGCTGGCCCTGTGTCTAAGGGGGAAAGGGAAGCCCATGGGCGGAGCAGGCATGGTGTTCAAATACCCTTTGGCATGTCTGAGACCCAACATCAGATCAGCAGTAAACTAGGTTTTAAAGGCTGGGGAGTTAAAGCAACGCAAAGCAGACTCGTGGGGTCTCTTCTGAGACCAAGCCCTGATCATCAAGCCTGGCCCATCCTCTTCTTTCGCTGGGCCCCCTCTTTCCTACCTGCTGCCTGCCCCACCTGGGCCACTCACCGAGGGCCCTGCAGGTAAACGCATATTATTTGGAGTGTCACTCTTGCTGCCTCTCTGTTCAACCCCTGGCCTGGACTCCTCTCCCATTTCCAGACTTGGGGCCTGGACCCCGGAACCCCAGACCCTGAGCCCCAAGCAGATGGGCACTTGGTGTGCAGTACCGAGAAGCAACAGCAGGTGCTGCTGCTGCGCTGTCCTCAATCTCTCCTGGTGGAACCACGGCCTGCACTGGCCAAGGCCAGATCTGGGAGCCTGGCATTGGAAACCTGTCCGTCCCTGCCTGGCTGGCCCCGGTGCTGGCCTCACCGACTGGACCTCTTCATTGACCCACTGTCCCTGGAATTCTTTCTGAGCCAGCAAGCCCAGAGCCAGACTGTCCTCTAGGGGCCACACCACCTGGACGGGCTGGAGGCATGGGGGCCCCTCCAGGTGGTAAAGGAGCCGTGAGGCAGATGCTGTGAGGTCTGGGACCTGGGTGTGTGTGTGGGCCCAGGTGAGATGAGCTCTGCGGGCTCCTGGGGGTGGATGTCCAGGTCAGATGGGCTCTGGGGTGGAGTGTCGCCATCAAGCATAGGGGTGTATGCTGAGCTGCACTGTCCTCTGCCTGGCAGCCAGCAGAGGACACTACATCCCCCCTGGGGACCTGCTGTCCAGAGGACTGAAGGCCAGAGCTGGACACTGAGCAGAAGACACCCACACATGCACCACACCCACACATGTGTACATATGCCACACACATGTGTGAAACATGTCCAGACACTCACAGACATGTACACCCACATGTCACATGCACACACATGCTGATTTGCACCATCACTTCCTGGCCAATGTTGGACCAAGTGAATCCCAGAGCGGCGGGGGGGAGGTGGGAGAAGAGCAGGGGCTTACATACTATGTGTGGGGGCCTGTGTCTATGTGGGGAGTGAACATGCATGTGTGCTGTACGTGTGTATTTGTGGGTATGTGTAGCTGTGTATCTGTATGTGAGGGGTGTACCTGAGTGTGTGTGTGTGTGTGTGTGTGTGTACCTGAGCCTATGTCTATGTGTCCATGTTGGAGTGTATATGTACCGTCTGTCTGGGTGTGTCCACGCTGGTCAGAGGGAGTGTGTCTGTGTGGTGGTCAGCCAGTGACTCGGGCAGGGACACTGAGCACTACCTGGGTGACCCTGTGGCCACACGGCCCCTTCACCTCAGGCCTGGTGGTCTGGAAGAGAAGACATGGGGTAGCTCTGCTGGCTGACTGTCCCCTCTCCTGTCCCCAGGTGCTCAGCCCTCTGGTTCCCCTCAGGGTCCTTGTGGGGTCTTGCAATGGGAGGGCTGGCAGGGCAGTCTGGGTGGGCCAGCCTCTGGGCTCAGAAGCAGCAGAGGACACAGCCAGGGTCCTCCATCCACCTACCCACTGGGTGCCCCAGCACAGGAGGCAGCATCTCTGTCAATGGGGAGGTAGCAGGGGGCTGTGCTGGCCTGCTGGGCCTCTCAGACAGCCTGGCACGTACTTAGAGAAAGGTGGAGGATTCTCGCTGGAAGTCGAACCACACACGCAAAGGGAATCAGCAGCAACGAACTGGCTGTGCTGGCCCCGACCCGCCACCGGGCCCAGCTCGTCTGCAGCCTCTCAGCACCGGAGGACTGGGCTCCCTGCCCTGAGGGCCCCCTGCCTGAACCCAAGTCTGGGGGTCACAGCCTGGGGGTTTGCTAGCCAGTGAGAGCATCTGCCCTCTCCTCACTCCCAGGAGCTAAGTGGGAGCTGGCTGTCAGGACAACTCAACTTTATCAGGCCCTCTACCCTTCCCTGCCTCCCTGTCCCCACCCCCACCCCCTGCCCCTTCCTGTCCCCCTACCCCATTTTCTATCATAAACACCTGTGTGCAGCTTTGTCTCACTGAGATGCCGGGTTTATTTTAACAGCAAAAGTCACAGGACTAGAAGTGCTGGCACAGGGACGTGGTGAGGAGCCGGTGACAGGGTGCTCCTGGGGCTGGAGGTCACTCTACTTTGAGGTGGGAAGTGTCCCACTGCCCAAGTGACCTGGTCCAGGCTTCCTGAGGGTGGCTGACCCCCCGCCCATGTCCTTGCCCACCCGGTCCAGCTCCGAGGCTACCGTGTAGCAAGGCCTTCCTGCCTCTCCCTAAGAGAGGGCCCCTCCGGGCTCTGCAGCCCAGCCCTCCCTCACCAGAGGCCCAGGAGCAGCTGGGGCCTGACTGGCCTTCTGCCCAGAGGGAGGCCTGCGGCCCT
Organism: Tenrec ecaudatus; assembly: GCF_050624435.1. Lineage (NCBI taxonomy): Eukaryota > Metazoa > Chordata > Mammalia > Afrosoricida > Tenrecidae > Tenrec > Tenrec ecaudatus. The sequence goes on along the minus strand of NC_134545.1, from coordinate 112,140,186 downwards.
ACCCTGGGGGGTCTGGGAGGAGGGTGAGCTGGTGACACCGGCCAGGTCTCCTCATGTGTTCTCACCCTCCCCCTTTCCCCCGGCTGGGGCGCCTCCAAAGCCCCATTTCTGAATCCTTGGTTACAATTCACCTGCCCACACAGGCCCCACAGAACCGGCTCTTCCTGCCACCCACACCCAGGCCTGAGCCCCCCCTGGGCCCCCTGACGTGGGGCAGGGGGGCCGCCAGCCTGGGAGAAGGCCTCTTTGTGGGGGCTGGCCGGGAGGAAGCTCGCTTCCATACTCCCTTCTGGTCTGGAGCTGACATAAGTACTGTGTGTCTTGCCCCAGGCTGCGCCCTGGGTGGGGACAGGAGACTGGCTGAGGGTCTCCTGGGATCAGGAGTCCCTCCACTGAACCTGTGCCTGATCCCAGGCATTAGGAGGTCCCAGGGACCTTGGTCCAGAGGGAGGCCCAGTCCTCCTGGGGCCCCTCCCACTTCCTGGCCCTGGGTGCTCCTGCTGGGTGGCCAGACACGTGGTGGGGCTGCCCCACCCAGCCGAGTCCTCCACTCCCTCCCAAGCCTTCTCCAGCCCCCTCCCCCACCACTGCCTCTGCTTCCTAAGAAGGATCTGTACCCTGCTCCCTAGCACTTGGCCAAGTGGGGATCCTGAGGGCTGGGAGTCAGCAGGACAGAGAAGTGGAACTGGGCCCTCCCTCCACCACCTGCTGTGGAAGGGTCCTGACTCCAAGGTTTCAAGTGGAGGTGTCTGAGCTCCTGCAGGTCCCTGCCCAGCCTCCTGCCCCTCCCCACAGGGCGCTCAGAAAGGCTCATACATATTCATGGGTCCCTTGTAGAGCTCCGGCTATGACAGCCACAAGATTCTGTTCTCGATGGTTGTCAGGTGAACAGGGTCCAGGAGCTCTTCTTCCCTGCACTTTTGGGGCCTGGGCCTCTGCACCTCAGGGCCTGACTGCCAGGCCCCCGTGCACTCCCAGGGCTCCCAAGGAGGGCAGGCTGGGCAGAAACCTACTGCCCGAGGCCCCAGGACTAGAGGTTCTAGTCCGTGTTGTCTTCGCATCATCTTTCCTTCACTAGGTCTCCAATGTCAACCTCAGCACCCCCCTCTTGGGCCTAGCGTCACCCCATGACTCTCCCTGAGCCCACGCTCCCCGCCACCTGGTCTGCCATGCGCCTTCTCCTCTGCTAGCTCTCTCTGCCCAGAGTCATCTGAAGACAATTACTACAGAGCAGGTGACAATTCATCTGTTCGTTCTGTTATGGCTCGTGCTGCTTAGAAGTACTCACACACACTACACACCAACATGTGTGCACACATCCATACACCGTCTCAAAAATCTCACTGCCATCAAGCCAAGTCCCACTCCTAAGTGACCCTCCAGGTAGAATGGCTCCTGTGGGCTCAAATGGTCACTGGGCAGCAGAAAGCCTCACCGTGCCCCTGTGCGATGGCAGGCAGTGTGACCGCTGACATCGACTCGTCACCCAGGACGCGAGCTCCTACACACACACACACACACACACACACACACACACACACACACACACTGCGCACACCCTGCACACGCACTCTCAGGCCTTGGTTGCTGCGGGTGTCAGGTGCCAGCAGCCGGGGTCACTCAGAGTCCACATGCAACAGGATGCACCACTGCTCAGGCAGTTTGAATCCACCAGCTGCTCCTCAGGGAAAAGAGGAGGCTTTCTGCTCCGGTAGTCACAGTCTCAGGGAGCCGCTGGGCCCGACTGCTCCACTCACCCACAGGGCAGCTGTGAGTCAGAATTGACTTAGTGGCGGTAAGTTGGGCTTGGATCACTTAGGGAAACATGGAGTCCCATTGAATAGGTGGGGTAGGGGTGGGGGTGACCCTACTTGACTGGTGTCCTTGTGTCAGGGTACAGAGCAGACCCCAAATCTCCAATCTCATTTCACGAATCTTAAGCAGGGCAAAGATCAAGGCAGATCACCCAGGGGAAGGAGACATGAGCTCAAGGCTGTAATGGTGTTTGAGCTGACAGTTATGCAGCTGGGAGATCATAGGGCAGGAGCCCCAAAGCAACTGCGCTGCCCGGGGCTGGCAGCAGATCAGCCCTCCAGTTTCAGGTGGGACTACAGGAGCGGGGACTGGACCGTGGGTGGGACCAGTACGTTAATTAGAGAGAGGAGCTCACAGGATCGGTGAAGGGCCTTCTGGCCAAGGCAGGCAGGGCAAGACTCAGGGCTCAGCAAGCGGCTGACGTTGACCTCCATCAAGGGCACTCCCAGGCTAGCCCCTCAGGGTACCTGCCCCTCCTGGGCTGGCTGGAACAGTGTGGAGCTAATTCACTTTCCACAAGCACTGGGCCTGCAGGCAGGCCTATTCACACCCTGGTCAAGGGTCAGAAGGAAGTGATGGGGGCTTAATCCACGTGGGGACTCGGCGGATGGACTGTGGGCTTCCCATGTCATCCGTGTTGGTGGTGGTGTTGGGGGACAGCAAGTAGGTGCTGACTCCTAGCGACCCTACAGTACAGGACCATCACAGCCGAAACACCGCTCTTGTTGGACAAGATGGATGGACACAGTGGCTGCAACAAGGGGCCCCAAAACATAACAGTTGCGGCCCCTGTGTCCATCCAGGGCCTTCCTCTCTGCTTGTGGCCCCTCCACTTTACCAAGCAGGACAGGTTTCTCCTGCTGACATGTTCAAAGCAGGTGAGAGAACGCCTCGCCACCCTTGCAGGGCCCCTTCCCGGCCGATGGGTGTGTTCTCTGGGAAGGCCAGTCAGAAAGCTCGCTTCTGCACCAGCGCCGTAACCCAAGTGCATCCATTCTGCTTTGGTCTTCCTCACTCAAGGTCCGACCTTCACGTGCACATGACAACAGTGGAGAAGACCATGGGGGGGGGGGGTGTCGCGCACCTCAGTCCTCCAGGTCACCCTCTAAAGGGGTCTGTGCAGCAGACTGACCAGTGCAACACGTTCCAGCTCTTGACAGCTGCTCCAGGAGCACTGACTGGATTTGAGCAAGATGAAATCCTGGACTTCACACTTTCTGGAGGCAAGTTCAACGTTTTCTCCATTTACCATGATGTTAGGGGTCCAGTTGCGAGGATTTGGGTTGTCATTAGATTAAAGTCATAATCCATCCCGACGGCTGCAATCCTTGATTTTCCTCCGCATGGTGTAGTCTCCCTCCTCTGCGCCACCCGCATTTTGAAGGTTGGTCTTAGGCCTTCCTCCGATCCCGATGCCCGTCCTTCATGTCCTCCAGCTCCGATTGGACGAGTACGGTGAGAGGGCACAGGCCTGATGCACGCTTCTCCCGAATTTAAGCCGTGCAGTGTTCCCTGGGTCCACTCACTCCCACAGCTGCCTCGTGGTCCGTGGACAGGTTCCACGGGGCACGATGAAGGGTTCTGGAATGCCCATCTTCTCAAGGCCCTCCATAGCATGGTAGGATCCGGAACCTGTCGTCCATAGCCTTCTGCAAACAGGGTTCTTAGAATTGAAGCTCTGACACATCGGGCAAGGGGAGAGAGACCAAGGGACACAGAGGGAAGATGCTACATGGGCGAGGGGGCAGAGGTGGGAGTGGTGAGGTCACACGCCAACAAGGCTTATTGGGGATAGGTGCTGTGGACTCCCAGGCTCCAAGTACAGGAGACCAGCACACTGTCCGGCGCTGCACCACCTTCTCTGTGTGCTTCTGCTTGAGTCCACTGCTGCAGCCGTGGCACCCATCCGTCTCCTGCAGGGCCTTCCTCTTTTTTGGTGGCCTGGGGCCACCAGGAGCTGAAGAGACCAGGAAAGAACCTCCTCTCTCTGCTCAGTCCCCTGCCATGGGCCCCAGGGAAGGGATGGAGCCACAGAGCCAGGCAGGGACACCGAGGGGCTGGGCAGAGGCCTGGGGATTGCTGGGTCTTTGCGGGTTAAAGGCAGGGGACAGTTGCCTGATCTGAGGTGGAGGCGGGGCTGTCTCCCCACTATTAGCTCATGGAGGGGAGGTGACACACCCCATGCAGACACACACATGGTTCACACTACACACACATCCAAACACACACATCCACACAGCACAGACCTTTTCCCAAGTCCACAGACACACACATGGTACAAATCACACACATATGCATACCCAGATCGACACATATCATATATGAGCACACACACCAAATCCACACACACCAGAGAGACACCACACAGACACATGCACAGATGCTGTTCACACATACTACACATGTGCACATATACCCACAGTATGTCTAGGCTCACATGCACACTCACACCTAAACACCCCCCACACACAGACACAATGTACACATGCGCACAATGACCCACAGCATGTACACACATGCCCCACAGCCACATCATGCATACACACGTGTGGCACATATGTGCAGTCATGGGAGTAGACATGCTCCACACAAGCACCCTTGCAGACCCATCACCTTCTCGCACCACATGGTTACCACCTTCCAGCTGGGTGCCCCCACCCCCAAAAGACAGGCTGTTGTTGGCTGCTGCTGCCTAGGAAGCACTGTCACCTGTCATTGTCATGTGACATTGCCAGGTCTGTGGGGCCTCCAGTGAGTGCTGGGCCAGTCCCTGAGCTAACCTGTGGTCCAGGCTATAGGTGCAGAAGAGGTGTCTGATGGCGGTGGTGGGGCCAATGCTGGAGCTGGGGGCAGACCAAAGGGAGGGCAGGGGTGGGAAGTGCCCCTGCACTCAGATCTGACACGAGAGAAACAGGCTGCAGGCCCCTTTCTGCTCTTTGCCCACCCAGGGCAGTACCATGGAGTGTGGCCCAGGAGGAGGGGCTCCAGCCAAAGTGCTCAGGAGTGGGACCCAGGGGGAAAGGGCCCCCCGGGCAGTGTCTGAGGGGTGGGCTCCGGGGGAGGGGCAAGCAGCGCTGGGAGAGAGCGAGGAGCCCGGTAATGACCAGGTGAGGTCCTGCCAGCCAGGGACAATGGTGGGGCTGGGACCCCGAGCAGGGAGTCCCACTGGAGGGGCTGCCTCTGTAACTGAGGGGTCGAGACTGGGTCCTTGCTTCCTGGGCCACATGGAGGCCAGGCTGTGTGGCCAGATGGGAATCAGCCTACAGGCCTTCCATAGACACCTCCTGGAGTATGAGTCCAGGTGTCCACATGCTGATGGAAGCTAGGAGGTAGGAGACCAGTCCCCAAGTGGGTGGAAGGGTGGTCCATCTGCTCCAGGCCCCTGGGCTGTAGAAGGAAAGTGACAAGCCCACCTGGCCAGCACCTGGCTGACCTGCTCCTGTGTCCAGGCCAGAGCAAGTCAGGGAGAGCTCAGGGAATTGGCAGCTGAGGACAGGGTCTGCTGCCCAGATCTGGAGGTATATCGCCTGAGGGGCCAGCTCTAAGGCCAAGGCCACCTAAGCATGGCCAGTTCTACAGCCTGCCGCTGAGTGGCTGCTGAACCTCCCATAACTCCCTTCCTGTGGGGGCGTGGAGGGGGCCATGCTAGCAGCACCCTCCCCTGGCCATGGTGAGAACTGAAGCTCCTCTTCCCAGGCCCTGCTGAAGACTGAGGCTCCTCTCCCGGGCCCTGCTGGGGAATGAGGCTCCTCCTCTGGGCCCTGCTGAAGACTGAGGCTCCTCCCCCAGGCCCTGCTGAAGACTGAGGCTCCTCCCCCGGGCCCTGCTGGGGACTAAGGCTCAGCACCAGTGCTGTTCACATCTTGGCCAGGACTGTGAGAACCACCCTCTGACCTGGAGGCGCTGGAACAGGGGCCCCACAGGACAGAGAGTGTGTCTGGGAGGCCCTTGAGGCAGAGTGGAGGCTGGGGGCTTCCTGGTCTCTTGAACTCGGCAGAGTGGGGTGGAAATGGGGGGCTCTGGAGTTGGTGTGAATCAGGGGTGGTTTGGCTGGGTATGGGGAGGGGACTTGATGAAGTAATGGGCAGGAACTGGATGGGTGTCCCTGAGTGGTCAGAGGGTCAGAGGTCAGCTCTGGGCTCTGAGCAGCTCTTGAGAAACTAGGGTGGTAGCAGTTAGCTGGAACTCAGCTGATTCAGGCTGGACCCTAACCCTGGATGAGGCTGCCCAGTAACACAGACCCCCACCCTGCCACTGTGCCTGCTGACCCCATCCCTGGAGGAAAGGACTCACATCCTGGCAGGACAGTTGGAGTGCTGTGGGGCGCACAGGGGCAGCATACTGGGTGGCCGGGACCCGGGGCCAAGGAGCAGATCACTGCTCAGAGCAGCTACACAGGTGGCAGGGGAGTGGGTGACAGCAGCCAGGTGAGGGCAGTGCTGATGGTCACCAGGGTGGCAGTGAGTGACCATGGTGAAGAAGAGGTTGGTGGACCCGCAGGTCTTTCTGGGTACCTGCTCACTGCTGGCCCCTGTGGAGCCCGCCCCAGCGCTCTGCAGCCCCCATCTGCTCCCCGTGAGCCCTGCTTCTGTGCATCTGAAACCCACGAGCCACTGGCCACAGTGGGCCCTGAGCCTCGGCCTCTCACTCGGCCGCCTCCCTCTCCTGGTCCTTCCTGCAGGGGCCAGAAACGCCAGAAATCACTTCTTCAGCACTGCTGACCTGCAATGGAAGGCCTGCCCTTCCTGTGTGGGCTCTGGCCGCTTGAGCCTCATCGCCTAGCTGGGAGCACCGTGGATGTCCACGTGGCACAGATCGTCCACACTCACCCCCCCATGACCAGGGACTGCGGGTGCTGGGCTTCTCAGGGAGCACTGGTGGGAGACAGGCGTCCCTGCAGCGGTGAGGTCACGGTTTGTGCACGCGGTTCCCTGGGAAGTCTGCACCGCCATCCATTCATTGAAGGCCCAGGGCCACTTTAGGGCAGGGCAGCTACTCCCAGGGATGCTGTGCTTTGGACACGTGGCATCGACCATTTGTCCAGACCAGAGGCAGCTGACCACAGGCTGCTTCAAACCCACCAGTCACAACGAGAGGAATGGCTAGCCGAACAGCCTCAGAGACCCTGTAGGGGACGACTGTGAGTCAGATTCTGGCTTCTGTTGGTAAGAATGTATCAGAGGTGACATGTCCCGGGGGTGGGAGGGTGCCATTCATCTGTGGGGGGACGCGGAGGCTTTTTGTACTTCCAGCGCAACCTTTCTGTCAACCCAAAAGTGCCTTAAAAAAAAGTCCAGTATCTATGAACAACACCAGCACCCACAGGCTGTTCCAAGGGCCCTTCCCCAAAGTGACCTCTGACCAGTACTACCGGATGGATGGACAGAAAGACGTATGGGCAGTGCTTCTGTCAGCACGTGGCTAATGCAGGCCCCACGGCCGTCTCCACAGCGAGCCATGGCTGCAGGACCAGGTACACCTGTGGAAGATGCCTACAAGGAAGAGGACAGCTCACACACACACCACACAGAACATACACACTCACATGTACTCACATACTCACACCGAACACACACATGACACAGAACACACACACTCACATGCACTTACACACTCACATGAACACACTCACCCACAACACACACAAAACATACACACTCACACACAACACACCGAACACACACACACAGAACATACACACTCACATGTACTCACTCACACTGAACACACACTCACACACACGACACAGAACATACACACACTCACACAGAACTACATCCACACAGTACACACACACTCACACACAGAACACACACACACTCACATGCACTCACACATACACTCACACCGAACACACATACAACACACCCACACAGAGCACACACTCATACACAGCACACTACACAGAACATACACTCACATGCACTCACACATGCACTCACACACAGCACATACACTCACACAGAGCACACACTCACTCACACAGAACACACACAGAACATATACACACTGACACAGAACACAGAGAACACACACACAGAACATACACACTCACACCAAACACTCACACATACACTCACACCAAACACTCACACACAACACACAGTACACACACTCACAGAGCACACACTCACACAACACACACAGAACATACACCCACTAACACACACAGAACACACACACAGAACACACACACACACTATATACGCACACACAGTCGTCTCACATGGGACACAGAGTTATACCTGCAGATAGAGGGCACACACACGAATACAGAAACATGTTCATGTGCCCGCAGGAATGAATCCACACACGAATGCATGTGCACAAGCCACAAGTGTACACGACACGTGCCGCCCCTTGGGACCTCACTGGAAGGCCCCCAGAGCCCACCTACTCCTGCCTGGACCCCAGAACTCTGAACAAGGGGGCAGGGTGGGCGGGATAGACTGGCACAACCATCCATGCAGGAGGACCTCAGGGTGCCAGTAGCCTGTGGACGGTGGCTGGAAGAATGGTGCCTAGCCCATGACTGCTGTAGACCCCACCATCCTGGTTGGCCCCCGCCCCCAGGCCCCACCTGGCCCAGATGGGCCGGTCCTCAGAGGGAGGGTGAGATGGGCAAAGCAAGCATCAGGCCCTTGTCTTGTCCCTCCGTCCGTCAGCCCTTCCCTGTCCCTCTTGCCAGGGTGCTGCTGACCAGAGGGCTCTGGCCGGGGAAGGGCAGGACGTGGGCAAGGGAACCAGGATCACCTGTGCTCATGACTACCCAGACTGAGGTCTGCTGCTCTGTATATTTTTTTGGGGGTTTGATTCTCCCACCTCCTGCAGCCTGTGCTGTGCCCACTGGGGAGGGGTGTCAGTGTGGCTGTGCACCCCCAGGAGAGCACCTGGAGCAGACTGATGGATGTCAACAAAGCGGGAGGCCACCTCCAGGGCAGGGAGGTGGGATGGATCTCCAGGGTGGGGTTCTGTCTCCAGGGTACAGGGGTGCTTTCAGGCTATAGGGGTCACTTCCAGGGTAGGGGATATCTCCTGGATGGGAGGTTGTCTCGAGTGGGAGTCATGCCCAGTCTTTTTTGGGGAGGCTGTATCCAGCATAGGAGGGCCATCTCTAGAGGTAGGGGCTGGCTTCTGGGTAAGGGGGCCATCTCCAGGCTAAGGGGGCCATCCTGGATGGGGGGTATCTCTAGAGTGGGAAGCTATCTCCTGAGTAGGGGATTGTCTCCAGGCTGGGAGGGGCATATCTGGGCTGGGGGGCTACCTCCCATGGTGGGAGGCTGTCTGCAGGGCACCCAGATGTCAGCCCAGGATTCAGATGTGGGCCCAATACTGAGCCCTGGGGAGACAGCATCCCACAGGTGTGCAAGGTGCAAGCTAGCGTGAATGCAGATTGATGAGGACACAAGAGCAACGTGCAGCTTAACGAAGCCTTTGTCGGTGACAGGAAGCTGCTGCCCGCTCTCTGTCAGAGCCCTGGAGAGTGGTCTGAGGCTGTGCTGCCCTGCGCCACCCTGGCACAAGAGCATCCAGCCCAGGAGCGGGGCCGTGCATGTGGCCAGATAAGCATGCTGCCTCAGTTGGGACCCTCTCTGTCCTTCCTCCCAAGTAGACAGGCTTGTACATTTCTAGTTCCCTGGGGATCCCAGGAGCAGGCACCCACCCCAGACAAGACAAAGCAGATGCAGGAGCTGTCCAGGAGGCCCAGCCAGGAGTACTAGGCCAGGGAGCTCACACCCACCCCAGGGAGCTCACAGCAGGAGGACCAGGCCCAGAGGTTCAGGTTGCTCACAGCAGAGGATGGAGGAGGCAGGTGCAAGCCTCAGGGCCCTGGCACTAGAGTGGGTGGTGGTGGGGGTAGCCCCCAGGTTCTGGACCCCACCTCTGTCAGGCGGTGGGTGGGGGCGTGGTCGTATGGAGAGGCCATTGTATGTTTGTGGACCCAGCTCTGAGTTCAGCCTCACCCTCAGGGAGCAGGAGGAGGGGCCGTGGCTCCAACTGCGAGCTCCCCCACCTTGAGCCTGTCCCAACTCCACTTCCCAGATCCCCCCTGGAGACTCCACTCAGTGGACGGTTGGCAGAAACCCTGCCCGGAGGCTTCTCACTCACAGAGACACAGAAGGAGCCAAGGACTCGGCTTCCCTTTCGTTCCGATCTTTAAAGTGCGGTGGGTGGGCAGGGCTGCACAGCTTCAGGAGGCAGACCCCAAAGAGGGGCCTGGGCTGTTTGGCCTCGGCCAGGCTAAACAGCTGGGCGAGTGTGGGGCCTCTCTGCACCCCTCTGGAGGGCTCCCATGTGCTGCAACAGCAACAGTAGCAGTGGGCAGCAGCAACAGGCTGTGGGCAGCCCTGGGCCCTGCCCATTCACTGACCAAGAAGCTCAAGTCCAAGCTGCTGGGCAGAGGCTTTGGTGGGGGGGGGGGGTCACCACAGTGAGGACGCTGCTCCTCCAGGGTCCCTGCCAGCGAGCATGGTTTCCAGACGGGACAGGGAACGGCTGGGCACCCCAGGTGAAGGCTCCAGACCAGCCATATCCTTCGTGTTGGGCACCTGGGGGAAACAGGAAGGGCAGCTGTCATGGGGCCGGGCCAGGGGACATAGGCACCACCCACTCCCTCAGCACATCACAGCCTCCCCCCGCCATGGCCCCAACCCCCTGCATGACTAGAGGGTTCCCAGGGCAGTGATATTGGACCACTGACCCCCCAACCCCTGTCCAAGAGGAAGTAAGGCGCCTAGTGGTCAGCGTGGTACACAGGGTGCCCAGGGGCCTTCTCTTCTGGACCCTTCAGGTCCTACAGGTTGGGGCGGGGATGCCAGGTGCTGGCACACAGCTGCAGGAACCCCAGGTGCACGGACATGCCCTCTTCAGGGTACACTCCTCAGCCTGAGTCTGGGGCGGAGCCTGGACACCTGCCAGGGTACCCTGCTGACATGGGGTCTATCTTGAGGTGTGGGGTAACCTGGAAATCCTTCCCAGGCTAGTGGAGCCCAGGACTCCAGCCCTGCTTGCCAACCTCCCCCATTCCTCCCCTCACCTGTCACCCCCACTAAGCACTGTATGTCATCCTAGCTGCTCCCACAACCTCTGGTGCTTCTGTGGGTGGGGTACAGAGCTGGTCCTGAGTCAGCATCTCGCACAGGCCTCTCCCTGCCCCCCAAGCAGGGAAGGAGCCTCTAGCCACCATCAGAAGGCAGAAGGGCTGCTCTTGGCCTGGGCAGCACAGCCTAAGGACAGACAGTAGGCCCCTCCGGGAGACACACAAACCCAGACAGAGGAGGCACTGGAACCGGAGTCACTGCCAAAGACAGGTGGGCTGCCAGGCTGCCTGGAGCTGGGGGTGCAGAAGCTGCTGAGACCTCACCAGGTGCTTCCCATGAGGGGTGGGGGTGGAGACACACCAGCCATGGCCCAGCCTGGACACCAGCCGCTGGATCCCGGGGACCGGCCAGGAGGTAGCCATGATTTGAGGAAGCCCAAGCTGCCGTGTAGAGGATGAGACCCCACTCCAAGACCCACTCTCTGCTTCCGAGACCCCTGATAGCTGAGTGAGGCCAGGCACAGGCAGTCACTACCATGTTGCCAGCCCAGGCACCGATTACCTGCTGAGACCATGTGGAGCCCACGCGCCCTGAGGAGCCTACATCCATGTGGTGGGGACTCTCCACTCGGCGTGGCAGAGCCGTAGGAAACCAGACAAGCCCGAGTCTGGGAAGAGCTCCTCCGGAGTATCTGGCTGCAGGCAAGGAGAAGGCTAAGCTCCTGCCATCACCCACACAAAAGGGGACCTGCTCCCCGCAGAGCCTGTGAACACACAGGTGTGTGTGTGCAGGGAGGCCATGATCTGCATTGGCCACACAAACACCACCTTGGACAACGTCTAAATAAAGCAGGCTACTCAGGAACACGGTGCCTCCAGCACCCCAGTGTAAGGAGGATTGACCGCAGGGGGCCTGTGAAGCCTCACTGGCTGATGGGCAGCCAGATGCTGTGGGTGCGGCTGGCTGGGTCATCCCCAGGACCCAAGAGCCTCCCAGGCGGAAGCCTCACACATGTTTCTGGGACCTGCCTCTGGAACAGGGGACACACGGCCTTCTGATCTGGCCTCCCTCCGACTCTGGGAGGTGGGGCCTGTTTGCCCACGGCACAGTTCCCAGGACAACGATTACCCTTTGCCAAGAGAAACAGACCGTAACGCTGGGCACTGGCCCTCTGCGCCCAGCCGCCTCCTGACCACCGGGGCACGGCCTTCCAGCTCCTCACGATGGCCCCCCACAGCCACCAGGGAGGCAGCCACAAGCTGCCAGTCCAGAGGGTGTGGGCAGCAGGAGGGCAACGTGGCCACCATGTGCAGCAGGGCAGGGAGGGCTCTGCAGACAGCAGTCAGAGACGACCCACTCCGACAGGCCAGGTGCTCAGCTCAGGTGTCACTCAGACCCCATACTGCACAGGCTGGGGCTCCCACAGAAGCCCCAGACAGATGAGCGCCTGAGTGTCCCTCCCAAGGTAGCTGTTGCTCCACTCCCCGCCTGGCCACCCCACCCAGGAAGGGTGGCTGCCTGCACATGCGCTGTGGTCCCTAGGGAGGCGGGGGAGGGCTGAAGTAGGCAGTCCACTGTCTCAGTCATGCAGTCTCGCCCCAGCCCTGGGTTGGGCCCACTCTTACCAAGGGGGTCTCAACTCTGGGTCCCTAAGAAAATGCTGAGCACACATGTGTGCGTGTGGGTGAGTACAGGTGTGTCTGCATTGGAGTGTATACACATGAACACATATGAGCATGCACACAGGTTAGCATGCATGCAGGTCTGTGCTCACAGGTGCTGGTTCCATGTGTCTGCTGTGTGCATATGTACACATTCATAGGTATGTGTATGTGCATTTGTGTGAATGAGGTACACGCGTATCAGTGTGAACACACGTGGGTGTGTGCGTGCATATATGTGGGTGAGTATGCATGTGTGTGGGGTCCATTTGCATGTGCGTGAGGGTTGTGTACATGGGAGGGCGTGTGTGCATGCAGGTCACCTTCACATGGACACTAGCCAGTGGGCAGAAGCCAGGCACCGTGGAGCTGGGGGCCCTGCTCTGCCCAGACCCCTAAGATGGGTGAAATCAAAAGATGACCTGGCCTAGAGCCCAGGCCGGCTATCCACACCAGTGGGGCATCCTGTCGGCATGTCCCCTGCCTGATACAGCATCCCTTCCAATGGCTGCATACATGCTGTGGCCAGCACAGAGGCTGCCAGGGCAGGGCACTGCTGGTCCCGCCCATTCAGCCAGGAAAAGTGGACGGGGCTCCAATCAAAGGAAACCACTTCCCTGCCCCCACTGGCCCCGGGCCACACACAGGCAATGCATGGAGGCTGGCGAGGCCTGGGGCTTCTCAAGTGTCCACGAAGCATAGGTGCCCTACCTCAGCCCGCAAATCCCCCACCCCCCAAGGAAGTACTGCACCAGCAGGCAGAGGCTGCGTCCTCCCTCCCCTCAGAGCCCGCACTGGACACTCTGAGCTTCTGGATCCAGAGTCCAGCCAGCGTCTCAGAAACCTGGCTGAAGGAATTCTGTGCTGGTCAGGGTGGTGGGTACTGGCCAGACTAAGGCTCGGACTCACCTCTCTCTGTCACCCTCCATCCCAGACCACCCTCAACCATGGCTGAAACCCTGTCCAGAGCACGGCCACCTGCAGCCCCAGAGCCCTGCTCTACCTGTTGCCCAGAAAGGCCCTGAGCCCCTGAGAACTGCCCACTTGGGAGGGTCTGTGCCACCTGCCATCATGCCGCAGAACATGTGCCGCAGTGCCTGAGATGGGCAGCTCCAGTCAGTTGTGCCGGCACAGCCGCACAGCAGGCCCTTCCAAGGGGAGTCTTACAAAGGGGAGAAGAGACACACGCATGGAAGGACACCAGATTTCCGGCGCAGCCTCAGTGCTTGGAAAGAACCTGTCAGACTCCACGGTGGCCCCCTACCCCCAGCTAGCAGCCAAGGAACGCCTGGTCTGTACAGCGGTGGCGTTAGGGCCCTGGGAGTGACACCAGCAAAAGGCTCCACCCAAGGCTCTGCCTACCTCTCCTGAGGTGCCTCCTCACCCCCCACACAGACCAGTCCAAGTCAGTGGACGCCCGGGGGCTGGGGAGAAAGGTTTGGAGAGGAGGAGGAAGGAGGAAGCGAGGCTCTTCCTGGGGGTGGGGTCTCCCAGCCTGGAAGGAGCAGGTGGGTGGGGGCAGTCAGAGAAGTCCCCTGTCCCAGGTTCCGATCCCCCACCTTGTGTCTCCCACCTCGTGTCCCCCACAAGGACCAGAGAGACAACAAGAGAACTGCTGGATTAAGGGGTGGGACAGGGCCGAGTCCACAGGCAGCAAGCATGGGAGACAGGCCTTGCTCCCTCCTGGAACAAGCCGGGTTGTTAGGCTCCCCGGGGCTGGCTGTGGAAGCTTCCCCAGAACCCAGCCTCTCAGCTTGGGGGGGGAGGGGTGGGAAAGCCAGCTCGGGCACCCTGCTCAGGGGCTCTTTCCAGGAGGGAACCCAGGCCCGAGTCAGCACAGGCTCCCCGGACACCCAATATTGGCCAGCTCTCCCACCCTCCACGAGACCATCACTAATCCCACGTGCCAGGGGTTGAGAGCCTCAGAGGTGGCCTTCCCAGAGCCCCTGAACACGCCTCATCTTCGGGGGGGGGGGGGGATGGGGAAGGTAGAAGCTCTGAAGCAGTGTGGCCTCCCCACTACCACCAGGCCATTGACCAGGACCCGGGGCAGCAGCAAGGCTCAAGACAGGCCACTCCCCAACCATCCGGCTGACTGAGTAGCCCTGGGCAGCCCCTGGCTGCCCTAAGCCCTGTCCTCTGGGAGGCCTGGCGCAGACCTGTGCATGAGGGTGAGGGATTGCCGAGACGGTGCACGGGTTTCACACCTGTGAAATAGCCTACCTTTGGGAAACGGCAGGCAGGTCAGCATCTCAGGGAAGGTGCAGCCTGACACCTGCCCCCGAACCCCCCAGACGACCCCCCAGAGGCACCGTGGTGCCCCTGTGTGCCAGCAGGGGGGGCACCTGTCCTTGTCACCTCCAGCCCCCCACCAGCCCGGCTGGGCCTCCTCCCATGGCAGCCCTAGGAGGGCAGTCTCCACCCAGCTCTCTGCCAAAGAGCAAGCACATCACCACCCACCCAGCTCTGCTGGCTAAAGGCCAGCGCTCACTGCGGGAGCCCAGTCCCACCCCCTGGGCTGCCCAAGCCTCGCCCAGCACCAGAGGCTGCCAGACTGCAGCCCAGCCATGGCCACCGCCCTCCGGGCTGGATTCAAACCCGCTGGGTGAGATTCCCCATGTCCCGGTGCATAGCCCGCCCCAAAGCGCCAGCTGCACGGCCCCTGGGCAGCTGTCTGGACCTGTCACACCAGATCTTGCCGCCCTGCAGCTTTCTGGCTGCCCAGAGCCCCCAAGACCCAGGCCGGCACTCAGAGATGCAGCACTGGCCAGGGTCCCAGCAGCAGGGGACCAGGCAGAGCAGAGACGCGCTCTGGGAGGACAGGCTGATACCAAGGACAAGGCCCAGTGTGGCCACCAGGGCCCTGGCCTTGTTCTTTGCCCCGCCCACGTCCCCTCCCTTCTGAGAGGGCCTCACTGGGACCTCCACACTGGCTGGGCGCCTGGCCCAGAGGGAAGCCAGCAGGGTGTAGCTACAGCCAGGCAGCAGGGACACAGGCCTCCCCAAGTGCCGGGCAGTAGCCCAGATGGTGCCTACCTCACCCACCGACCCCAAGGCCAGGGAACACGGCAGACATTCCCCCCCAAAAGTCAGTGGCTGGAGGCCTGGTCACCAGGCACTGAAAGAGCTGGGGGTGACAAGGTCACTCGAAGGTCATCAGGGCCTGTGCAGAAGCCCAGTTCAGCCTCTCCTTTTTGGGAGGTGGGTGGGGACAGGACCACAGAAGCTGCTCCTCTAGTCCCCTGCCCCAGGTGGTCAGGGCTCCCTCGGACCAGCTAGAGGGAAGGGGGCTCAGCCCTGGACAGTGTGGCTCCCAAGGGCCACCTCTAAGGCCAGTGCCCAGCACCTGCCCACTGGCTTCCTGGTCTCCTCAGCAGGGGCGTTCCCGGTCTGTGGGGTGCAGATGAGAGCTGGAGGGTCAGCTCAACTTCCAGGCTGAGAGGTGGGGGCCAATATGAGGCCAGGGGACAGAGCAGCCCCCACCCCCTCACCGAGAACCTGGGCCTTCCAGCTAGGACGGGTTCGCTCAGGAGTCCTGGCACGTTCAAAACCACCAGGGCTGATGGCAGCAGGGCCTGCTCTGTCTGCATGGCCCAGGGGCGGGTCCACCTCCCCTACGCCACCACCCTGCAGTCCTGGTCTGAAGGCACAGCCTGCAGCAGAGGGCTGCAGGGAGAGGAGGGAGCTCTGAGCCAGGCCAGGAAGCTGAGCTCCTGTGCTCTCTCACTCAGACCCACCCAGTTGGCTCCTGCTCCCAGTTGTCAGAGGTATTCAGCAGGGGCTCACCAGGCCTTTCTCCCTGGTCCCTCTGGGTGGACGTGAACAGTTACCCAAGCAGTGAAGAATGACATGAAGGACTAGCTGTGTTCTCTGAGGCCGCAGCTCTGGAGGGACCCCCTGGCCCACTCAACCTCACCCAGCTGGCTGCAATGCCGTGGGAAGCCCCCTCTTCTCTGGGCTGGGCCCATCCCCTTGCTCCTACCACCCCCCAGGCCTGAGGGGCACCAGGGTGGAGCACTGACAGGGGAGGGAACTGCCCCCATCACTCACCTGGTCTGAGAACCCCCCCCATACACACACAGACACACTCACCTGGTTGGGGAGGCGGAGTTATGTGTCAGAGTGGGTGAGGAGTTCCCTGATCTCGGGGGCCACGAGCCGTGCCGCATGTACGGCCTCGGTGATAGCTTTCCGGTACACCCCCTTCTTCTTCCGGTTGAACCTCAGTTTGAAGAACTCAGAGAAAGGGGCCAGTTTGGATAGGGACAAGAAGGACGTCGTCGGAGAAGCGAACCAGGAGACTTTGGCTTCTCGCCAAGCAGGCTGCCCGTGCCTGTGGCTCAGGCTGATGTCGAGGATGCGGGCTGGCCACCAGGGGAAGCCGTGGATCTTCCCCCACACGATGTCCCCCACGGCCACGGTCCTGCCGTCCTCTGTCACACACTGGGAGACGCTCTGCGTGTGCAGCCTCACCGTCAGCGGGGGGACCGTGGGCCGGGTGCTTTCCGAGGAGGACGGCAGGGGCGTGAGCACCCGGGGGCCTGCCGACGGGGCCTCAGAGCCGGATGGCTTGGACTCCTCCAGGCTGTCGCTGCTGCAGCTGGACTCGCTGGCCGAATCGGCCTTCCTGGGCGGGTAGCTGACCAGAAGGGCCAGGCCACCCTGCCTGCACTCTCTGTGAGGAAACGGCTGGAAGGCGTCCTCCTCACCAGAACTCCCAGAAGATGTGTCCCCCAGGCTGTGGTGGGAAGAGCCGTTGGCCAAGAGTTGGGGGGGGCTGGCTGGGTGGCCATTCAAAGGTCCCACCAGTTCGGCCCTGTACACAGGCTCCTGCTCGCCTGAGGCCAGGCGGCCTGGCTTCAGGCGGATCTTTGGAGGGGGTGCTTCCAGGCTGGGGGCTGCCGCTGGCCGAGTCAGCTTCAGCTTGGGGATGGCAGCCACGGGGCCCCCAGGTGGCCTGGGCTCAGCATCTTGGGCCTCCAGGTCCTGGCTGCCCCCCAGCGGCCGCTGCCCGGGGCAGAAGGGCTCCAGGGAGCCATGCACTCGGGAGGGGATCTTGACCACCTCTCCAGTACCCTGGGGCGTGCTATAGGAGATGGTGATGACCGGGCTGCGAGGGACGGGTTCCCCAGGCCTCCGCTCCTCCCGCTTGCTCCTCCTGGCCGGAACAGCGGGTTTCCGTGGCTCGTGGTCGGGGTCACTGTCCAGTGTCCTACTTGGTGCCGAGGGGGCGGCCGGCTGGCCAGACGGGGCCTGCTGGGGGCTCAGGGTACGCTGGCACTTCTCACAGAGGACACGGCGGGGCCGCAGGCGGATGGTGCTGAGGATGAGCCGGCCGGGAGCCCGGTTCCGGGACAGGCGCCTTCGAGTCCGGTTGATGGTTCTGGGTGGGGGCTGCGGCACCCACTGGCCATATGTGTGCCTCAGCCAGAGGGGGTGGGGGAAGGGGGCCCCTTCAAAGTAGGGGGGGTGGGGGGGCAGGCTCCCAGCGAGTGGTGCCACCAGAGAAGGGGCCGGCTGGAGGGGGCCATCCCCATTGCAGGGAGGCGGGGAGTCCTCCAGCGGTGTGGCTTCTCTGGCCCCCTCCTCAGGGGCCCAGACATGGCAGCCGCTGGCCGGTGGTTCCTGAGCCTTGGGCAGCAGAGCCGTCGGGGGCAGGCCCCAGAGGCCAGACCTGGGGATGGTCAGAAACAGAGACTTAGGGCCAGAGCGTAGCTTGCCTATTTCCCTCCTTCAATCCCCTCTGGGCTGGCTGAGGGGTGGGGGCATGCTCGCAGAAGTTCTGGGCTTTTAAGCAAATGCGCACACAGCACACACACTCTCTCTCTCTCCACCCCCACCCCCGTGTGTGTGTGTGTGTGTGTGTGTGTGTGAGAGAGAGAGAGAGAGAGAGAGAGAGAGAGAGAGAGAGAGAGAGAGAGAGAGAGAGAGAGAGAGAGATTGAGAGATTGAGAGATTGAGAGATTGATTCCTGGCAAATGCATGTACTCTATAGTTAGGTGACAAGCTCTGAGACTGCTCCCTTGCCTAAAAGAGGCAAGGAGTGTTCTGGGTCTGGGGCCTTGGTGACTGTGGGGACATAGCTGGCAGCAGGAGGGCTCCTAGGACTCAAGACCTCCAATCCAGGCAAGAGGTCCTGACCAGCCCGGAGTGGGGAGACTGGAAAGTGGAGCCTGGACCAGACTCTAGACGACATCCCCCCACCCCTTCAGCTATGTTCAGGGCCCTCCCACCAGGTGCCCAGGGCCCCTTGCTCGTCCCTTCTGAGGAAGGATCCCGGGGGCTGGGAAGATACCTGTGTGGGGACTTCAGCAGGCCTCTGTCCCTACCCAGGGACTGACTGATCACTGTGAGTGTGGGGTGGGGGTGGGGTGGGGAGTGGGGTATGTGTGGAAGGGGTACATTTGGCTAAGGATAGAGGCTGGCCTGGGGGTGGCATGAATGCATCCAATCCCCAGCCCCAGGGGCCCCTACGTAAATCACCCCTCAGGTTTGCTCGGAAGCTCCCATTCCCGCAGGGTGCCCTGAGGGGATCCCAGAAGCCTCGGAATTGCCCCCCAGGGCCTCACCCAACTCCTGTGATCAGTGGGAGTGGGTGCCAAGCCCAAGGCCCCTTCTCTCCAAAGGGCCCACACTAAGGCCACAGGGGGGGTGGCACCCCAGGCTCACCTGAGCCAGGTAAAGACCCCCAGGGGTAGTTACAATGAAGGCTGGCGCTTCGATTTACAAGGTGTGGTCCTCTGCCTTTCGAGATCTGTCCCCAGAGCTGGGGCACCATCTGCATTCTGACCAAGTGTCCCCCAGACCCTCAAGATGCACCAGGAAAATACCCAGGGCCCTTGGCACCGCCCTCACCCGCCCCGCCCCCGCCTGGGATGCCTTCAAGCCTTAGTGAAGTGTCTTAATTTTTAAGACTGCTTCAGCTAAACACAGTTATTTTTAAGTCCAAAAATAGACTTTCAGCACCACTGACATTTGGGGCTGGAGGATCTTCTGTGGGGTGCTAAGCAGCCCTGAGGCCCAAGCCACTCAGTGCCACCATCGCCCCTTTGCCTGACAGCCAGGACTGCTCTGCACAGACCCCACTGGGTGAAGGGAGCGGGCAAGAATGGCTCAGGACTAAGAGTCACTGTCTTACCTTTACAACCTGCTCCCCCCCTACCCCGACCCCAGGACTCTCAGATGTAGGAACCCCAGGGTGGGGGTGGGGCACAGGGGAGGGTGGACTCAGGCAGTGCTGGAGTAGGGGAAGCTACTGGGCAGGACGGGAGAGGATGCATCTGTGAGAACCCACAGGCCCCTGCTCCCCAGGGCTGCACCAGGGGGTGTCTGTCGACCAGAGTCCATGCAGGGCCTTCCACTGTAGCAAATAGCCCCTGGGTACAAGATGTTCGCAACTGCAGGGCTGGGGCACCAATGGGCAGTGCCATGCTTCAACAATGCTCCCCAGTCTGTTTTTGAAGAACACACTAGCTGGGAAAGGTGTCGAATTCTGCACCTTCCTCTCCTAGTTTAGTCAGAGAGCTGAAAGTTAGGGTGAGTTTTTCTGCCTTTTCCATTTCCAAATCTCTTCTCCTACTTCCTGGGCTCCACCTTGAGCCTAGGGCTAGAGAGGGCAGGGTGGGGGGTGATCGGAAGACTCTCCCTTACGGAAATTGCACTGCGGTGAGGCCAGGCAGGGCCTGAGCCTGTCTGACTGCCCCCATGCCCCAAGGCATCGGCCAGGGCTTAGCCAGCCAGCCTAGTTTGGGGTGGGGGTGGGGGTGTGGGTGCAGTACAGCCTAGCCTCATATGGCTGAGTCCTTCCAGATCCTGAGTCCCCCAGTCCTACCCCACACCAGCACCAACCCTGAAGAAGCTTGACCCCCTATGCCCCAATGGCAGACAGCGTAGGCAGCTGGGGTGGGGGCAGGGTCCTTGAGTCTGAAATAACACTGAGGGACATGCTCATCTCACCCAGGCAAAGGGGAATCTCTGGCCTGCCCAGCACAGCACCCTGAGGCTGCTGCTGCTGCCACTGGGTGAAGGGTGGGGGTGGGAGAGGGGGAGGAGCTATCCACCCAGGCGGGCGTCTGAGGGCTTTCTGGGTTACCAGGCACCTGGCTGGCTCCACACCAGGCAGGGCCTCTGGTCAGGTGGTCATGCCTCGGGCAGGGGTGCTGCTCAGCAGGCCAGCACACTAGGCCTCAGGAAGCTCCAGGGAACAGAGGACCAAGCCAGGCCCAGGTGGGAGCCCACACCACTCCCTCAGGCCTGCTCAGGGCCCCCCTGTTCTCACTGAGCAGCCTTGGAGTGGGCTGGAGTCAGGGTGGGAAGAAGACAAGTGGGAGACCCTGTGGCAAGGGCTGACTCCCAGACCCGGACTTTCCTCTGGAGGGCCATAAAACCTTGCCTCTGGAGGAAAGGCTCAGTAAAAAGCTGAGGCAGGATGGGGCTCTGGGAGGCTGGAAGATTGGAGCCAAGAGAAGTCCCACCCTCAAGGATTCAGGCAGCCAGGGTCCCCAAGGACACAAACCTGGGTGAGGGGTGAACACAAATTGCCCGCATACACTGGCCTCCCACGGGTGTGTCTGCCCATGCAGGAGGGGCCCTGCAGCCCCAGAGACGGCCAGAGCCTACTGGGCCCACTCTGGTCATGCAGACCCAGGTCTTGAGGCCACTGTGGTCAATGGCAGCCATCTGTCCCCCTGGGGTCCAACGCCTCCTCCAGCTGGGACAGACATGGCAAGGGTGTCCCCAGCCCAGTTATACTTTCCGAGTGGCCACAGGCTGGACCAGGGCACTCTGCAGAGAAGAGAAGGCCTGGCCGGTCCACCTCTACCCAGGGGATTAGGGCCCACCACTTGATAGGGATGCCCAGGTGAGACACCAGCATGGTCCCCTGACTCTCGGGCACACCCCAAGTCATTTGAGGCCGTGCCTGTACCCTGTGGAGCCAGTGGCCTCAGATAGGTGGGGCCCAGGGATGGAGGTAGGGTGTGAGGCAGGCTCATGGTTGTACCTGAGCACCACAGCCAATGGAGGTGTGATTCAAGCCACATGCAGGCTTGAGACTCGATCCAAGTATGACCAGGCCAGAGCCAGGGGCAGGGCTCAGTCTCAACATATCCATTGAGGCATCTGCTCAGAGCCTTGTCTTCTCTGCCAACAGGGCACAGCAGGACCAAAGCCACTTCCCAAACCAGCCTGGCAGTACACACTGGGCCAACTGTCGGCACAGACTGGGCACATGGTAGCAAGCCTCCGTGCCTGATGGCTAGTTCCTCGGGAACAGGCAGTGACGAGGTCTGCCATGACTGGGAAGCAGCTCTGGAGGCGGGTGGACATGAGTCTGAAGCTCTGCCACCAACACGCTGCCCATACCCAGGGCAAGGTGGACCACCAGGCCAGGATCAGGGACACCTTTGCCACCCAGGTCACGGGTCTCCTGTTCTGGGTCCTGTCAACAAACACTGTCACACCAGCTCTGTGCCTTTTGATACCGGGGTCGTGGAACGGACTTGGGGGTAGCAGCAGCAGAAGGGGTGCCTGAGGAGTCTAAGAGGCTGACAGGGCCAGGTTCACCCAGCTCCTCCACAAGGTCACCCACAGGGTCAGGTGCAGGCAGAGGCCCAGTGGGCTGCACCCTAGAGGCCCTGATCCAGCCCTGGGAGCAGCTCCGGTTACGGCAGACTGTGGTCACCACAGGGCAGCCACCCACCAGTCAGGGCGCCCAGCCAGGCCCAAGTCTGCTCCTGGGGAGCCCAGCACCCCTCATCCCAAGAGCAGGCACATGGCTGACCACCCGGCCAGCCTCAGCCCTGTCCAACTAGGACCGGGAGGCGGGGCGTAGGTGGGTGGGGGCCAAACACCCAATTGCCAAGCCCTCTGCTGCCAAGTATCTTCTGGGGTCACCACTGCCACCACTGTTACGGGGTGGGGGCAATATGCTAAGTCACATGACTTGTGTCTAAATGGCTCCTGTCCCATTTGAGGAGATAATGTCATGGGGTACCATAGGAGGCCACCCCCCTGACAGCAGGGTGAGCAAGGAGGGAAGGCACTCCTCCGGAAGGTCCGGCAGGGCTGGGACATTAGCGAGTGATTAATGCCTAATCATTTATCCCTGCGACAGCTCATTACCACGTGACCCGTATCCAGGCGACTCAGCTCTCCCCGCCACTGCAGCGCACAGGTGCGGGAGGGGGCTGGGCAAGCTGCCCCAAACCTCAGCGCGCGCCGGCCGCCCGCCGCCGGAAGCGGTCCTGTAACTCGCCGCTGCGGGGCGTCACACCCCTCGCCCCCAACGCCGGGCGCCCTGCAGCCTGGGTGGGACCCTCAGCCACTTCTCCAAGCCCCGCGGGGTACCGTGGCGTGAGACGTCTTCACTCCCACTTGGACGCAAGTGGCCGGCGACGGCCCGCGCGCTTCCGGCCGCCGACCCCAGGGGCTCTCCGGCGGGCGCGCTTCTGGGAACGGCCGGATTCCACTGTGCGCCCAACAAAGAAAAGCGCGCTAATCCCCGCAGGTGTGCGGAGTTGGGGCGCGCGGCGGCACGCGGCGGCCGGGCGTAGGCGCCCCGGCTCACGCCCCCAGCCCCGCCCGCCACCACTCTCGCCGCGCCCGGCGCCAGTTCGCCCTCCGCGCAAAGTCGCGCCCACTTGCTCGGCCACTTGGGCCCCCAGGGGCGGCTGCGCTCTCGGGCGCGCCCGGAAGCGCAGAGGGGGCGGAGAACGGGGGCCGCGGGGGTGGGGGGGGGCGGCTGACCTGTGCGTGCAGTCTAGTAGGACCCCGGTGAAGCGGCGCTCGCCGCAGCTCCAGCTGACCACCAGCGCGCCCGGGGCCGCGCGCTCCACCAGCACCGGCAGCCGGCAGCCTGCGCGCAGCTCCATGCTCCGCCGCCTCCCGGCCTGCGCGCCCCGCCCGCCGCCGCCGGGTCAGCCCCGCGCGTGACGCCGCCGGGCGGCCGGCCTGACGTCACAGCGCTCTCGGCCGGCTCGGCCGGAGCTGGGGCGGCCGAGGCGCCACCGAGCCCCGCCGGGCTGGGCCTGTGTGCCACCAACTCCGCCCTGGGCGCCCGGGAGGGACAACCCCCGAGAACCCGGAGCCCAACGGCGGCCCAGGACACTCTCCTGGCGCCCTTGCCTCTTGGTCCTTCTTTGGGGCACGCCTGTCCTTCCCTTGACAGGGGACCCCCTCTACCACGCCCCCCCCGGGGGGGGGGCGTTTTCTGTCTGCGCAGGGCCCGCCGCATGGGTGTCCAGGTCCGGCAGCGCCCCCGCATTGGGCGCTGGTGGCTCCCAGGCACTACCAGGAGGAATTTCTGGGGGCCAGAGGGCTGCCTGCTCTGACCTCCACATAGCCATGGTGTGGCCAGCACTAGGGGTGGGCTGCGGGCAGAGAAGCGCACACCAGCACCTCCAGGAATCATTGAGCTGTGCCTGAACTGGCCAGGGAACCTCCTGCCTCTCCTGAGCTGGGCTCCCTGCGACAGCTGTCGTGATGAGTGAATGAGGGCAGACTCCATCTAGAGCCCCAACACCCTCAGTTGGTGAAATTCCCCACTTCCCGAAGTCCTCGCATGTCCCTCCTGACCCTAATGCCCCATAGGCTCCCCTGCCCGGCCCCTTTAAGCTCCAGTCAACTAGCCCAGCAGCCTGGTGGCAGGGTTGTCCTGACAACCTGATGCTGCCGCCCTGCCTGGCCCTGAACAGCACCATGGCCACCGCCCAGAGTCTCAAGGCCTGGGCCACCAGACCCTGGTCTGAGCGGCAGCAGTGTGCAGAGTCTGTGACCCGGGATAAAGACCAGGACCTCTGGGCAGTCATCAGTCTGTGGAACAGAACGGGTGGGGTCCCTCTGTCTTGCCCTGCCGGGCCTGCCCGACCAGCACCTAGGATCTGGCCGTGGCTGATTGTAAAGCTTATGTACCCAGTAGGGACCCCTCCCTACCTGTCCCAGGAGACTTTGTGGAGCGTAAGTGGCCATGGACACAGTCAGGGTTGCCACCAGTTAAGCACTTTTACCTGAGGACAGGTGACAGGCGAGACTCTGGGTAGCAGGCAGACCAGTGCTCTCCCAGACTGGGTGTTAACCTGGGCAGGGGCTGTCAGTTGATGGGATCCTTCCAAGCCAGGCATTCATGGGCACAGGGCTGAGAAGGACCCATTTGCTGGGTGGGGAGGGGGCTTCTCAGCAAGACCTAAGCGACGACCTTTCACCAGCTGGAGCAGCAACTTGGGGAGGTGGCAGGTGTAAGCTGGATAAGGGCACCCCCGTGCCAGATCCTGACATCTCAAGCCCCAGCCTGCAGCTCCTACCATTTCACGGGTACAGAGGCAAGCAGTGGGGGCCATCAGACCCCCAATCCCCATCTCTGCAATCCCCACATGAGGTGAGCTGTTTAAGAGTGAACTTGGAACCACTATCAAGGCCCGCCATCACCAGGGTAGCCCGTCGTGGCCTCCATCTCGCCTCCTGGGCACCTCTGAATGCCAGAGAAGGGCACCACCTGTAGGCTTTCTGCTGCTGGTCTGCTGGGATGGATGCCAGGCTTTTCCTCTGAGGTGCACCTGTGCTACCCACCTTTCTGTTTGTGCCAGGCCTTTCTGACCGGGTCGAGGATGAAGCCTACATGGTCAGCAGGACTGTCCTGGACCCCATGGAGCTGACTGTGGGTCACCCTGGCTGAATCCAGAGAAAGGCTTGGGAGGGACCCTGTCTGACAGTGGAGAAGGGCTGGGCGTGGCCCCAGAGATGCACACTCAAAGTCCCTAGCTCCTCCAGGCTGCCCAATGCTGGCCAGGGCTTGGCCTCGTCTGGGGTCACTTTTCTAGCAGTGAGACCTCCCCACCCACTCCCAGCAGTGACCATGTTGGCTTTTCTAGCTGTAAGACCCCTGCCCCCAGCTGTTATACGGGATTGGTGGACAGGACAGAAAGACCAGTAACGAGCCATTCACAGTATCGCCTCTCCTTTAATGAAGCTCAAATTCCTCACGTCCTAGAGGAACGCACCCAGCAGTCTTTAAACACAACAGGCTGAGTCCACAGCATCGGGATAATATCAAACCCCAATACCCCCCCACTCCACACGGCCGGCCTCCCAGGACGATGAGGAGGAGGCCCACTCCTGCTGGGAGCCAGCCGCTAGTCAAAGGCCACTGCAGTGTTGACGTCTGGGAATGTTCCAGATGCTTAGTATTTTGTGTTAAAAAATATATTTTGTGGTTGTGTTGTGGACGATGTAAGGGGCGGGTTCCCAGTGAGCGTGGGGAAGGCATGGTCCTGGCTCAGGCGCCGCCTCAGTTCCATCACCTCCTCCTGGAGCTGTGTGGCCTTGGGACAGGGAAAGCTGGGTTAGGAGATGGGCTCACCAGTGGGCATCTTCCCAGCAGACAACTCTGCTGGGGGTAGGGTGGGTGGCAGTGCTAGCTCAGGCCCATCAGGACCCCTGGGGTCCACAGACACATGGGGACCCGGGAACTGCATGCACGGTGCCAGGGCAAATGCCCACCTGCTGGCATGCCTGGGCCTGGAAAGCCTACCATCCCACCAGACCCTCAGCTGCCGCCTTGCCCAGGACACAGCCAGGAAGCAAGTGTAGGCACTCTAAGCTGAAGCCCCCCACCAGCCAAGGCCCAGACCAGCAACTGGCCATAGCCAGGCACTGGGGTCTCAGATAGGAGGGCATGGCCCTTGCCCCAGGGTGGAGCCCTGTTCTCACTCTCCTGTTCTAGCCTACACCCCTCACCCCCGGGGCTCACATGGATCCCTGGCAGCCCTTGGTGTACACATAAGGTTCCAGCAGGAGAGAGACCACTTCCCAAGCCAGAGACTGCCACCTCACTTCTTCCCCATGCAAACGGTGGTCCTTGTGGGGCCAGCAGCCTCCATGTCTTGTTATTTCACTGCTGTGAAGCCCTCCCAGGGCATAAGCCCCTCTCATCCCACCTGGCTGAGCCCCAGGACTACCGTGTGTGTCCCCTGGGAGACCACAGAGAGACCCATCACTGCCCACGTCCTGGAGTGCCAGCTCCTTAACCTAGAATTCTCCACACCCCTTTGTGGGTCTGCTTTGATGAGCGGATGCATTCCACACAGATGTCTGGAAACCCCTCACAGTGCCTCGTGAGGCCTGGTGAGAACGCCAGTCTCACTCTGAGGCCTTCATGGAAAGGCCTCATCCACATGTGCTGGGTGGAGATGGTATGTCAACTGGACACTTGGCAAGAGCAGGGATCCAGCCTGTCAAGCAGATGCAATCCCAGCCTGATGTGCCTTGTTGGGGGCGTGGTCTTCTCCTTAGGTGCTCTGGGAACCTCCCCCTTTCTCTGCATTTCCCTTCCTGCTGGTTGGTTATTGGGAGCTGCTGCAGCCCAGCCATGTTTCCCGTGGACTGTGGATCCACACGACTCTGCACCCGCCGGCCTGTGACCTCCCTGTATCCCGCATCACTGGCATCACTGCGTGTTGCTGCGTGTGTCTGAAGAAGGACTTATGGACTAGTGTCAGAATTAAGGACTTGCGTTGTGCTGGCTAGGGACGTTTTCTTGCTATGCAATTACTTCTTGATGTACAGTTTTTCCTGCACCTATACCAGTCACTAGATTTGCTTCTCTAGACAACCTGGCCTAGCATACCATGCTCCCATTCAGCCTCTAGGCCAGGCAGCACCCCTGCTTCCCTGGGGGCTTTGGCCCGGCTCCTGCCTTCCCACCCCTTGAGCTGCCACCCAGGAGTGCAGCCTCACCAGTGCTGCCTGGCCCTGGGGTACCTTCTCCCAAAGTCCCCTCAGACCACTACCCTGCTTCAGGATGCTGAGTCCAGGCTGGCCACTTCTGAGCCCTCCAGTCAGAGGACTCTTCCTTCTGAAAAGGCCTCCTGTGTCCTCTTGTTCTCTGCATTTACCCCTCACCCCCAACTCCAGAACAGCTCCCCCAGAGGGCATGAGGGGCCAGGTTAGGGAAGGCTGGCTGTGCAAGCCCCTCTAAGCCCCAGGTGGGCGGTGGTGAGAGCCCATGACCAGGGCAGTGGTGTGCACTGAGCACAGGGTGCAGGGGGTGTGGGGTGTGGACTCACATGAGTAGAGTCCCCCCCCCTCCCCCGCCCAGGGCAGTGGCCTCAGGCCCCATTTGCCAGAACACAGGCCACACAGGCTAGAGGCGCCACTCACCACATCCAGGTCCTGAGAGGCCGCCCGCCCACAGTGCTTTCTCCTCTCTTGGAGCTGCCAGATGTGTTGCCGAACCTCCTGCTCCAAATGTTCCTCCCAGGGGGCCCTGCGGGCCAGGCAGAGGGACAGGGTTACCGGGGATCCAGTCAGGCAAATTCCCATTGAGCAGCAGAGCAGAGCAGCCTGGGGTGACGCTAGGCCACCCTGGGTCTTCTGGGATGCTGGGGGGCACTGAACTCCACCCGTCCAGGGGCAGGCCCTGGGCCTTCCAGGACCTGAGACAGTGGAAACAGGGCCCATGTGTGTCGACAGCATGCTAGGAGGTGAGGTGGCTCGGCTCTCACCCACACGTCCACCTCACAGCAGACTTGGGTGGCATGCTGGACTGGCCCACCTCCTTCACCTTGGGGTGCCCCCCCCCGGACAGGGTGGCTGTGGGGTCACGCCCAGGCTCTGGCTCTCTGGGACCCAGGGAGGCAACTCAGCAGCCTGCTGGCCACAGCTCACAGCCCAGTCCTCCCTGCTGTAGTGACCAGGCTCCCAGACCCCCAGAAAGTCCCCTCTGCCAGGGTCTGTAGTCCTGTGCTGAAGAAGCCCCCAGCCTCACTTGGTGGCCACCCAGCCCTCGTTCTTGGCTCTTCTCTCCACTAGTGCTACCTGCCCTACAGCCTTTCAGATGCCAGACCCACAGGTGAGCCCGCACCGGGTACTGGTGTGGGTGGGACAGCCCTGTCTTGCAAACAGTGGTGCCTCGGGGCAGCATGGGCAGACACCTGTGCCCAACTCAGCACCCAGAGTGCTGGGCCAGAGGACACAGGGTCCACCTGGTGGGCTGAGGCTCTGTAGCCAGTGACTGTCACCCTGTCCCTGCCTGGACACCCACTCCATGGAGGACCAGGTCAATCCCCACCCCACACCATACTACTTGGAGGTCCAAGTCACCCGGTCACCCTCACCCATGCCGGGCACTGTCCTGGCCACCCTGGAGGAGCCCTAGGGCCATCCGGGGACCAACCTGGGTGCTCTGCTTGCTGGTGGTGGCTTCTCTTGGCTGGGCTTTGCTTTCCTGGTGGGGTTTGTGGGGGGCTTCTCGCTGTCCGTCAGCTCGGTGGCAAAGGGGGCCCTTGACGCAACCTGGGAAGACGTGATGAGATGTCCACGCTGGAGGGCACATGCCGCCCAAGCGCCTGAGAGGACAACACCACAGGCCTGGCTGACTCCAGGGCTGCACCCCTCGGGACAATGGGTGGACAGTCCCCCTGGATCCTGTGGGCACCACAAAGACCAAGTCAAAGATCCTCAAGGAGCCCCCCTCCTTTCACAGAGGGGTCTAGTTATCACTGGACCCTCAGGAACAAAGTGGTGGGGAGTGGGGTGTGGGGTTGAGAGACCCACAGCAGGAAAGCCTGCAGGACCGATGTCCGGACCCCTGACTGAGACCCATGAGAAGGTGAACCTTCAGGGAACTTAGGGGCCCAGTGTGGGGTTGTTTTGGATAAAGACCACTGTCGCCGAGTATGTGAAAGCTGCCTTGCCCTGCCAACTGCCCACAGCGCCACTGCTCACAACAGGCCACGGCGCCACCACCAACTGCCCACTGCACCCCCAACTGCCCATAGTACCCCTGCCAATTGCTCTGTGTCCTGGCCAACTGCCCACAGCTGTGCAGGCCTGTCCCCAGGGTTTGCAGAAGAGCAGATGACAAGTGTGACCACATCAACAGCCACTCTGGGTCCAAGTGTTTCTTCAGGGACGTCTCTGAGTCCTTGGTGAGGGAGTCTGGCTGAGGCGGTGGGCGAGTGGCCGGGGCTGGGGAGGCCGCTGCAGCTGCTGACCTCTGAGCTTGGTTTGGGAGAGCATGGCCAGCGCTCTCACAGCAGCGCAGTGGACGCAGCTGGGTGGCCCGGAGGCCCTGCGTAGGGTCTTCCAGGATCAGGCGGCCAGGTCTTTTCTCGCCAGTGGAGACTCGCCTGGCTGGCAGCTGAGCCCGCACTGTGACCCAGGCCAGCTGCTGCCGGGTCAGCCCTGACTCCCGGTGACCCATGCACAGGGACAGAGGGTCCTCGTGTCACCCCTGCCTTCACAGGTGGTGGTTGTGCATGAGGGGTCTCTCTCCAGGAGAGAACTTACCTCTGAACTACCAGGGCCACCTGACACCCAGAAGGTGCTCACGGAAGTAGAGGTGGGGTGGGACATTCACCAGGGCTCCTCTGCTGTCCATTGGGGGCTCTGGATGCTACCCGTGGGAAGATGGAGAAGGCCCTGGGCCAGCAGAGGAGCCCTGGTGTTGGAGTGGTTACCTGTTGGGCTGCTGCCTACAAGGCTGGCAGTTCAAGACCACCAGCCTCCCTCAGGGGAAAGATGAGGCTTTCTACTCCCGTGAAGACTCACAATCTGGGAAACCCTGCCCTGTACCAGAGCCCGAGTCAGCATCGACTCTGTGGCAGGAAGGTCGGAGTTAGAGAGCTGGAGGTTGAAGCAGCTGGGAGTTGCTGTGCATGGGTCCCCGCTGTGGGACCATGCTCTGCAGAACTTCAAGGCCATGGTCATGTTGGACGAGACGCCCCTGGGCAACAGGAAACTGCCAGCAGCCGAGCACTCGGCCCGCTGGGCCCTGGGACTCTCAACCAAGACTGAGCATTGGGAAAGGGCCCTCTCTGGGAGCCAGAGGACCAGAAAGGGCTGACCCTGCTGAGTCCCAGTTGGGGTGTTGAGGCCTCAGGCAGGTAGGTGTTCCCTGATACAGGGTCCACAAGGCACCCCCCAAGGGGGCACACACGGGACACATTCCAGGACGCAAGCTGCTCTCCATGGGCTTCAGTGGAGCCATGCCGCCCTCTTGTGTCCTCCTGTGGAACTGCAAGGCAGCTCCAAGGAGCCCTGGAGCAGACTATGGACAGTTCACGCCCCTTTCCGCCTGGTGGTGCGGTGGGTAAAGTGCTCAGCTGTTAACAGCCACAGTGGTGGTTCCAACTCTCAAGTTGCTCTGTGGGGGGAAGAGTGTCTGTGCCGGCGAAGACAGCAGGCTGGAAGCCCCAGGGAGCCATCCTCTGCTGCCCTGCCTCAGTGCTGCCTGCGTCCGCACACCAGACCCTTTTCTTGGGCTCCACACTCAGTGCTGAGCACCTGAGATGGCCCTTCCTCTCTGTAAGACAGGCTCCCAGAATGTGCAGAGGGGTACCTCTTTCAAGTTTCAATTGGGATTTCCCCAAACGCTGACAGCGAGCGGCCTGCCCAGCAGAATGGACTCTCATTTGTCACCGGCTGGTGACCCCTCAGGAACTGGGCCCCCAGGAGCTGACCTCCAGGAGGTAACTACCCACCCCCAAGAGAGGATCCCCCCAGCAGTCAAGCCCCCAGGGCTAAGCCCCCAGGGGACAACTCTCCTAGGAGCTGACCTCCCCCAAGAGGTGGCCCCCTCAGGAGCTAGCCTCCCAAGAGCTGACACCTCAGGACTGAGTCCCGCCGCAGCTGGCCCCAGGAGGGGCCCCACTTCTGTTTCTCCTTCCACAAACATTTCCTTACACCGTTTTCCCACGTGCCTGTGAACTCTGACTTTACAGTCGGCTCTGTAGCCCCGGGACCGGACTCTGTCTCCCAGACATTTCCCTCCGTCTCCGACTGGAGCATTGTGGGGCTTTGGGCATACGAAGCATCTCCGGTTCGTGAGGTAAGAGTTTCAGAGCTTCTGGGCTTCTTGTTTCCTTCTGGAGCTGACATGCGTCTGCGCATTCTGGAACTTTCTTCAAACCCACCTGTCCTTCCAAGTCTGCACCCCGGGGGGACCGTCTCATCCCATACCACTGACAGGTTCCAACCAGGTGAGGGCTGAGGGAAATGGGCTTCGTGTGAGAATGCTGACCTGCCCCTTTGGTCCTGGGGGCCTTGGGCGGTGGCAGAGGGGGTTCCGCGTGAGTGTCCTGCGCACTGGGAGTTGGATTAAGGGCATGCGTGTCAGACAGAGAGCCGTGCTGTGGGCAGGAGCTGAGATGCAGCAGCTGTCAGTCTGGGTGCCCGCCGGGCTTGGGGGACTGCCACAGCCCACATAACCCCTCCCACTCCTAAGCCGCCCTTTCCCTGCCCCTCCCTTGGGGCCTGCATCTGCATTATCTTTCAAAACACATAGTGACCACAGACATCAGCATGCCTGTGCCCAGGCTGGCATGGCCTGAGCCCCCTCCTACCAGGCTCCTGGGCGGCGGGGGCAGCGGCAGGAGTCGGCTGAGCCCCTGCTTGTTCTTCTTCAGGCGCCACGTCTGCTCCCTCCACTCCCGTAGGATCTGCTTTTCTCTGGGGGGACACAGCGGCCTTGGTTGCTGTGGGTCAGGCTACAGGGAGGAGGGAGCTCGTCCCTGGTCCCAGATGCAGCCCCTGCAAGTGGTAGCGCTGGGGAGACCACACAGGCCTGGGGGGAAGGGGCATCTTTTCTCCTCTTTCTGTGGCCTGTGGCAGCCAGGCCCTCCTCCAAGCCAGGGACCCTTCCAGGGAAGAGCAGGGCGTGGGCTGTATGCCTCAGCTCCTGGGGCCCCTTACCCCTGCTCCCGTCACTGCACCTTCCACAGTCTATGGGCTCTAGGACACCGAGCCGGCCTTGCCAACGAGGCCCTAAGGGGCCAGGTGGGCTTTTCAGTCTCCAACTGTGGGGGGGTAGCCAGCACCGCCCCCCACAAACCCTGGACACAGTGCTCAGAGGCAGACCCAGTCTCCCCCCCAGCAAGGCCAGCAGCCTCACGAAGTGCCTGCCTGAGTGATGTCGAGGCTGACTCAGTGACCCCAAGTCCAGCAAGGCCCCGCCGCCTGCTCCTGTGGCAGCAGCTGTGGTGTCAGGGGCTGTCGTGTGGGTCCTGCCTCAGGGACCTCGTGCACAAGAGCACCACCCAGCCCGGTGCTGTCCTCACAACTGTCCTTGTGCCTGGGCCACGGCGGCAGCCCCACGGTCAGTCCATCTTGTTGAGGGCCTTCCCCTTTGCTGCTGCCCTCTGCTTCGCCAAGCACAACGGCCTTCCCCAAGGACTGGTCTCTCCATCCGGACCTCTGGGGCGCACCCTGGCCGTCCTTCTCCCAGGGCAGCTGTCGGTTCCTCTGGTGTCCACGGCTCCGTGACTTCCTTACCAGCACCGCCATTCAACAGCATCTTCCTTTCCTGCCCACCTGGCCGCTGCCGGCCTCTGCCCACCACCCTCAAGCCAGGGGTGAGGCCTGAACTCATTCTTGTCAGCTGGTGACCAGGGAGGCCCACGGCCACCTTTTCTCCCTCAGCTCTCCCTGGGCATCTGCTTGTGTAGGTCCCACGCCCCCTTCCATGCTAGGTGCATACACCAGAGGCTGCCTGAGCCCCGGGCCCCAGGCCGAGTGGGCATCTCCAGCCGCCTCCAGCTGACCAGACAGCGGCAGCCAAGGGGCCCTTCCCGAGAGACAAGCGGCAGCACGGTGGGAGTCTGAGAGGGTTTATTAAGGCGGCCAGCCCACGGCGGAGGGGCTGGGACTGGGAGGGGAGGATGGGAGAGGCAGGGCTTCAAGGGAAGGGCTTGGCTAGCTCTAGGTGACCTTCCCAGGGGGGCCATGAAGTCCCAGTATGCCCATTGCAATCTCTGACGGCACCAGGGACTCCCCACTGGCCGAAGCCCACCAGGAGCTGTGGGGCACCCAGACGCGGTGGCCATGGTTGGAGTTGCCCAGCCTCTGGGGACCCAGGGGGGCTGGTTGTGCTGGAAGGGGGATAAGATGCAAAGAGGAGGTGTAAGGATGGGTCCGAGGCATAGGTGTCAACCAATGTGTGGGGACAGTGTTAGCAGGGCCACATCAACACCAGACACCCTCACAGTGACAGCGGAGCAGCAGGGAATGGGACAGAAGGTCAGCCAGCCAGGCTGGGACCCAAAGGATGGTGGGTGGTGGTGGGGGCTTGGTCTTCAGAAGAAATAGTTCAGGACTCCCTACCCGGTGTCCACCCACCATCCTTGCCAATCTCCCACTCCCCTGCCCTCGCCCACCTTCTCCGCTGTTCCATCAGCATCTGCTTCTCCCTCAGCTCTCTGAGCGCGGCCACGCGGCCCTCCTCCACTCTCTTGGCTCGGAGGGCTGTTCCCGATGATGAGAGCTCCGGCAGGGTGCTCTTGAAGGGGGATGTGCGCCTTCTGAAGTGAGGGACAGGTCATGGGGCGGGGCCCCAATTTCAGGAAACCGAACACCCCACTGAGAGCACCCCCAAGATCCAGGATCCGGGGACACAGCCTGGGCAGGGGTTCTCGCTCTGAGCCCCTCCCCTTCCCAATTCCGACTTCAGGATTATGCCCTCTCTCTCCTCCTGGTCTCCACATGATATGGGGCTGCTCTCACCAGCTACCCCACATCCCAGGTCCCTGAGCTGTTCCGACTCTTAGCCGGGTTCCTGGCTTAGGTGCTAATCCTCAGAACCCTCTCTCCAGGGAATATTTTAAAACCTGTGGGCACATGTATTCTGCCTCTGCCCTGGGAGACCGCGGCCATTCCCCCAACCACAGATATACACAGACACACGCAGATCACACAGGACACATAGATACACAGATCACACAGACACACACACAGAGCACACACAGATCACAGACACAGGACACACAGATCACACACACACAGATCACACATACACACACAAACCACAGACACACACAGAACATAGACACATACAGACACAGAACACAGACACACAGATCACACACAGGACACACACAGACAGACGGACACACGGGTGCACTCTGACATTAGTTGCACTGGCCAATTTCCCAGGCAGGGCTGGCCTGTGTCTTCCTGTCACCCATCATAAAAGACAGCAAGGCCACACTGCCCGCTGAATGTTTTCTGAGATGACTAGCAAGACTTCTGGCAGCCTGAGGCTGCGGCCTGAGCGTCTGAGACTACCTGAGTGTGTGCCGGGTCCTGGGCTGCTCTTTCCGCCTGGTCCTGAGCACAGCCCTGAGGCTGGGTGGCAGCTGGATGGGCAGCAGCTGGTGGCCCAGTGCCTCGGCCCTCTCGTTCTCCACGATCTCCTGCCTCAGCTTCCAGAAGCGCCGGATCTCCGCCTCGCTAGGCCACTCCTCCAGAGAGGCACTGGCCTTGGGGGGTCCGGTTCTGCGCAGCTTTTCCGTGGGCGGGAAGAGCTCGGCCTTCTCTCTGCGCGGTGGCTCCTCCGGATCCGGGGAGTGAGCCAAGCAGGGAGGCTTGCACGCACCTGCCGCCATCTCTGGGAGGAGAAGACTTGAGGTGAGGCGTCCGCTGCCTGGCTCTGTCGTCCTGCAAGGGCAGTGGGTAGGACCTGCGTGGCAGGGTGGGGCAGGGGCCCCGGTGAAGGGAGTGGGGGCAGACGCCCTGCAGTCAGGCCCAAGCAAGACCACAAACTGCGGTGACAAGCGCTCGGCCTCCTGGAGGGCGACTCCTGCTGAGGGCACCCACAGGACAAGCATGTGGCATGACCCCGGCCCAGCCCTTCCCTACTTTCGTTTCTAGTCCACTGTGAGCCCCGCCCCGCTCAGCAATGCTGTTCAATCATGCCAGCACAGTGCCCGTGACCACCTGTGCGGGCTCTCAGGGCAGGGCCCACCTGCTGGCTTGGCGGTCACCCTCAGGTGCTGCCAGTCTCGGGGCTGAGGAAGGTTCACCCCTCCCCATTTCCTCGCAGCCTCAACCACATCCCCTTTGGGTCTGTGGTACCCAGGAGTCTCCCAAGACTGAGTGGCCGCCTCACTTAGTGAAGAAATCGGAGCCCTAAAGGAGCCGCAGGAGCCGGCCGGCAGCACCCCTGCTCTTCCCCCCTCCCAGCGGCGGCTCCCCCTCCTGGCCGCGGCAGAGAAATGTGGCCCTGGTGCCCTGCGAGTGGCACAGAGAGGCCGCTGCAGCCTTAAGGGCACAGCCTGCCCTCCCCACAGACTGGCCCCACAGACCTCTGGAGCTGACCCGTCTGGTCTCTGCTGCACAGACCCGCAGGAAGGTCAGAATAGCTAGCAGTCCCTTCTGCACAATGAGCTGAGGCGGGAATTCCAGAGGGCAGTGCCTCAGGTTCAGCGCCTTCAGTGTGCACACATTCCCTGCGGGGAGGAAACAATCCGTCAGCAAGCAGAGAGCAAGACTGGCAGCAGAGCAGTGACAGTCAGTGGCTGCTGGGAAATCCTGCTGGGAACCTGGGATGTGACAGAGACACGCTCCTACAGGGAGGGGGAGAGGTCCCCAAGTGGAGCCCAGACTCGAGATCCAGACGGCCCAGTTCAAGCACCCAGCAACAACAGACAGGCCTCAGGGAAAAGTCAAATCACAAAAGTGCTGTCAGTTATTTGCAAAATGTCACCTTTTTCTAAAATTGATTGTGGTGGTGATTGTACAACTCTTCTTAAAGTGACTGAACTATTTACTATTAAATTATTAAAATAGAGTTGTATTTTAATATGACTGAACTATCACTATTTTTAACTATGACTAAATGATATGTGAATTATATGCCAATAAAACTGTTAATAAATAAAACGTCACATTTCCAAGAACAAAATTACGAAACAAAAATGGAAAATGAAATTACGATGTAACAAACTGAGGGTCAGCCCTGGACCGGAACACAGGCAGTGCACCCATTTGCCAGGTAGCTCAGTCTTGCTCACCGCATTTTGATCCGGTAGGATAGCCAACAGTGTCCGCTCAAAGATGGCGCTGGTCACGGCTTCACACACATTCAAAATGGGGCTTGGCCGCCAGCTTTGAGTGGGGCAGGGCTGCCTGTTTCCTGTTGTTAAAGGCTATAGAGTGGGCGCTGGCTGATAGTCATGGATCATTGATAGTCATTGATTGTATGCACAACAGATCAAAGTGCTGCTTGGTCCTGCACCATCCCCACTTGTCATCCCTGAACCTACCGCTGCGGCCACTGTGTCCATCCATCCCATTGGGCTCCTCCTCCTCCTTTTCTCGGACCCTCTGTTTCCCTCCCCCCCAAATATGATGTCCACCTCTGGGCACTGGCCCCAGTGGGTATGGATGGCAGAGTCCTGAAGTCCTCGCTTCTAAGGGGCATTCAGGTGTCCGACTGCAAACACAAAATGCACTTATCAGTGCTGCTTCTCGCGGTCCCTGGGATGCTCGGTGTTCATGGCCATCCCCACCCAGAGGCATCAATTCTCCCATGGCCGTCCTTACTCATTTCCAGGGTCTGTGTGTGGATGAAGTGATGGGAAACAGCATGGCTTGGGTCGGGCATGCCTTAGCCCTGGAGGTGACGCCTTTCATCTCTAACATCCAAACAGAGGCCTTTGGCAGGAGATCTGCCCGCTAGGGGGCGGCATCTGCTTTCTTGGCTGCTGCTTCATTGTTTGCTGATAGTGGACCCAAGTAAAATACAAATCCCTGACAACTTAAATGTTTTTTCTTGGGTCGTAAGGTTGCCACGGGCAGATTCCCCGGGAGCACAAGTTCGTGTTCTGGGTTCTCATGCTTCACGTTGTTCATAATTTTGTTGGAAGTTTTGCGAATGGGGTGGGGGTTTCCGTATGAGATCAGTTTTTTCATCCTGTCTCCAACCTCCCGGTGGCTTGCCTGGCTTCCCACCCCCTACCCTCACTTGCCCTCTGTGGAATAGTATCTTCCCCTTCACCCAAGTGAACACCAGGCTACCCTCCAGCCGGTTGCTCCTCCCGCCCCGCCCTACAACACATGGGTCTGCACATACCAGCTCATGTTATGTCCTGGGTCTAAAGCGTCTACACACCAAGTAACACTATTGCTGGTGGCACTTGAGGAAGTGCCGCACGGGTTTCCACAGGAGCTCGGCTGGTTGACAGTCCCAGCTCTCTGATTTGCTTTCTGCTATCTTGAACTTTGCTCTCAATGGCGCAGTGAGGCGGCATCTGGAATCTCACGGCTAGTGACCTCAGGCATTTCTTCATGGCCAGTGGCGACCTGAGTGTCCTCTTTGGTAAACAACTCTTTGTCCATGTCCTCTGCCTACTTTGTAATTGGATTATTCGGCCTTTTCTTGCTGAGGTGTTTACGTTTTCTATAGATTAGAGATTTGCTCCTTGTGTCCAGGATGCCATTGCCAAAAACTGTCCCGTCTGTGGGTGCTCTTTGTGTCCTTTCAGTAAGATATCAGGCTGCACAGAAGCTCCTTATTTCAGGAGGCCCTGGTCACCGCTCTGCCGGCGCTGTGTGCACGTGCTACATGGGGCTGGACCGTGTGCTTGTGCCCTGCATGAGGGACCCACGGGTCCGTACTTTCCCACAGATGATCTTTGCAGCTTGAGAATTCATAGACACAGTCTGTCTCCAGTCCCGCGAGTTGCTTTTTGTGCATGGAGTGGGTATGGGCTCTGCTTCGTCCTGCAGAGATCCAGTTTTGCCAGCACCATTTGCTGAGGAGACCATCTCTTCCACTATTAATGTGCTTTGGTCCTTTGGTTAAAAAAAAAAATCGTTATCTGCAGGAGGATGGGTTTATTCCTGGGTTCTCTACTCTGTTCTGTTGGTCTATCATTGCACCAATGCCTGCTTGGCAGGTTTTGCGAATGGAAACTGGGGTCTCCGACTCTGTTGTTTGTCCTTAGCAGTGGTTATCCATCCAGTTTCTTATGATCCATGCAGTCAAATGCCTTTGCATAGTCAATGAAATACAGATAAGCATCTTTCTGCTGTTTTGTGCTTTTTGCTCAGACCCATCTGACATCAGCAATCACACCCCTCATTCCACATCGTCCTGTGGTTGAATCTGCCTTGGGGTTCTGAACAGCTCTTGGTCAATGTACTGCAGAAACCACTTTTTAATTATCTTCAGAAAATTTGGACTTGCGTGTGGTATTACTTTGGGATGACTTTTGCACCCTGTTGGTTCACCTTTCGTTGGGAGGCGCAGGATGGCTCTCTCCTGGCTGGTCGGCCAGGTAGCTACTGCCCACATTCCACAGACGAGTGAGTGCTTCCAGCCAGCACTGCACTGGTTTGTTCAAACATCTCAGTTCTTCCCGGAGCCTTCAGGGCAGTTTATAGACATCTCCCTTCAACACCATCGCTTCTAAATCATATGCTACCTTCTGACACGGTTGAACATCACAGTTACTTTGTGCATTGCCTCCCTTATCCCTCCACCCCTTAGCCAGTCCATGCTTTGCTCTTCGGGTCCTTCGGTGTTCCCGCTAGAGACGGGGGTTTCCCTCTGGCTCCCTCAGTGTGAGGAATGCCAGGTGCTCACCTGTGAAGCTTGGTCTCCTTCAGCCACGCTCTGAAACGTCCGCTCTTCCACTCCGCCATTCTGGCTTTAGCTACTCTATGACCAAGAAAAGTTTCCGTCTCTTCTAACATTTATCTCGGTCTTTTCTCTCTCTCTTGCCTTTCAATGCCTGATGTCATCCCATAATGCACCTGTTTCTCAGTCTTTGGTATTCACCGCACCAAATCTACTGCAAAGGTCTCTAAACTCAAGTGGGGTACATTCAAGGTCTTATTTCGACTCTCAAGAGCTGACGTGAATTTTCTTCAGTTTCCCCTTACACTTGCGTATGAGTTGCAAATGGTGTGCTTCCCACTTGAGCCTGGACTTGTTCTGACTGGTAATCTTGAACTTCTCCATGGCTTCTTCCTACAGATGAAGTTGATTCTGTTCTTGTATATACCACCTGGTGAGGGCAGTACCTTAAAGATCCTTAATCGAACCCTGAGGTCCCGGGTCCTCTCCAAAGCAGTGGGGACAGAGCTGAAAGGGCAATAGCACATCTGTGGCTTTCACAGAGAAATGGTCTGGACTGCAGGCTGGCTAGTGGTCAGGAGAGACCCAGGCAATATGCTTTCTGGAAGGAACAGTCCTGGGGCAAGACCAAATATCGAACAGGGTCCTCAGACTGGATGTCATCAAGGGAGTCACAGTTTGATGGCGTTCCTTTGTAGATCTATCTGTTGCCCAGGGCGTTGTTGACAGCAATTGAGCAATCAACTGGCAGTTTATGAACTTGCACTGCAGGGGAGGAGGAGGGGAAAGGAGGAGAGAGCCTCACCATGGCACTTTCCCTTCAGGTGACCGGGACACCCAAAGGGAGGTGTGGGGAGGGGAAGACTCCATGGATCAATAAACAAGTAACAAGTAACAGCAAGCCCCTGGAGGGAAAGGGCAGCACCAGAGCTGCTGGAAGATGCTCTCTGAAATGTCCAGTCCCAACACAACATAAAAGCATGTAAAAAGAAGGATTCGTGTAGCCCAGGCACCAGAGAAAAAGGCATACAGGGAGAACTGTGCGTGGAAAGGCATCCAGGGAGTGGGACAGGAGGAAAGTCAAGGGCAATAGAGGAAAGAGCTAGGAGGCAAAGGGCATTTATAGAGGTCTAGACAAAGACACGTACATATGCAAATATATATATGAGGATGGGGAACTAGATCTATGTGTCTATATTTATAGGTTTAGTATTAAGGTGGCGGAAGGACTTTGGGCCTCCACTCAAGCACTCCCTCAATGCATGAATACTTTCTTCTATTAAATTGGCATTCTATGATGCTCACCCTCCCGACACAACTGCTGAAGCCAAAGCGGGTGAACAAGCAAATGTGGTGAAGAAGGCTAATGGTGTCCGGCTATCAAAAGAGATAGTGTCTGGGGTCTTAAAGGCTTGAAGATAAACAAGCAGCCATCTAGCTCAGAAGCAACAAAGCCCACATGGTAGAACACACCAGCCTGTGTGATCACGTGGTTCCAAAGGGATCAGTTATCAGGCATCAAAGAACAAAAAATCGTATCATTGGGTGCACACCTCCATGATACGATCGCAGAAGACAAACAGGTGCATAAGCAAATGTGGTGAAGAAAACTGATGGTGCCCGGCTATCAAAAGAGATAGTGTCTGGGGTCTTAAAGGCTTGAAGATAAACAAGCGGCCATCTAGCTCACAAGAAACAAAGCCCACATGGAAGAAACACACCAGCCTGTGGAGTCACGAGGTGTCGAAGGGATCAGGTATCAGGCATCATCAGAAAAAAAAATCTTACCATAGTGAATGAGGGGGGAAGTGCAGAGTGGAGACCCAAAGCTCGTTTGTCGGCCACTGGAGATCCCCTCACAGAGGGGTCTAGGGGAGGAGATGAGTCAGTCAGGGTGCGAGGTAGCACCGATGAAGAACACAGCTTTCCTCCAGTTCC
Source organism: Tenrec ecaudatus (assembly GCF_050624435.1). Taxonomy (NCBI): domain Eukaryota; kingdom Metazoa; phylum Chordata; class Mammalia; order Afrosoricida; family Tenrecidae; genus Tenrec; species Tenrec ecaudatus. The sequence goes on along the minus strand of NC_134545.1, from coordinate 112,099,381 downwards.
TAAATGCTTCTTCTCTCCCCACCCCCCCAGTATCATGATTCGAATTCTACCTTGCAAGTCTGGATAGAGCAGAGGATGTACACTGGTGCAGATAAGAGCTGGGGGCACAGGGAATCCAGGGTGGATAATACCTTCAGGACCAGGGGTGTGAGGGGTGATACTGGGAGGGTAGAGGGTGAGTGGGTTGGAAAGGGGGAACCGATTACAATGATCTACATGTCACTTCCTCCCTGGGGGACGGACAACAGAAAAGGGGGTTAAGGGAGACGCCAGACAGGGCAAGATATGACAAAATAATAATCTATAAATTATTGAGGGTGCATCAGGGAGGGTGGGGAGGGGAAAAAAGAGGACCTGATGCAAAGGGCTTAAGTGGAGAGCAAATGCTTTGAAAATGATGAGGGCAAAGAATGTACAGATGTGCTTTAGACAATTGATGTATGTATGGATTGTGATAAGAGTTGTATGAGTCCCTAATAAAACATTTAAAGAAAGAAAGGAAAGGCATCCAGGGAGAAGTCGGCGTGAGAGCGAGCAGATGTCAAGTTTCACAGGAAGAGCTTCGGAGCCGCCATTAGAGTCTGTTCACGGAACCAAGGGAGCCATGCTGAACCGAGGGAAGCCACGCTGAACCAAGGGAAGCCACACTGAACCAAGGGAGCCATGCTGAACCGAGGGAAGCCACGCTGAACCAAGGGAAGCCACGCTGAACCAAGGGAGCCATGCTGAACCAAGGGAAGCCACACTGAACCAAGGGAGCCATGCTGAACCGAGGGAAGCCACGCTGAACCAAAGGAAGCCACGCTGAACCAAGGGAGCCATGCTGAACCAAGGGAAGCCACGCTGAACCAAGGGAGCCATGCTGAACCAAGGGAAGCCACGCTGAACCAAGGGAGCCATGCGGAATCAAGGGAAGCCATGCTGAACCAAGGGAGCCATGCTGAACCAAGGGAAGCCACGCTGAACCAAGGGGAGCCACGCTGAACCAAGGGAGCCACGCTGAACCAAGGGAGCCACGCTGAACCAAGGGAAGCCACGCTGAACCAAGGGGAGCCACGCTGAACCAAGGGGAGCCACGCTGAACCAAGGGAGCCATGCTGAGCCAAGGGGAGCCATGCTGAACCGAAGGAGCCATGCTGAACCGAGGGAGCCATGCTGAACCGAGGGAGCCATGCTGAACCGAGGGAGCCATGCTGAACCGAGGGAGCCATGCTGAACCAAAGGAAGCCACGCTGAACCAAGGGGAGCCACGCTGAACCAAGGGGAGCCACACTGAACCAAGGGTGGCATGTCACATGGAATAAAGCAAATCAGTGAACTGTGCCACCGCCCCGAGGTGGCTCCGGCTCACGGTGGTTGTGAATGCTTTCAGAAGCAGACTGCCTCATCTTCCTCTGCAGAGGGACAGGTGGGTTCGAACTGCCAACCTTTCGATTAGCATCCTCAATGCTTAACCCAGTGCAGCACCAGGACTTCTTCAGCAAAGAGGAGGAGATGTAAAAAGCACACCTGGAAATTCTGGAGTTGAAAAGTATTAAATAATCAAAATAAAAAATTCACTGGAAGGGCTCAACAGATTTGAGCTGATAGAATCGTTTAACAAATTTGAAGATAGACTAGAAATAACATAAGCTGAACTATATAGAGAAAACTAGCAAACATGATACTGAAACAGTGTACACTGTGACCTAGCAGGATTCATCCCCATAATGCAACTTGTGGGTTCATGTGAGCCTACAAAGGTGAGGGCAGTGAAATATTTTCCTAAGCTGTCAATTTTGAGTCAAGGATTTTTTTCTTTTTTAAATAATCATTTTATTGGGGGCTCATACAACACTTCTCACATCCATCCATACATACGTCCATTGTGTCAAGCACATTTGTACATTTGTTGCCATCATCATTCTCAAAACATTTGCTTTTTACTTGAGCCCTTAGTCTCAGCTCCTGATTTTCCCCTCCCTCCCCGCTCCCCCCTCCCTCACGAACCCTTGATAATTTATAATTATTATTTTATCATGTCTTACACTGCCAGACGTCTCCCTTCACCCACTTCTCTGTTGTCCGCCCCCCAGAGAGGAGGTTATATGTAGATCCTTGTAATGTTCCCTTTCCACCCCACCTTTGCTCCACCCTCCTGGCATTGCCACTCTCGACAATGGTCCTGAAGGGATCATCTGTCCTGGATTCCCTGTGTTTCCAGTTCCTATCTGTACCAGTGTGCATCCTCTGGCCTAGCCAGATCTGTAAGATAGAATTGGGATCATGATAGTGGTGGGGAGGAAGCACTTAAGAACTAGAGGAAAGTTGTATGTTTCATGGTTGCTACACTGCACCCTGACTGGCTCATTTCCTCCCCACGACCCTTCTGTAAGGGGGTGTCCAGTTGCCTACAGATGGGCTTTGGGTCCCCACTCCGCACTCCCGTCATTCACAATGATTTGATTTGTTTCCCCTTGATAACTGATATCTGATCCCTTCAACACCTCGTGATCACACGGGCTGGTATGTTTCTTCCATGTGGGCTTTGTTGCTTCTGAGCTAGATGGACGCTTGTTTACCTGGGTCAAGGATTTATATTCTTCCTTTAACCTGCTGTCATCAAGTGGATTCTGGTTCACAGTAACTGCTTATTCTGCCAGACTTCTACATGTGTGATATGCTTTATAATAAGACACGAATGGCCGCTGGGAGCTGTGCTATCCTAGCTCCCTAGAGAACAGAATCAGAAGTGGTGTTTCAAGTTGCTTGGCCAGCATTTCTGCTTCAGGCCTGGTATTTCTATTGCAGGCTCCAGAAACTTCAAAAGGTATCATTTAAAAGCTGTTTTTATTTTATTGTTTCAATACTTACCCAGCTCCACAGGTAACATTTTTATAGGATTTCGCTCTAAAAGTAAAGTTTTCAAGTGCCTTTAAAACAAAATAAAACAAACTGTCATTTAGAAAGCTGAAGATTAAATGACCATCTTTAAAATATACCATGGAAAAATCAGTAAAATGTACCACAATGAGTCTCTTCATTTTTCTCTTTAAAGGGGCAGCTTTGGTGGGGAGTCCATCCACTCTAACACAGACAAACACACTTACACACTGTAGGTGAAGACAAACACAGGCTGTCCAGGACGGCCGCTCTGAGACAAGCCTTCTCAACCCTTTAGGGCATCCTTACATGTTTAGAAGCCCCTTTCCCAGCCTCCACAGCTCCATGCCAGGAGTGCCTCCGCAGACATGACAACCGCAGACGCTCCTCCCCCAACTCGGCACCCACCTCCTGGATGTCACACTGTCCCGGCTGAGGACACTGCTCTGGGCTCTGCTACCGTGAAGTGGGTACTGGTGTGCTTTGAGGAATTCCCGTTCTCAAAGGTCCTCTGTGGGGGCTCTTCTGAGGGCTAGGACGTAGGGAGACTCCCACTGTACCCTGCCCTGTTTGTCCCTTAACTGCCCATGTGCTGCGCACTCTGAGCAGTCTCAAAGTCAGGGGACATGTATTATGGTGGGGTTTCCTCCAAGGAAAGTGTGTGACTGCAGAGCCTGCTGACACCCAGGAACTGTTCTGCAGGTGCCATCGCCAGGCCCTGCCTCAAAGTGTCTGTTGGTACCTCTGTCCTTATGGCTTCTCCTAGTTTTCATCCTTCACGTAAAGATTAGCTCAAGCTGTACCTTTCCTGAGGAGCCTACTTCTCTGATATCCCGGGAAGCCCTCACTCACCCCTCCCAGCCCAGCCTCGGCCCTACAGGGGATGTGTGTGTGTGTGTGCGCGCGCGCATCTTCACATTCCGTTAAAAAAGGAAAGTTCTCCAAGACAGAGGCTATGTATTTAGCTTCTCTTAAAGAGAAAGCGAGAGAGCAGGTGGGTGGGAAGAAGGCACACTAACCAGCTATTAACACCCTAATATGTAGGGGACTTTTCACCTGACTTATACAGCAAGTTGTTCTTCAATACATTTTCAGTGATAGGCTTACAAATGTTCATCCCTTAAAAATAATCAGTAATTCTAAGTTTACCGCTGGTCATTTCAACGGGTAGGCCCGCGAGCAGGTAAATACTTGTGTGCTGTGTACATTTGCATAGCTGTGTCGCGAGAACTGGGCTGGCTTCTCTAAGGCGGTGTTTCTTCTCCTTGGTCTCCTTCCTCACCACCCCTCAGAGCCCCCTCGGCCCCTCGCTCACCACCACCCCTCAGACACTGAGAGGGCTAACATCAAGACTACCATTGTCTTAATTGTGCTTTTTGAAAAGATTAGGGCTTTTAATAAGCCCATAATTACTTAAAATTCTTAATTAATATGTTTCAGCTCTTCTGCAAACTGATCTAATGTAATGATATAACGGGTTATAAATCGCATGCAAAATTATATCTTAAAACCCCATTACACAGCTGGCTTTGACTGGCAAAGTCAGAATTCCCGAATTTGAGAACTGTGCTTATTTTAGGAAAACTCGTGGTACTGGTGGGATGATGCTGTCGTTTATTTTTACCCTCCGAGTGGCAGCTTCCTTCAGGACTGAGCGCCGAGGCTACAGCGACTCGTGGTCACAAGGGCTCCATGTGAAGACCTGGGCCTTCTCCCACAGGCCTTGATCTCAGGGTCAGAAGGCCTGAGAGGCCACTCAGGCTAAGCTGTGAGCAATAGGATGGTCCCAAGACAGGGCAGCTCAGCCCCCTCTGGTCAGTCAGGGCTCAACAAGTGCTGGAGCTCGAGACCCGTCCTCATGGTCACATCTGGGCACCCAGGGACAAAACGCAGGGCAGGCGACCTGCTCTGTTGCCTGAGGACACCAGACCTTGGTGCTTCAGAAGTAAGGGGCCGCCCCTGCACACCTCTCTTCCTGCTGCGGCCCACAGCCCTCTCCCCTCCCCCGGAGAGTGGCTAGCCGCCCTTGCCAACAGCCGCTCTCCTGACCTCACATCTTGTTCAAAGGAAGACCTGTCCTGGTGGGCCACCTCCACCTGCCCCCCCACCTTGTTCCAGTTATTCACACGGGTTTCACGGCTGACCCCACACCTGCCCAGCCCATTCCCCCACGGGGACCTGTAGGCTTTCCTTCTGCCCAGAAGGCATTCCTGTGACTACTCACTTCCTCCTCCCTCCATCCAAGTCCTTGGCCAAGGATACCTAGTAGCGGGATCTTCCTGACCCCTGACCTCCACCTGCCCCTGGTGGTGGCATCCATCACTGCAGACTCGCTGGGCATGTCACCTGCTCTGCTGGGCCAGTGCCAGCACCCGGCAGGACCTCAGCAGCACAAGTGTCCAACAGTTGTCACCTTAGTAGGGCCCCCATGGCACTAACAGGGCTGCCTCTGTCGGCACCAGGGGTGACTGAGCCCAGGAGATGGGGACGTGCCTCATGAAGTCCACTCCCAAGGCGTGAGAAGACGGGCAAGGTGGGGGAGTGGGACAGGACGGGGCCCTCGGGGGGAAGAAGCTGTTTACTACAGCTGCCCACCACGTCACTCCTGTGGGGTTGGGCTCCCACAGAAAGGCAGGCAGCCTTGGAGGCCAGCACCTGCTACACTGGGCACAACAATTCCCTCTAGCATGACTGCCTGGCCTTGGACAGAAATGATCAGGCCGTGGCTGCTGTCCAGGGTCTATGAAGGGTGGAAGGGACAGGAGAATGTTTTGAATGTTCTGGAACAGGGAGAGAGTGAGCTCATGGGGCGAATACTCAGGACATGAGACACACCTCACCCTCCAGAGTCATTTCTGGATGTCACCTGCCCCCTGAGCATGTCCCTGACACTGCAGCTGTACCCCTCCACCCCACCCTCCGAGCATGCCCCCAGGAAATACTGTCCCAGGTTTCTCTCCTGAAGTCAGATTCCAGCCTGAACAGACTCGGCTTTGTGCTGTACAGACAGCCACTCTGCATTTTCAGCTGGAGCCTGTGCCCTTAGGAATGCTGGGAATTGTGGCCAGAAAGCTTACTTGTGAGATCCGATCCCCGCAGGGAGCACTTGGATCCGGTTGAACCTGAGATCCAGCCACGTCAGCTCGGGCAGTAACTGGAAGAAGTCTTTAGGGATGGTGCAGAGAGAATTTTTCCGAAGATACAGTTGCTTACAGAGGAAAGAAAGGTCAGTTGGGGGGTGCCGGTGAACCCACTCAGACCCCCAACATGGCAAATGGACAGAGGCCAAAAGCAATCCCTCGGGCCACAGCAACTAGGCACGTGAGTGGGCTGAGGGCGGGAGGGATGTGGCTCGGCCACAGTCCGCAGGTTCCAGCCCTTTTCCTCCCAGACACCTGGCCCCGGACCTAACCCCACAGCTCCTGGAATTCCCAGCATCTCCGTCCCAGAGGGATGCCTATACAGGAAAGGCTGCCACGGGCGGGGTGCCCACTGGCCCACGTACCTTCAGCTGGGGCATTTGGAAGACCTCTCGGAAGTGGTGGAAGCCAGTCTGGCTCAAGTCTAACACAGGCAAGTGGGAGACATCGCCCAGCCCCTCACTGGCAGCCACGGGCGGCTCCTGGGCAGTGGGGGCAGGTGGGGCCCTTGCTTCACAGGGACCATCATCATCTTCCTCCTCGGTGGGGCTGGCAGTGTCAGCAGCTGTGGGAACTCGGTGAGCGCAGCTCCCCTCCATCTGTCCACCAGGAGGAAGGGGTGCTCCTGCCACTCAAGGTCATCCTCCCTGGTCTGCGGTCACCTGGGGACGGGCAGCAGGGTGACACATGCATTCACAGTGACACACGGGGGACGGGCAGCAGGGTGACACATGCATTCACAGTGACACACGGCAGGCACTTGCAGGCTCTGAGCCAATGGCTCATCAAGCTCTCTTTGTAGAGAACGGAGTCACACATCTGAACGTGAACTTTGAAAGTGCCAATCAAAGTCCTCCTCCCTTTGTGGCGAGAGTCCCACGCTTGCACTTCCACACCCGCACTCGGGGAAGGGGACTTGGATGGGGCGTACAGAGTCTCTGTGAGATGCGGGGGTGTGGGGGGGGCGCGGGTTCTGGCTCACGCTTGTTGCCCTCTGAGCTCCAGGGGCACGACCAGCAGCTGGAGAAACCTCCTGGTTCAATGAGAACTCTGGATCTGGGTGGTTCATCACATCTGCCCACCACCCATTCTGGGGCTTCTGCGGGCTGCCAGCTCCCTGGGTGGAGGCCTGCTTCCACTCCAAGGCCCGGGGCGCATCCTGCGCGGGGCTGCGTCCTTACTAGACGGCAGGCCGCCCGGCTCGTGGGGGCGCAGAAAGAACAGGGAGTGGGATTTCCCGCGGGCTCTGTGAATCCCCCACATGGAGCCCAGGTAGACATCATCAACCCCAGACCCAGGTCTGTGCCATTGGGAAGCCTGGTCTGGGCAGAGGCCGGCCCTGCGCCCTGCGGGCGAGTTGCCAGGATTCCTATCTTGTGAATCCTGGCGGTGGGAGGGTAGGGTTACAACGTGCTCTGGACCTCAGATTGACAGGCCCCCTGCCTCAGTTTCCCACCCGACCCGGCTGGGTTGGACCGGGCGCTGTGGGCCTGGAGCTCCAGGTCGCGAAGGGACGGCCCGAGGGTGCCGGCGGTCTCCTCCTGGCCACACCCCATCGCGCCCTGCGGTGCCGCCCCCGCCTCGGTCTCCGCCTCCATTCGCCAGCGCCCCAATCCCGGTCCTGGTCTCCCCGCCTCACCTGCGGCGCCGGGGCCCCCTAGCCAGCTCTTCAGCGAGGTCTGGCCCTCGAACGGCGGGACCCCACTACAGAAGGCCCGAACGCCAGCGGTCGCCAAGGGGACGCGCCCCGTACGGAGGCCCGCAGGCACCGGACCGCAGGCGGTGGTGCGCGTGCGCACGCGGCTCCCGGCGAGTCTGGCCCCGGCGAGCGCTGGCCACGGACCTGCGGCCACGGACCTGCGGCCACGGCGCCTGGCAGCCGATGACGCAGAGCGAGCAGCGAGGGCGGAGACCTGCCCATTCGGTCGGGCAAGAGGCGCCCTCGGAGGAGGCTGGATGGCCGAGGCCGGAGTGGAAGGAGCCCTAGCTCGAGGGGTCGCGTGTGGCTCCCGGGGTCCCCACCACCCACGCAGAAGGCGTGCCGGGAGCTCCGCTTCACAAAACACGAGGTGCCCACTTGGGGGCAGTTCCGGGGAACCGCATTCGGTGCCTGGAACATCATCAAGAGCTTGGATTCTGAACATCTTTTTTAAAAAATCATTTTATTGGGGCTCATACAACTCTTATCACAATCCACACACACATCCATTGTGTAAAGCACCCTTATAGATTCGTTGCCCTCATCATTCTCAAAACTCGCTTTCCGCTTGGGTTCCTGGAATCAACTCATTTTCCTTTTCCCCCTCCCCCTCCTCCCCGCTCCCCCCTCCCTCATGAGCCCTTGATAATTTATAAATTATTATTTTAACTTATCTTACGCTGCCCGGCCTCTCCCTTCACCCACTTCTCTGTTGCTCATCCCCCTGGGAGGAGGTTATATGTAGATCCCTGAGATCGGTTCCCCCTTTCTACACCCTCTTCCCTCCCGGTATCGCCACTCTCACCGTTGTGGTCCTGAGGGGTTCATCTGTCCTGGATTCCCTGTGTTTCCAGTTCCCACCTGTACCACTGTGCATACTCTGGTCTAACCAGGTTTGCAAGGTAGAATTGGGATCATGATAATTGGGGGAGAGGAAGCGTTTAAGAACTAGAGAAAGGTTGTGAGTTTCATTATTGCTACACTGAGCCCTGAGTGACTCCTCACCTCCCCACTACCCCTGTGCAAGGGATGTCCGGTTGTCTACAGATGGGCATTCGGTCCCCATCATGCTCTCCCCTCATCACCCCCCCCAGCCTTTGGTGCTTGAAACCTGGTCCCCTCAGCCCCTCATGATCACACATGTTGGTGTGCTGCTTCCATGTGGGCTTTGTTGCTTCTGGGATAGATGGCCGCTTGTTTACCTTCAAGCCTTTAGGTCCCCAGACGCTATATCTCTCGATAGCTGGGCACCATCAGCCTTCTTCACCACACTTACTTATGCACACATTCGTCTTCAGCATTTAAATGGGGAAGGTGATCACATAATGATGGTTTTTGTTCTTTGGTGTCTGCTACCTGATCCCTTCAACACCTCATGATCACACAGGCTTGTGTGCTTTTCTCTGTGGGCTTTGTTGCTTCCTAGCTAGATGACCACTTGTTTGCCTTCAAGCCTTTAAGACCCCAGACACTATATCTTTTGTTTTAATTTTTAAGAAATCATTTTATTGGGGGCTCTTACAGCTTTTATAATAATCCATACTTTAATTGTATCAAGCAAATTTGTACATTATGTTGCCATCAACATTTCCAAAACATCTTTTTATACTTGAACCCTTGATATCGGCTCCTCTTTTTTCCCCTCCCTCCTCAACTCTCCCACCTTTGTGCACCCTTGATATTTTTAAAAATAATTTTATTAGGGGCTCATACAATTCTTATCACAATCCATAATACATCAATTGTGTAAAGCACATTTGTACATTCTTTGCCCTCATCATTCTAAAAACATTTGCTCTCCACCCAAGCCCCTGGCATCAGGTCCTCATTTTTTCCCCTCCTTCCCCACTCCCCCCTTCCTCATGAATCCTTGATAATTTATAAATTATTATTTTGTCATATCTTGCTCTGTCCCATGTCTCCCTTCACCCACTTTTCTGTTGTATGTCCCCCAGGGAGGAGGTCACATGGAGATCCTTGAAATAGGTTCCCCCTTTACAACCCACCCTCCCTATTCCCTCCCAGTATCGCCACTCACACCACTGGTCCTAAGGGGATCATCTGCCCTGGCTTCCCTGTGTTTCCAGTTCCTATCTGTACCAGTGTACCTCCTCTGGTCTAGTCAGACTTGCAAGGTAGGATTCAGATCATGACAGTGGGAGGGGGGAGAGGAAGCATTTAGGAACTAGAGGAAAGTTGTATTTTTCTTTTCACAAGAGAAAAGCTTGTAGTTAGTTCAGGGATCGTTTGCTGGCCCTTAGGAGCGTTTTCCAGTCCAGTCTGTTGGGGCACCACGCCCTGGCCCCAAAGTCCACTTTCAGCATTCCCTGGGGACCTTGCCACTCCATTCCCTTGATGCTCCACTGCACTCCCCCAGTGCTTTGCCTCGGTGTGGTGGGATCAGGTCAGGTGCAATTCCCACACTGTGTCTCCGGTGCTGTCCCCTGTATCGCCCTTAACCACTGAGGGGCATCATTTCTCATAGTGGAGCCAGCCATGTTGTTCTCTCTGTGGACTGGCTGCTCTACTCAGGAACATGATCCTTACGGAAAGTTGTATTTTTCATCGTTGCTACATCACACTCTGACTGTCTCGTCTCCTCCCCAAGACCCTTCTGTTAGGGGATGTCCAGTGGCCTACAAATGGGCTTTGGGTCTCCACTCCGCACTCCCTCACTCATGCACTACGGTAAGATTTTTTGTTCTGATGATGCCTTATACCTGATCCCTTGACACCTCGTGACTCCACAGGCTGGTGTGCTTCTTCCATGTGGGCTTTGTTGCTTCTGAGCTAGATGGCCGCTTGTTTATCTTCAAGCCTTTAAGACCCCAGACACTATCTCTTTTGATAGCCGGGCACCATTAGCTTTCTTCACCACGTTTGCTTATGCACACGTCTGTCTTCAGCGATCATGTCGGGAAGGTGGGTATCATGGAAAGACTGTTTAGCTGGGCAAGGTGCTCTTGTATTGAGGGAATGTGCTCGGGGAGGCCCAGTGTCCACCTGCTACTCTACTAAACCTGTAAATATATGCACATAGGTCTATCTCCCCCATAATCATAAATATATTTACATGTGTACATGTCTGTATTTGGGCTTCTATGTATGCCCTTTGCCTCCTACTCCTTTCCTCTATTTCCTTATGCTTTCCTCCTGTCCCACTACCATGTTCAGCCTTCATTCTGGTTTCAGTAATTCCTCTCAGTTACCTTGCCCTTGGTCACTCCCTACCAGTCCTCCCATCCCCTCCCTCCTCTGGTTTTGAACCACTCGCTGCTCCCTTGTCCCTGGGTTGGCCAACACCTCCTCCCTCCCCCTACCTTCCACACTCTCATGTCCCTCCGGGGCTGTTGGTCCCATTATTTTCTTCTCACATTGTTTGTCCAGCCTATCTTATCTAGGTGGACCTGCAGTTCTAGTAATATGTGCACAAAATTGGGGATGGCTTTTACAGTACCAAAGTGGCACATAAGAACATGGCGATGACGGCAGCAACACCGACAAGCTGACAAACAAAAAAGCCCCTGACATACAAAATTTAAAAGAAAAGAAAAATACAAAACCCCCAAAAGCCTGTTAATAGTTCAAGGTCAGTTTGTTGACATTTGGAGTGTTTTCCAGACGAGTCTGATATGGTGCCACGTCCTGGCCCCAAAGTCCATCCTTTATACTCCCTCGGGACCCCCTTGCTCTGCTTCCCCCGCTGCTCCGTTGCACGCCCCCAGTGTTTTGCCTCAGTGTGGTGGGGTCAGCTCAGTCACACATCCCACACTGTGTCTCCTGTGCTGTCCCACGTAGGGCCATGGGTCAGTGCAGGGTGTCGCAGTGAGGCCAACTATATGGTCCTCTCTGTACATTGGGCCCTCCGAGCCGGGCTATCGTCCTCTGAGCTTGGTGGGCCCAGGTGTGCTCTGCTCCATTCCTCCTCCTTCCTTTGCTTCAGCTTCTGGATTCTGAACATCTTTAGATATGACCACTGTTAGCAGGTGGGCCTGGTGCCTTGTCAGGTCACAGGACTGCAGTCCCAGGCGCAGTGCCCACGTGGACATCCATGGCATGAGGGAGAATAGGGCCTGTCTCTTCATACCCCCAGCAGATTGCCTCTAAGAGCTCTCTGTTCAGAACTGCTTTAAATACCTAGACAGTCTGCAGCAAGGTGAACGATCTTCTTCCACCAGCCATGACTCACGTGACCTCCTGGCCTGGCCCACCTGTCTGGAGACCACTGGTATAGCTGTGGATTCTGGTAGCAACCAGGTTTCAGTAAGAGAAGCAGGACCACTAGGGAATTCTTTTGTAAGGGGAATTCTTACAGGGACTTGATGCTCAGCAATCTTGGTTTAACAGTCTGAAGGTCATGGATGGAGTCAAGTCCACAGGGCAGGCAATCGGGAAGGGAAACCCGATGACACAAAGTAAGAGGAAGCAAAGGAAGGGACAAGCGAGCACCAGCGCAACCAGAGCCCACCAGGCAGGACTTAGCTCTAATGACATGGACGTTCTGCAGAACAACGTGCACACCTAGGACAGGCGCTGGAGAAGCTGAAATAGGCGCCCCTGTAGCCCCCTTATGCCAACGATGCAACTTTTCAGCTAGACCACAGCGTGCAGGAGCGGAAACATCAGTGGACCGCACTGACCAGAAACACACAGAGGAGTTCTGGGCAACAGAATCGAACCTGGGCAAATGGGCATGTTGCAAAACCATCACATACTTGAACAAAAATTTGAGTTCTGTTAGAAATGAGGAAAGAGTGAATGATTCTTGTTAAAAAAACAAAATCCACTTTAAAAAATGATTGGATTTCTGCTTCTCTATGATGATCTAGGTCATTTATACTAACCCCTTCACTGAACCTGGGAAAGATGAACAAGCAAAGCAAAGGTAGTGTGGTTTTAGGTAAGTGCGGTGAAGAATAAGGAGGTCTGGATCAAAGAGGACTCATAGGGCGGTGAGCATGACTGCCAAGAAAAACCCTCAACAGACCGTTGGCCAAAGGGTCAAGATTGTTTTCTGAGACCACCAAGGAAGTAGAGGCTAGTTCCCAGCCTCTGGTTTGGGACTCTAAAGCGTTCAGTGACAGGAAGGGCGAAGTGCAATCAAACTTCGCAGGGACTGAGCTCAGCTTCACACTGAATCTGTAGATGACCGAGGCTGAGTGGTGGCACAGGGGTTATGGACTGGGCTGCTGACTGCAAGGCCAGCAGTTCAGCATCACCAGCCCAGCTGTTCTGTGGGCGGAAGATGAGGCGTTCTATTCGTATAAAGAGTTACAGTCTCGGGAGTCGACACAACATAAGGAAAGATGGCTTCTCCAACATTTACTGCGAGCTTGTGTTCCCTGCTTTCTGCAGGTCATCCACACTGGGCCACCCCTTCCTGGGCGCTCTTTTCTTGGTGCGCCTTTGAACACTTTGCTGATTGAGTGCGGGTCAGGGGTTGCCACTGAGAAGCACTTGGATGCGGTGTGGAAGGCAGAAGAGAAGGGAAGGCCGTTCAGTCTGGAGGCAAAGAGCAGATGACAAACAGTCTGCAGGTGATACATGTTGGTGCGAGGCCACATCTGATCTCTGCTAGACAAGGGGGGAGAATCCAGCCCCCACCACCTCAAGGCCAAGGAGTCATACCCCCACCTCCATCCTTCTTTCACTCTGTCCTGATACTCACCGTCTCCCCACAACATGCTACTTCTCTGTGGGTTCTGTAATCTTACAATGGCCAACCTGTGAGTCACTGACAATCCTCACAGTGAAGGGGGTTTAATAGGGAAGTTACCGGCTTACCACGAGTCAGGACCAGAAAGCGCTAAGGATAAGTCTTTTGTCTACACCAATACTTCTCTTCAGCCGCAGCCAAGTCTCTCTCTAGTCCTCAGCCTCTTAAGCCATGTGAGCCATTGGCCTCTGCCTCTGTGGGACAGGAAGCCTGCCCTGTCTGCTCTCTCCCATGGTTCCCTTGCCTCAGCCCCTGGTCTCTGGTTGCGCCCCCCCCCCCCCGCCCCCTGGCGCACACAGGCAGGGATTTCCAACGTGCTCCACTGTGGTTCTTTTCCTAGAAGGTGCTGAGAACTCTCTCTGTTCCTGCTTCTGAAATAGCTATCTCATGGCCAGAGGAGTGGCAGTCAAAACCCCTCCCACCTGTTCAGGGTTTCACACACTCTTTGCATAGTCCCGCCCCGCCGTCTGGTGGGAGTTAGGGAGCCACAGTGCCGGGCTTCACCACAGACAGGTGTGGTATAATCGCAACAGATACTTTGATTCCCAGGGTGCAAGGTGGGGAGACACAAATGAGTCACTGACGGCCCGCTGGCATTTCTTAAAGGTTCTCTGAAGTCGCAAAGCCTGGAAATAATTCTCCATGGCTCTTGGCTCCACGCTGTGGCCTCTGGTTCCAGCCTCTGAGTCATCTTCTTGAAAGGCGGGAAGTGTTTGCCATGGCATAGTCCCTCAGTCGGCCTTCTGCCAGGAGAATTTGGGGCTATCCAGAGGCCTGTGGGATTTTCAATGACTACATCTTTAATGTTCCCTTTTTATACCTCTTGTTCCTGTCTTATTTCATTGAGTTTTTGCTTCAGAACTCCTTTTTATAATACCTTTGTGGGTGCTTTCCCTTCTTGTGTGCCCACGGGGATCCTAGACGTGCTTATTTCACATTACTGCTATCTGTGACTGGTGTGGGTGACAGCTCATCATAAAGACAGCAACATCCCCCATGGGACCAACAGACAGCACCACGATCAACAGAGAAAAGACAGAAGGCGTCGGAGATTTCATTTCACTTGGTTCATAATCAGTGCCCATGAAGGCGCAGTCGAGAAATGACCAACCGTACCGCGCGGGGCAAACCTGCCGCACAAGCTCTCTTGCAAGGGCTCAGAAGGACAGGTGTCTCTCGGAGGACGAAGGAGGGCCGCCACAAGGCCGGGAATTTCAGTGCTACAGCAAGGTGGGCAGGGATTGCGGAAGCGTGCAGAGGAAGAGTGGTCCCGCGAGCTCGGGGTTGGTGAAGAATACGGACTACTACATCCATCGTGGGGCGCTGGGAGGATGGGGGCGGTGCCTGGGCAGTGCAGCCAGAGTGCTGTTCAGAAGCGAGGGTGACGAGGCTTAGTCCCACAGGCTCCGGACATGTCACCAGGAGGATCATTTCCTGAAGGGCCTCGTGCTTGGAAAGTAGAAGGTGAGCAAAACAGATGGGACGGGGAAGGGCCACAGTAAGATGGCTAGACACAGTGGCCGCAGCAATGGACTCACTCGTGGGAACTGCTGTCCGGATGGCGCAGGCCTGGGCAGTGTCCTGTTCTGTCGGCATAGGTTCCGTCAGTGCCAACTCGCCAACGGCTGCCAACAAAACCCTGTAAGTTTTCCGACTGCCCTGTGTTTATTCACCTAGGCCCTTGGTGCTCAGCCTTCCTCATGCCACACCCACTAATGCAGCTCTGCACGAGGTGGTGACTCCCAACCATAAAATTATTTCCGTTGCTACTTCATAACTGTCATTTTGCTGCTGTTATGAATCGGGTGACCCCTCCCTGTGAAATGGTCGTTCAGCCCCCAAAGGGGTCGAGACCCACAGGTTGAGAACCGCTGCTCTGGGCCGTTGCCCTCTGCAGCATCACATGCATCGGATTCATGCTGTTCCCCTCTGCTTACCCTCCCACATACCATGGTCCTGCAGGTGCCTTCTGCCAGCCTCCGGGGCTCTGCAGCAGCGCTGGGGCTGCCCTGTGGGCTCGGGGTCTTGCCCATCCATGCCCTTGGGAACGGGTCCCGTTTTCGAGCCAACAGGGAGCTGAGCTGACACCCTTCCCCTTGGAGGTCCGCAGATAACTGTGGCAGCTGTTTCTGTTGGCTTGATAATTTCCCACTCTCCCTTCAAAAGCACGGGAGCCTTGTTCCATCTCCAGGTTTGAAAAGACACTCTTGGTGGCTGTTCTTGGTGTCCTGGGAAACCACTGTCCACCTCTGCTCAGGTGCATATCCCAAAACACCCCCACCTGCCCTGAAGGCCCACTGTCACAGTCCTCCGTGAGCTTCCAACCTCTTATATTATTTTTGGTCCATTGCATGGGAGTTTCTTCAGAATGCTCTCTTTATGAAGGGAGAGGGTGTTGTGGGAGGGCCTGTGAGCGTGAATTGAAAGGCCATCTTGTCCAAAATAAATGTTCTTTCAATAAAAAAATAAAGTTTTTTCTCTAGTTCCATTTTTCTTTTCTGTTTAATACCTTTATATGAAACTGATGTTGTTATTGTCAGGGGCCACCCAGTGGGTGAGACCATGGCAACCCTGTGCTCCACAGGAGGAAGCGCTACCCGGTCCCTCGCCAGCCTCTGTGCAGCCGCTGTGCCTGTCCATCTTGGTGAGGGCCTGCTTCTTGTTTGCTTCCCTCCATTTTATCAAACAGTATGCCCTTCGCCAGGGACTAGCCTCTCCTGAGGATAGGTCCCAAGAATGTAAGGCGAAGTCTTGTCTCTGGGAGCACTCTGAACATACTTCTTCCAACACGACTTGGTTTGCCTTTTTAATATTTGTCTCCAGAATTCAAATGCATCAATTCTTCTTCGGTCTTTTCTTACTCAGTGTCCCACTGTCACATGCATCTGAGGCGAGGGAAGTACTGTGGCCCAAGTCCACCCCACAGGAGTGTGCGCATCCTCAGAGGAACGCCCCTGCTCTTCAATCCCCTGGAGGCATGGGTGGCCCCTCACCTACCACAGCACGCCTGTGGATCTCTTCACTGCTGCTTCGTGAGCCCTGATTGTGGACCCAAGCAAGACAGACTGCTTGACATCAAACTTTCTCCGCGGACCATGAGGCCACCTGCTGTGGGTCCACTTGTGAGGACGTTGGTCTTCCTCACACTGAGTCATAATCCTCACTGAAGGCTGCAGTCCTGGATCTTCAGCGGCAAGTGCCTCAGGTCCTGCTCACTTCAGCCAGCAAGGCGTGCCCTCTGCCTGTCGGCCAAGGTCAAACTGGCCCCACACGTTCCTGAGACTGTAACTGTACAGAGTGGAAAGCCTCATCTTTCTCCCATGGAAATGCCGTTGGTTTCAAACTGCTGCCCTTGTGGTTAGCAGCCCAATGGGTAACTACTATGCCCCCAGGGCTCACGATGATACTGTTCCAATAATTAATATTCTTCTCCATTAAAAAAAAAAGCAAAGAAGGAACCAAATTTGGAGGTAAAAAAAACCCAACACCCTGAAATCTGCTCTCTAGGAAGCTGACTGTAAGGAGAGTAAGTGCTGCCAGTCCCACAAATGACTTAAAAAAAACCAAGGTGTTTCAGATGCTCCTAAACAGTGCCCCGCTTAGTTTCCTGCATCACTCTGCCCTCTACGCCACTGCTGTCCGCGGCGACAGCTTGAAGCGGCCGTGCTCCCAGAGGAAAATGGAGGCTGCACAGGGCTCCTTGGCGGTGAAAAGAAGTGGGCTTTGCCCTCAGACAAAGGAGCCAGACTCTGGGCCTGCGGGTGGCCGCGGTGGGAAGCTCTGGGCTCTGGGCACCTCTTTGGGTTCTCGGTACTGCCCACCGTCACGGGAGCAGACTGCCTCGCCTTTGTGCCTGGTCGGTTCGAAGTGCTGCCCTTTCCCTGGGCCCGTCTTATAACTTGCCGTGCCACACGGGGCATGGACACTCTCTGCCACTGGGTCAATGCTGACTCAGAGCGACCCCCTGTGGGTTTCTGAGGCTAACCGTTTAGGGCAGTAGCGAGCCAGTCTTCTTCCTGTTGCTAACTGCCAGCCAGCCCTGGAGAACCTTTGCCTGGACGCCTGCCTGCTTTTGTGTGTCTCGAGCTCGCAGCTGGTGCTGGCTGACTCACTGGGCAGAGTTTGAATGTCAGGGTGCATGCTCATGTTTTAATAAAATGTGTTTTTTTCCTAAAAATAAATAAACCGCCGACCATTCAGATCACAGCCCAACATGTGAAAATAATCTTGTCTTGCCCTGGCCTCCTACTGCTGCTGCAATAGACCCCTCCAGACTCAGGGGAGACACAGCAGCACAAACAGATCCCGTTTCAGCTCCACACCCTCCTTTCCCGCAGGCTGCGTTCTTTGGCTGTGGCCCCACCAGCAATGGTGCCATTCCAACCACAGCTTGGGTCCCCACCGCTCCTCCTCTGACCCTCTTGAATTAAAATAATTCTCAGACATCCAAGCTTTCAAAAATAACCACCTTCCGTGTATGCTTTCTGGGAACCTGCGGACAGACAGACGCCATCAAAGCTAAGGCAATGAGCTCATTGGACAGGGACTCCAGCTCCGTGCCAAGTGAAGAGCCCCCCCCCCCCGCCCGGGTGCGAGGAGGAGGCAGGGCCCCAGCAGCACAGCAGAGTAGACTGAGTCGAAGACCCATGGGGCAGGGGCAGATACCCAGGGCTGTCACCCTGAAGGACGAAGGGGCCTGAGGGGATCACAATGGGGCCCCACATGAATTGTGCTCTGCAGGGAAGGAGACAAGGGAGGCGCGGGGACAGGGGTGGGGTGCCTCCAGTGACAGATAGCCATTGGAGTGGACAGAGCCCCTGCACTGGCAGACCAGACCGGCCGGGTGTAGAACCCTGCTGCAAGGCTACTGCAGGACGTGGGAAGAGTGCCCAGCGCTCAAAGCACTGAAAAAGCAGCTCTTTTCAGCGAGGCCAAAGTGAGCAGAGAGAAGCTCAGTGCTCAGAGTGGAGGAGGAACAGCTCATGCAGTGGGGCCCCCTACTGGCCAGAAGGACTCCTGTCCTGGGTGCTGTCCTGTCGGTGAAGTGAGGCATTTCACAAACGCACCTCTATTCCTGTGGGATTCACAAGAACAATCTTGAAAGGTTAGTGACTGATGAAGCCTGCCAGCCCATCCCTGACCACCCAGGAGACCAGCCAGTAGGGTGTCCCTGGTGCCACCCAAGGTGGTGGGGTAGCCTTGGGAAGGGCTTTGAACTCTCAGAAGCCACCAGGTGATGAGTTGGTGCCCATTCGCAGGACTGTGCATTTCCCGTGTCTGTGCTGCTGTCGAGGAAAGACAGTTACTCTACACCAACACTCAGGGGTGAACTTTGTCCTTCAGCCAAAGAAGGATTTCTCCAAAGATAAAAGCACTAACTATAAGGACAGATGTTGATAGATCCATGTCATGAAAAGAGCTGTGAATCAAACAATATCACACAGAAATGGAAAGTTGGGCCCAAGAACAAGCAAAGACGAGCAATGTGCAGATCTTTTAAAGGTCAGTGATTATTATGCCACCAGGGCTCTGTTGATTCAGTTCGAGGAAAAAGGACAAAGTCACACGCAAATTTAGGCCTTAAAAAAAGAGAAAGAAGATGGTCCTCATCCTCTTCGCCACGTGAGGCTCCGTGGGCTGCACCGACCTGTCCCTGCTGCTTCAACTCCAGGCCATGCCCCATGCTGGAATGTGCTAAGCTTTACCATTAAACACGACGTTGCTCTAAAAAAAGAAGAAGAAGAAGAAGAAAGATGCCAGCTAAACCCTGCAGGAGGAAAAACAAATAGCCAATAAAAAATATAAACAGGTGTTGTACCTGCAACCAGAGAAGTAAGCCCGTTCCACTCGTCTGTAAAAGCCAGGCAGCCTGCCCATGGCCCCGGTGCTGCCCCTGTGCCCATCCAGGTGTGGGTCCAGGGCCTGCCCTTGCCACACCCTCCCAGCTTCCCCTCAGCTGGACAATGGGCCAGCCAACAGAGGTGACTTGCTCCACACTCCCCCCCTCCGGAAGGTAGCTGTTCCTGAGACCTGGGAGACAGGCAGAGCTGGCCTCATCTCCCAGCGTCACCAATGAACAGAATAGCTCTTCAATGAAAAGAGCATCGTGGACATCCGGGGGTGGGCGTGCACTGGGCTCTTTTCCCTGAGGCCTCAGGGGACACAAACGGTGGGGGTGAGCCTCTCTCTGAAAACCTCTCCTCCCTGCATGATTCTTGCTCTTGAATGGCCGTGGGCTCCTCAGTGGGTTTCGCCTTAGCTTTAAGGCAGGCTCGGTGCCTGAGAAGGGATGATACTGAGAGCTGTTCAGCTGATCCCCTGCTGCCGATGCCCCTCTGCCCTGGGTAGGGACAGAGACCTGCTCAGTCTCAGAGGCCACCAGGCAGAGGTGACCAGACAGGCTCCAGGCAGCCCCTCGACCTCCCATTCAGGAGCATGTAAGGATACATCTCCATTCTCCAGGACTGCTGCCTCCCCAAATACCACCAGTGGGTGGTTTGACAAAGAGAAACCGACAGGCTGACAGCTCAGCGCCTTGGCCCCCTGCAGGGTCTCAGGCCCGCGGGCTCCTCTTGGTGGGCATCCGCTGTGTCCTGTGTGTGGCTGCCTGTCTGCCCCTGGCTGCCCGTTATGTAACTCAGACCTGACCAGTCTTCCAACACTCACAATGGTGGGAAGACCTTCCTGCAGGCCCGTGGGTCTCCTTGGGCCCGTGAGAGCCCTGTGCAGAGAGCTGGCTCTGTAGGGCTTTCTGGGGTGATGGCCAGAGCACTCCTCTGAGGGGCTCCTGGCTGGGCCTGGCTTGGTAAGGAGGCGAGCAGCTCTGGCATTTGCAGCCCCAGAGCCCAGCCACAGGCTTCAGGGACACACAGTTACACCTCAAACCACTGCCCGAGTTGAGGGGCCCCTGGATGTAGACACCTCAGGAAAAAGGGCGGGGGGGGGGGGGCTCTCTGGACTAGTGGTCTGGCTCCTCCCTGTCCTTCAAGGGGCCCTGTTTGCAGGCCACCCTCCAACTAGGCCTGTCACATGCACTTTGCAGGGTGGGGGTGGGGATAGGGGTGCGATTGCTCTGAATTGCTGCCTATCGTTGTTCGGTGCCCTCCCAGTAACATCATTAGTGCACGCTCCAGGCTGTGCACCTACGTTTCCAAAACGCCCAGACAGAACCCAGTCCCCCTTAAACTCGACCCAAGCCCCATTGGGCCCCCGCGCAGCATGGTTCCTGGCCCCGGAGCCCCATCTTTCCCGGACCCTCCGCCTTTGCACCCGGACTTCTGTCTAGGTCCCCGGCTCCGCCCCGCGGCCCTCTCCGCCCCGCCCCGGGCCCGCCCCGCCCGCCCCGCGGCCCTCTCCGCCCCGCCCGGCCCCGCCCGCCCCGCCCCGCGCGCTGCCAGTCCGCGGGGCCGCCTGGCAGCGGGCGAGCGCCGAGCTGGGCGCACGGGCCGTGCCGCCGGCCCTCCCGCCGCCGCCTGCCGCCTGCCGCCTGCCGCGCGGCCCGCCATGCTCGGGCTCCCGGCCGCGGCGCGCACCCCGGGCCGGCCATGAGGAGCGGCGCCGAGCGCAGGGGCAGCAGCCCCGCCACGGTCCCAGGCTCGCCGCCGGCCGGCGCGCCCCGGGCCCGGGACCCCGGCGATGCCCGCGCGCAGCCGCGCCCCCTGTTTCCCTGGAGCAAGTGGAAGAAGCGCATGTCCATGTCGTCGGCATCGGCGGCGGCGCGGAGGCCGGTCTTTGACGAGAAGGAGGATGGTGAGTGCGATGCGGGGTCCGCGCCCGGCTCTGGCCGCTCGGGGTCCGGGCCCGCGCCCCTGGGCCAAGCGCCGGAGCCGCGGGGAGCTGGGCCGGCCGCTGGCGGGGGGCGGCGGGGCGGCCGGGCTCGCGCCCGGGGCCGCTGGGACGCGGTGGTACCTCCGTGGGGACGGGGTCCGGAGCACCTCCACCTTCTCCGAGACCCTCGACGGAGCCCTCAGTGTCCAGTGCCGGCGCGCGGGGAGCAGGCCCAGGCCGGTACTCTGGGCGAGGGTCGGGCGCAGCCTGGACGCCCTAGGGGCGGGGTCCGGTGGCCTTGGCCCTTCTGGACCATGAACGTGCTTTGGCCGCCTCGTCCTGGTGGGACGGGAAGCGCCCACCGCCTGGTGGGACTGGGGCTGCCCTTTCACCACAGGTGGGCAGCGGGCGCGGCCCCGCTGTGGGGCGCGGAGGAGGGAGGCTGCTCTCCGACCCCGCTGCGGAGGAGCGGGCCACGCGGAGGGTGGGTGTCGTGGGTGCAGTGGGAAGCAAGGGGGCAGGTGCCGGTGTCAGGTGTGCTCGCAGGAGGGACCTGGGACGCAAGGAGGGCTGGTAGTGGTGACTGGTCTGGGCCCTGGGCCCTTTGAGCGGAGCGGAGGGGGTGTCAGGAGAAGCCGGGAGACAGAATTTCAGCTCCTCCACACATGCCCGCAGGCGATTTAAATGGTGTGGCGATGACACATTTGGTATTTTTTTTGACATTTTCTTAAAATAGTTGAAATCTGCATCTTCGTTGTAGTCAACCTGTCGGACGCCCAGAGCTCAGCACTGGGGGCAAACCCAGTGATTGACTGCTAAAAATGGATGTTCTCTGTGTAAGAAGCGACCGCGCAGACCCCTCCCATAGATGTAGTGGGGAGCAAGGGGCCACAGGGCAGGGATAGCACCCTACAGGAGTGGACCCCACCAGGGTCTCTTAGGACCTGCCACCAGGCTGAACCTAGGGCAGCAGGCCCCCTGCTGTGGTCACTCACCTGCCACTGAGATAGGTACATATGGGTGTGTAAGTTGTGCATACACACACACGCACACACATACACACACACAGGAGGGCTTCAGAAAGTGCCCGGGAAAACTCAGTTTCCTTAAATTACATTTTCTACAAACTTTTTAAAAGCTCCTGTGTGTGTGTGTGTGTGTGTGTGTGTGTGTGTGTGTGTGTGTGTGTGTACGCTCAGCCAGTGCCCTTGCTTGGGCAATAGGTTAGACTTGCACATAGTGTCTGGTGTGAAGCACCATCTGGGTAAGTAGGCACCGGGTCAGCCAGGGTCAACCAAGTGGCCACCCCGGTAGCAGCGTGGGGGACAGAAGTGGGCTCTCGTGGTGAGGG
The DNA here is from genome assembly GCF_050624435.1 of Tenrec ecaudatus. Lineage (NCBI taxonomy): Eukaryota > Metazoa > Chordata > Mammalia > Afrosoricida > Tenrecidae > Tenrec > Tenrec ecaudatus. The sequence continues at coordinate 112,076,846 of NC_134545.1, read as the reverse complement.
CACTGGGGGGTGTAGGGGTGGGCAGAGGCTGTGAAAAGGCTTGGGTAGCCGAGGGTACTGGGCTGGGCCCTCACTATCCCATGGAGTGCCCAGCCGAGGGTGTCGTCCTCCAGCTTGACCCCTGGGTCAGCGGGGCAGCCCAGAGGAGCCCAGCCACCTTTGTTCAGTGTGATCCAAGGCCAGGCCCACACCAGGCCTGACTGGGTTGTCCTGGCCACTCTGCTCCCCTTTGGCCTGTGACTTCGGGGAGTCAGACAGCATGTGCCGAGCATGGGGTGCAATCAAATGTTCAGAACAGGAGTGGGGTGCCCCCTGACTTCCACACCTCAGCACGGGGCTGGCTGGGAGTCACAGCGGCCCCTTGCAGAGCGGGTTCCAGGAAGCTTGGCTGGGGCTGCTCGGTTGCTATGGCAATGGGGAAACCTTTGATGAGGTTTTTAAATTAAAACGTCCAATTAATAGATCGGATTTGCTATGCGGAGCAGAGGGAAAAAAGGAAATAAGAAGGAAGTTTGCCCCAGTGGCAGGTACATTACCCTGGGAAAATGTCATATGACTTGGGTGGTCTAAGTGCTCTCTGCTTTTCATAGCCTGCTGTCCCCTTTCCTCCCACCCTCCCTCGACCCCAGCGGGCATGGTGTCCAGGCTTAGACTGGGCCCCTCATTTCTTAGGGTCTTGCTGGCCCCCTGTCCCCAAAGGAGCATGATGCTGAGAAGTTTCAAGCACCGTCCATCTGAGCAGCCCCACCTCGGCCGCAGCGCAGGTCCTCATGGGGAGCTCAGCAGGGTGGGCAGGCAGGCGGGGATGTCGATTTTCTCTCAGTGCTGGTAGCTGGGAGCCCATGTGTGACCCTGACCCTGCAGACTCCTCCCTGTCATCTTTGGGACCACCTGTATGCTTCGCTGGGCAGACCCTGCTCCCTGTAGCTCGGGGTGGGGAGGGCTCAGACCGCCTCCACACCACAGAAACCTCCCTCCCTGCTCCCAGTGGCACTGCCTCCACAGGCCTGCGGGTTAGGTCCCAGCCCAGATTTGGGGGGCAAGTTGAGTAAGCTGCCCAGGCACTAACTCCCATCTGGGGGCCTGGGCCTGTTCCTGGTGTCACTTTCCAGCACCTAAAACTGCCTGTGGCTTTAGTTTACAGTGGGGACCTGTGCTGAGAAGGTCTGACCCCAGCCTGAGGAGGCTGCCCCCGGCCGGCCCCATGGACCCGGTCACCCAGGCAAGACCCCTGGTTCCCAGTCCACCCATTTTGACATTAAACAACTTTGTGTTTGTTCTTCTGATAAGAAGGTTAAATGTACAAAACATTTTTTAAAAGATGACACTTGAGCATGTCCTGAAACTTTCCTAAGTGGGACAAGGCACCCTGGTGGGGCAGTGGTGCTGCAGTGGCTGCTCATCTCCAGGTCAGCAGTTCAAAACGGCCAGCTGCCTCTTGGAAGAAAGATGAGGCTTTCTACTCCCATAAAGAGCTACAGGCTTGGAACACCCCCCCACCCCAGGGGCAGTTGTGCCCTGTCTTACAGGGTTGCTTTGAGTTGGAATTGACTCGGTGGCAGTGAGTTTGGTTTTGTTTGTTTTGCCATCCCACCCCCTACCCCCCACCCCAGTGCTGTGTGGAGAGCTCACCTGCCCCTCACATGCAGCCCCGGGGGACACAGCTTCAAAAAAGGAAATAGGATCATGCTCTCCATGGGATTTGTTGTAATCTGCTTTTTCACTTAGCCATATGTCATAAATGCCTTTGGATGCAGATTGGAAGCAGCATTGATTGGCTGAATTTACAGTGGCTGTGCCCCGCCCGGTCTGCAACCCAGAGCTGCAGGGTGCTCCTGCAGTCCCAGGGACTGCGTGTCAGGGCTCTGCTATCTGGAGCCCAGGGCAGCCGGGAACTTCACGGGAGTTCCCTCCTGGCATGTCAGTGGGACTGGCTCCAGGGTCAGGGTGCTTGTGCTGGCCTCTGGCCCTGCCAGTTCTCTCTCCAAACTGGACCAGGCAGCCTGTGTGCGCCCCCCCTGGGGGGGGGGGGTCCTGGGTAGGTGGGTGGCTCAGGTACCGTCTGTGTATCCTGAGTCTGTGGAGCCTGGCCTAGGTGGACCTGGATCCTCCTGTCACATTTTTATGCCACACAAGTCGGCATGGCTGTGTCTGTCCATCTGGCCGGGCATTTAGAATGCTAAAAATAAGCTGGGTTTTCTTTAAAACTTGGAGTCAGCCGGCTTCCCAGTTAGAGATCACACAAGAACCTGTTGTAGGTGCCTTTCACCCTAAAATGTCTGGGGCAGAGCCAGGTGCCCAGGGGCTTTGGGGACTCAGCGGCCCTACGCAGCAGTGGTGGAGGAGATGCAGGGACTGGCTCAGTGGTCAGGGCAGGGTCTGAGCTGCTTCCTCACCCCTCCTGGTGATGCTGGCGCCATGAGTGAGTGTGGAGGCAGGTCCACAACCGGGGGTTGCTGTTCAGGGACATCATCTGAAAGAACAGGAGGGAAAAGTCCAGGCAGGCCTCGAATTTCAACGTTGAAGGATTCTGTGAGCAAAATATGGATGGGTACAGGAAGGGTCGAAAGAAGACGACAGGAATCCACAGAATCACACTTAACCACTGCAGGAGGCAGCGTGCGGCTGAGAAGCAAGCTACCAAAGGAAGCATTCCAAGCCACACTGGCGAGAAACAAGCCTCCAGGAATTGACAGAGGAGCAACTGGATATTCACCAAACACATGGAAGCTCTCATTTGTTTGTGCCAAGATACCGAGAGGACAGCTACCTGGCCAACTGACCGGGAGACCCCATATCCATGCCTATTGTGTGGGAGTGGGGCAATCCCACTATTATCACACCCAGGCAAAATGTGCTAATGATAATTTAAAAAATAATTGCAAACCTTAGTGGACGGGAAAATGCCAAAAATCCAAGCCTGATTCAGAAGAGGGGCCTCGTTGCTGATGTCAGGTGCATCTTGGATAGAAGCAGAGCATACCAGGAGGATGTTTATCTGTGTGTTATTGGCCTTGCAAAGACAATTATTTGACTGTGTGGGTCATGATAAGTTATGAATAACACTGAAAAGAATGGGAACTTCAGAACCTTAATTGTGCTCATGCGGAGCTCGTACATGGGCTCCCGGGGGCAGTCATTCAGACCAACAAGAGGAGACGGATCAGTGTAGAATCAGGTATACATCAAGGCTGTGTCTTCCACCACAGTTGACTGCACCTGTGTCACCAGGGCTGTGTCCTCTCACCACACTTAACTGCATCTGTGTGATGAGCCAATAATCCCAGACGTTGGGCCACAGGAAGAAGAATGCAGCTTCAGGATTGGAGGAAGGCTGATACCAAGCTGTGATATGCAGATGACACAGCTCGCTTGCTGAAGGTGAGGAGGACTCGAAGCGCTTGCTGGGGAAGGTCAAGGGCTGCAGCGTTCTGTGTGGATGCCGGCTCCACGTCAAGTAACAGTACCAGCAGACCAGGAAGCAGAAGCGGGATAAGTGGGAAGAGCGTCAGTGTTGTCTAGGACTCCCCTTTAATTGGATGCACACTCAGCGCCCCTTGAAGCCACGGTGGAGAAACCAGAGGGCGCACTCCACGGGGCTAAATCTATTGTGTAAATCTCCCCTCCAGCGATCAAAAGCCAAGGTGCCGCTTTGAGGACGAAGGGGCTCCTGACCCAAGTCTTGATCTTTCCAGCGCCTTACATACATTTGAAACTGGACAGGGAGCAGGGAAGACCGGCAGAGAGTGGGCCTGCATGGTGGTAAAGGTGAGGAACGTTGAAAGCACCCTGGACTGCCGTGTTGGAAGAAGTCTACTCAGAACGCTCCTGAGAGGTGAGGCGAGTAAGACTGGACATGGGCTCAGAAGAGGCCAGTCCCTGGAGAGGACATCTACTTGCTAAATTAGAGGGTCAGCCACAAGGTGGACCCTCACCGAGTGGGCTGCACACTGGGGCTCAGACGTGGGAATGGGGTGGTGAGGACGGTGCAGGGCTGTGCACTGCTGAGTCTGCTGTGTGCCCAGGGTCATTTGGATAGGCGCCATGGTGGTGGCCCTGAGACCAGAGCCCTGGCTGCTAAGGAGAAGGCCAACAAGATGACCTGCCGGCCACTCGGCGCCAGCTCGGTGTGGCGGTTGCACCCTTGAAGCCTTGGGACGGTCCTGTAGGGTCACTGTGAGTTAGTATCGACTCGTTGGTGAACAGTCAGCTGACACACTGGCTGCTCACGAAAGATTGAGGTATGAGCCCACCTAGTCCTAGAGGCGCCTTGGAAGAAAAGAGCTGGATAGACGTGATTCTGAAATCCAGCCATGGAGCAGGCCCCTGGGCAGGCAGGCGGGGGAGGCCAGCCTGCTATGGGACGTGGGCGCCCGGGTTGAGGCTGGGCCAACTGGCTGGCTGCACTGTGGTGAGAAGCGGCTCCTCCTTGAGCCGGGGAGGCCCTGTTGGCGCTGCTGTGCAGAGAGGCGTCTTGTAGTTTTGCATTTCTTTCAGCTGTTGATCCTTGGAGGGGCTGTCAGGTGCCCATGTGCATGTGCAGCCTGAGCCGAGTTAGCATTCGGTCGCCTGCACGGCCACAGCGGGCCCTGTGTGTTTCAGCCTCTGCCCCGGCCTCTGGAGCTGGAGCACAGGAGCTGTGTCTGCTGCACTGGGTCTGCCTTCGACCCCCACCTGGGGCTGCAGGGGGGGCTCTGGGCCGCGTCTCAGAGAGCTGTGTCCCCCCGGTCTGTGTGGACATGATCCTGAGTCCGCACACACCCATGGGCCCACTGTGGGTGTCAGCGGGGCTGGTCCGTGCCCCCCTCCCCACCCTCCTGGGTGCTCTCCACTGCCTGCCCTCCCCTGCTCTCCTTCCTTGCCCCCCCTCCGCCCTCCTGGGGCTAGACTTTCCAGGAGCTCTGGCAGCTGTGGCCAGCGTGGGCGTCTCCATGGCAGCGATGACAGGCTGCACAGTGTGTGACAAGTGGCTTCAGGACACCCTTCTGAGGGGTCACTCGTCCCTGCTGGCTGGGGGCGGCAGCCAGTGCCCAGGTGTCTGTCTGCCAGGGATTGGGCTCCTGGGCTTCTGCGGCCTCTTGTGACCTTGTCCCATCCAGCGAGCGGATCGGCTGTAAAGGGCAGACTTGGAGGGAACTGGGGAGCCACTGTCATGAATAAAGGCACGCTGGTTTTTTAAGCAGGAGGCCAGCATTATCAAACCGTTTTCTCATTGATTTGAAATCTGTTTAAAACCACCAGGCAGAGGTCTGAGTGGCTGGAGGGGTGGGAGCTGGTGCTGCCTCACGCCCCACCCCCCCACGTCCTAAGTCTTCCCAAGTGTGGTGTGGGAGCCACCAGCAGCAGTTTCAGCTCCTCCTGCTCCAAGGCTCAGGCCCGAAACCTGGCTCCTGTTATTTAAGTCTACAGCCAGGAGCAGTGTGGGTGGGACCAGAGTCGCCCCCGATTGGCTATAAATAGGTTCCGAGCACTGCCTGCTCGCTTGTTCGGGGTCTGAAGCACCACCCTCCGAAGGTTTCTCCGGGTAGACCTCAGACACTAGCTTCCCCTGCACCCCCTCCCCCTCCCCAGGGCCATGGCCCGCCCAGAGGTGGCTGGGCTGGGACTTCTTGGTGAGCCGGCTTGAGGAGAGTATCCTGGACCAGTGGGTGCCCGTGTGTCCATGCCCGGTGGCAGGGTGGCAAGGGTTGCTGAGGAGGTGGCTTCCAGGGACTTTGGGCTCCTGCTTCTGGGCACCCTGAGTCTTTGGTCTCATCTTCCCTTAGAGCCACCATGGGGGTGACTGTGCTGGCATCTTGGCACCTGCCTCTCACGCTGGGCACCGGAGTCACCTATTTCAGGATGGGCACCATCCAGTGGTCAGCGGCTTGGAGCAACCCTTTCCTGGTTTCTCGTCCTGGGGGTGTGGTGGGGGAGGGGCATGTTGTACAGGGCTCAGTGGGGGGAAATGCCACTCTGTTCAGAGCATCCAAGGTGGGTGGGCCCAGTCTCTCTCTCTCTCTCTCTCTCTCTCTCTCTCTCTCTCTCTCTCTCTCTCTCTCTCTCTCTCTCTGTCTCTCTCTCTTTCACACACACACACACACACACACGCACACACACACACACACACACACGGCGTCTCAGCAGAGAGTCCGAGGGCTCACAGGGCCCGGTGCTTGGTGCCAGGTCCTCCTGTTGACTGGCCTGACTGTGGTTTTTGTTAGGGGACATCCAATCCGAGAGGCCCGTGGGCCACAGGACCACGCACTGCCCTGTCCTGAGCCATTCACAATCATTCCCACGCGTGAGCCTGGTGTTGCGGTCACGGTATCAACACGTCTTATAGAGGGGGGCCTCTTCTACACTGCCCCTCCACTTTAGCAAGCTTGATGTCCTCCAGGGATTGGTCTCTCCCGACCACCGGTCCTAACAGTCTCACCATCCTCGCTTCTGAAGAACATTCTGACTGTCCTTTCACGACAGATTGGCTTGTTCATCCAACTGCCAACCTTCCTCAGCAACACCGTAACCCAAACGCCCGATTCGCCTCTGGAGGGACTTATTTTTTCTTTACCCGGTTCACACGCATCGAAGCAATTGAAAAGATCCAGACTTGGGTCCTCAGTCCTCAGCGTGACATCTCCGCTTTGGAATACCTGAAAGGGCCGTGTGCAGGAGGTGTACCCTTGCAACACGCTGTTTGACTTTGTGGCAGCTTCTTTTGTGGGCATTGGTGGTGGATCCGAGTGAAACGGAATCCTTGGCAACCTTCCATCCTTTCCCGTTTCCATGCCGTTGGCCCTGGTCCAGCTCCTCGGTGCAGGGCCGGTGTTCCTAATGTTGAGCTGTCACCCGTCCTGACTGTCACCTAGAGGTATTCCGAGTCCTCTTCACTTTCTGTAGAGTACAGGAAGCAGAGGTGTGACCCAGTCTCTGAAGTCACACCTGCCCCTCCCGCCCCAGGGGCTCTGCGCAGGCCTTGGACAGTGTCTCCCCAGGGCTGGCTTCCGGCTGGCCAGGTGGCTTTGGCCTAGATGTTTCTTTGTCCTCTAACCCAGGCCATCTTGAGTGTCTGCTCTCCTATTTTAGCTGCAGGGAGGGACCGTGTGGAGAGTCCGGACACTCCTGGGCAGGGGTGGGATGGGCAGAGAGGAGAGAGCAAGCTGACAGGGTGAGGAAGGGTCACAGCCTACCACCCTCAAATGGAAGGGCCCGCCCTGTCTGCGTCAACCGCCCATGGGTGCCTGGAGCGCCCTAGTTCGTACCTGTTGCCTGACACCATTACCCATGATGCCCCCTTTCGCTCACATGGTGTCCGGGTTTGGATGACAAATGAATGCGCCTGCCCTACCTACTGATGCCTGGCGGGTCGCCGCCTGCTCCTTCTGTGCAGCTTTTGTTCTATAAGGAAAAGTGATAGGAGGGGGCATTGAGAACACATTGCCTTACGTCATCGGCCGCGTGCAGTTGTCCTTTCTGCTTTCGAATCCACACCTGGGCGCACACAGTGTCTGCTGCTGCAGCTTCCCTCCCGTCGTATCTGGGTTTATAACAGTGTCTACTTCAGAAAGCAAGGAGGATGGATGGGCGAGGGCTCACGTGCCCGGCACCCCCGAGGGTCAGTGTCTCACGGCCCCTGTGTGCTTGGGCAGAGCTGTTCTCCATGGGCTTTCTGGGCTGGACCTTTGAGCCTGACCAAGACTGTCTTGGAGGCACCTTGGGGCGGGCTCAAACCACCAACCTTCTGGGGCCAGACCCGTCTGTGTGGTCGAGGGCTTCATTTTCTGCGCCACCATTCCCACAGAGCATTTCCCACCAGGAAAGAGCTGGCACGGATACATCACTGTGTCTCCACTGAAGTAGAGACATTGTGCATATCCCCTGGCTGTCCCCTGGCACCCCGGGCAGCACCGCCTCTGCAGGCTCAGGCCAGCCAGCATCGAGACCCCAGCCCATGGTGCCTGACCACCCAGCTGTGCTCAGGTTACAGAGTGGACGTTCAGCGCATGTGAGTGGATGTGATGTGCTTTATCCTGGTGCAGACCGGATGACCCCCAGGTCCCATTGGCTCCTCATTTCGGCCCTGAACCTCCATGGTTCTTTGCTGTCTCCAGTTCCCAACCCTTTTGTAGGCATGGGGGGTGGGGTGGTGGTGTTAGCTCTTACTTCCCTTGACTTCACAGCCATGTGACCCCCCTCCCTGATGCCTTCCTCTGGTGGCTCCTGGGACCACCCCCTTCTCCCTGACTCTGTCATGCGAGCGCACCCTGGGCTGGCTCCTGGCCCCTGCCAGTCTTACTCACTGCCGCCAGCACTGCCAACGGGGCAGTAACTCCCAGAGTCTTGTCTCCAGCTGAGACCACTCACACCCACATTCCAGAACGTTCTTTGCTGACTCTGACTTGACATCACCAGTGGTATGTCTAATCCAAACCCTCCCCCACTGCAGCCCCGTGTGTGTCTGAGCAGAGCTGGGCATGCCTGCGTGTCCAAGGGCTGTTTGTGGAAGCCAATCTCCAGGCCTCTCCTGTGAGGCCCCTCTGAGTGGACTCGAACCTGCAGGCTTTCAGGGAGCACCTGAGCAGAGCTGGACCATCCACCCCACATCCACGTTGGGGTTGGGGGTGGGCTCCTCTGCCACCTCACTGCTCGTTGCTATGGAGCCAATCCATGACCTTGTTAACATCACTGTATCATCTGTTGCTCACCGGGGACTCTTCTTAGCCTGTTACCTTGTTGCCGGTTGGCATGGAGCTGATGCTGACTGCGGTGACTGTAAAGTTATTGTATCGGTTGCTCACTGTGGCAGGGATCTCATGCCCCACGTGGCTTGGACGGCACTGGATGGGAGGAGAAGGCCACATGGGGTGGAGGGAAGGCACGGAGAGGTCTGCTGTCTCTGGTTGGCTGGCTGGAGCAAGAGGCACAGAATGTGGCACATCTGTCCCTCCTCGACGCTGGGCCTCTCAGCCCTGTGCGTGGAGCGGACCTCGGCTTGGGGAGCCCCCAGACAAGGGGCTGACTTCCTCCATCAGAGTTGCAGAGCTGACAGCACTGAGGCCCTTTGTTCCCTGCTGGCAGCCTGGCTCTGTCCCCTTAACTCCCAGCTGCGCCCCATCCTCTCCCCAGTGGGGACAGACAGGTTTCTCCCCAGACCTTCTGCACGTCCCTGGGGACAGAGTGGCTACTCCAGCCAGTGAAGACATGAGCCTCTGGCCTATTGGAGGCAGAGTCAGAGGGCCTGGGGGGCTGTAGGGAGGCTGGGTCAGAGGGTCTGGGGACTGTAGGGCTGGTGATGAAAGATGAGAGCAGGATGCTTGGACAGGACAAAGACCCAGGCCCCCCCCCCCTACTGGTGGGAGGCTTCCCAGGGGAGGTCTTGGGTCTTGGGCAAGGAAGGGCTGCCCCAATGTGGCTGCCCCCCAGGCAGCCCTGAGCCGCCTCTGCCTGCTCAGAGGAGGGCATGCCCAGCAGGCCTCTGGGTAGGCTGCAAGGAGCCATGTGCCTATGGCAACTTGCATTCGGCTCTTATCCAGGATCTTGGGAAGCCTCAGTCACCGTGTCGTCCCCCCCCTCAATCTGGTCCTGGGGAGCAATTCTTCCAAGTCCAGCCCTTTCTGAGGCCAGTGAGCACAGTCCTCTGGTTGCCATGGGGTGGGGCGTGCACTGGCCCAGCTCAGGCTCCCAGGAGCTCCAGTGGGAGGCCCCATGACCCCTCAGGTGGCCCGTGCCCTGGCTGGTGGGGCTTGGCCTTGGTGTCTGTTTTCATGGGGCCCGCCTGGACTCTGGTGAAGCCTCTATTTATCCAGGCAGCCCATGCTTCTGAGGTGGCTGAGCTGTTCTTTGGGGGCTGTGAGGGCCTGCTCAATAGGACTCCACTGAGGTGTCACCCCCAGAAATGAACAGGAATGTGTGTGTCCTGCCTTTGGGAAACATGACCCCACTCAACACACACCCTCACCGGGAGAGTATGTGTGTCCTGGGCTGAGAGTCGAAGTGTCAGCAACCCCTCAAGCTGGTGGACCATGTCCTGACTGTGGGCTCACATTGGCATGCGCAGTCTCCCCAGGGCAGCGGGTCCTCAAGAGACCTTTACTAAAATGAACTCAAATGCCCGTTAGCCCCTTGGAGACTCATGGGACTGATATCACCCACCACCAGCTTCAGTCTCTTGGGTTTTCTGGGCAGCTGGTGTCTCAGGTGTAGGTAGTCTGCGCTGCTGCCTGGTGGGGGCTGTGTAACTGTGCTTCTGGAGGCGGGGGCTTCAGCCCACCAAGCCCACCCAGTGTCCACATGGCGCATAGGCGCCTCATGGAACTGAACCAAATCCAGTTTCCTTCCGAATGTTTGTCCTTGATTTCAGCATGCTTCTATGATACCTATTTGTCCACCGAAGGGTTAATTTCCTTTTCCATAAAGGCAGCACTCCAGAGAGACAGGCGGCCTGGCCCTCGCAGACTGGAGCTAATTGAAAAGATTCCCAGGTCTCTGTCATTACGCTCACGACTTAGCACCTCCCTCCCTGCCCCTGTCCAGCTCCCAGTGAGTGACTCACTAGGGTTAGGTTAGTTTCCTCCACACACAGCCTGCCTGCGCTGTCAGGGCACACACAGGGCTGCTTCAAGGCCTGGCTGTGCAAGCGTCCAGGGGTGGGGCTGTCCCAAGAACTACAGCTGTGCCCAGCACCCCGGGCTGCAGACAGGAGGCTGCCTGGGACGGCGCCCACTGGACGTGGCAGGGCCTTGGCAGGCAGCTGCAGGACCCCAGTGGCTTGGGGCTTCTTAATGGGCTCCTGGCACCAGGCTCACATGTGTCAGCGAGCCAGAGTCTGGTCCAGGACGCGGCTTCCTGCTGCACACTCAGGCACAGGCATACTCACACTTGCACACTCACATGCATAAACCCTGAGACACAATGCACTAGTGTGCACACACGCTCTTCCTCGGGTATGTAGGCACACACTCACAGGCACACGCTTGCACACCCATGTGCGCGCTCAGAGACACACGCCTGCACACAGTGGACAGAGATCTTGAGGAACTGGCTGCCGCAGGCCAGCTGAGGCTCCCTGAGCTGGGAGTGCGTGGGGCAGCGCTGCTTGGGGTCGCACTGGGACAATAGAGCCACTGGGGGAAAACAGACGGCTCCCGCTCCCGTTGTTGATGGCTCTCTGACTCACGACTGCTGCACACGCAGCCGCTGGCCAGCTGCAGTTCTCAGCGTGCGGATGTTATGCGGGTGCTGTTAACATTATTCCTGCGTACTTTCCGGGTAAAATTATTGGGTATTGATGGCGTGTCATAAAACGTTGCTAAATTCGCTATTCCTAGTGGCTTGCCTGTAGACTCCCCAGGGCTTTCTATGTCAAAATCCTGTCCTGTTTGAATTAAAGCAACCTTACTCTGCCCCTTGAAAGCTCTGTGCCGCGCTACCCTCTCGAACCTCTAGCACAACGTGGAACAGCGGTGACCAGAGACCTTGTTCTGATCCTAGGGGAGCGTGCTCAATATTTCACCGGAAAATGTAGTGGTAACGCTTTGGGCTGCTAACTGCAAGGCCAGCGGCTCAAAATCACCAGCTGCTGCTCAGCGAAACGTGAGGCTTTCTCCTCCGGTAAAAAGTTACGGCCTCGGAAACCCCCGGTTGGAGCTCCTCTGTCCGGTAGGGTCACCAGAGTCGGGATTGAGTTGATGGCAGGGGGTGTGGTTCTGATGTGGTTTTAGTGGGCCTTCTTCCGAGACGGCCTTTTGCTAGCTTGCCGAGTTTCTTTATGTTTTAAATCATTAAGGGTCATGGCATGTTGTCAATGGGGAGGAGGCCAGAGGATCTGCTGTGTGGAGTCGTAGGACTGCCCCCTTCCATCCTCTGTCAATGCGTTTCGTTACATCGATCGACTCAAATATCATACCAACCTTGTGCCTCTGGGTTAGTTTGACTTCTTACTGAATTCCATTTGCTAATATTTCTTTCTTTTTAAAAATCATTTTATTAGGGGCTCATACAACTCTTATCACAATCCATACATACATCAATTGTGTAAAGCACATTTGTACATTCATTGCCCTCATCATTCTCAAAACATTTGCTCTCCACTTAAGCCCCTGGCATCTGCTCCTCATTTTCCCCTCCGTTCCTACTCCCCTCTCCCTTGCTAATATTTCTTGAATGAGTACTCTTCATGTTCATGCATAATATTAGCTAAACCTTTATTGTCTCGTTTGTTCGGGCTTGTTGGTGTCAGGCTCACGCTGGCCCTGTTCAATAGCAGCCTGGGGAAGCTCCTCTGCCCATATCTCCTGAGGGAACTGAAGGTGTTGCTTCTTCAATCCACGTGGCACGGAATTCACCAGTGACATCATTCGAGCCTGGAGTTGTTTTCGTGGGAAGGTTTTAATTTCAGATACAGTTTCCTTAACAGATACAGGATTGTTCATATTTTCTGTTTCTTCTCGCGCTCATGTGGATCATTTGTGTCCTTCGAGGAATGGAATGTATCCAGGTACCTACATGGTTGAGCTGTCCTTCATGTGTTGGGTGCCCAATTGGGTTCTGACTCAGTGACCCCAGGTCACTGCCCGGTCCTGCACCGTGTCATCATGGCTGTCTTACCTTGGAACCCGTTGTGGCTGCCGCTGCCTCTGTCCAGCTCATGGTCTTCTTTCTCGAGGACCCTCAACCCTGCCGACCACGAGTCTTTCTCCAGGTCTGCTCTCTGCTGACAGCTCTCTGCAGTCCCGAAAGAAACCTCACCATCTTGGCTGCCAGGGGCATTCTGCCTGCATTTGGTCTGAGCAGAAGTGCATCCTCAACCACACCAACCTCAGCTCTTTCTCATGATGTTTATCTATGGCCCAGTCTTGAGGACGTCTATTTCCTGTGCATCGACGCCTGTCCACATCATTAACAGTGAAGCCTTCAGGCCTTAATTTCCATCAGCGGTTGCTTCAGGGCCTCTGTGCCTTCAGCAAGCAAGGCTGTGTCCTTGGAGTATAGCAGGCTGTCAACTAGCCGCCGCCGCACCCTTCCTCTTAGACCCGTTGGCGTCGGGTCCTGCTGTTCCTCTTCCTGCCCGTCTCTCTCATCCTGCAGCCCTCGCTGTGGCTGCCCATGGATGCTAGCTTTGTTTGGGGCGGGCAGGTCCTCCAGATGGGCCGCACCTGTCAGCACTAGGAGCTGCCAAGCTTGACTATGGAGGGTATCCCAGGAGCTGCAGTCCATTTCGGCATTAGCAGAGCATGCACGGGGCCCCTTCTGTACACACGTTACCCTCCAGGGAGCTGTGTCTTTCAGTAGGGGCAGGTGTTCTGCAGTTGAGTCTCGCCTATATGCCCAGGCTGATACTGTCTGCCTTGTAGTTGGGGAATCTAGTCTGTTTAGGCGGAGGCCAGAGATTGGTATGGTTGAGCTTAAAGCTGCTGTGTCGCTGTGGTCTCTGCTCCCCCCCCCCCCCGTGGTTTCTGCCTGCGTGGCTGTCGTCAGTCTCTCCTGCCAGAATACAAAGTCCGCCAGGACTGTGGCCTCTGGGAACCCCAGCACCGGGGCTCTGCTGAGGCGGCCCGTCTTTGTGACCGGATGGAAAAGGCCCACGCATCAGCTGCAGTGGCTCTGAGAGTCCAGAGTGCCCGGCAGGGCAGGGGCAGGGGTGCCGCTGTGTGGGCAGTGCTACCTGTGGGCTCGAGGAACAGGCGTTTATTATCTCGGGGGCTGAGGCGAAGATTCTGAATCAGGCTATGCGGATTCTCTGTGGGCGCCCTGCCCAGTTCCTGGGCTGTCTTGCATCCCTTGTTAGTAGATGGGCACCATGGTGTCTGTCCACCTGTGGCCCTTTCGCCCACGTCTGTTAAGTTCTTTGTATAACTCAGAGGGGCCTGCAGGCCAGAACCCCCGATTCCTCAACAGGAGTGGGGTGACGGTTTCAGCACATGTCTGGGGCGGGCATCTTCCTGTGGGCTCAGCCTCTCCCCAGGGCCGCCACAACCCCCCTCCCCCTCTTGCCATAACCCCGCTAGGCCCCTGCAGCCCCTCAGGTCACAGGACCACTGTCTGGGGTTTGGCGAAGGAATTTCTGGTTGGCCTCCAAAGCAATAAGCCCCATGACAGCCCCCCGGTGGGCAGTTCTACAGCCCCCACCCTCGAGGAGCCCCGGAGCCAGGCCTGCTGGCTGCCAGCCTGGAGCACACGCAGGTGCGCCTAGAGGAATCGGTACAGCAGTGACGCAGGGACCACATCTGGGCTTGCGTTGTTCTGTCCCGCTGGCTCCTCCTCTCCTGAGCTGTCCCTGCGGCCACCGTGCACCTTCAGAGGCCGTACTTGGTGGCCTTTGTGGCAAGCCCGGGGCTGCAAGGACTCTATCACTGCCCAGAAGCACCGCTGCTGGACTTCGGCATCTGCTGGGGCTGCGGGCCCTGGATGGGTGCAGGGGCTGGGCGGGAGGGGAGCTCAGCACCTCCTGGAGGCACCAGTGGGCTGGGCCCTGGCTGAGCGTGGGAGAGGTGGGAGCCGCAGGGCGCCATCTGGGCGGGTGCAGGAGGAACCGTGGGAGGTGACAACTGCTTTCCCAGCAGCCTTGGCCGGGAGCGGAGCCAGACTGCTGCCCTTGGGGCTGCTCCTCACCGCGCTGGGGGCCACCTCTATGGCCGTCTTTCCGTGTCTTGCCCTCCTCGCCTCCTGCTCTGAGCAGCTGCTCCAGGCAGAGCCCAGCGGGGCCTCCTGCGATCCCAGCTGCCCAGAGTGGCTCCCAGGGGGCAGCTGCCAGCTCACCCCCAGAGTGTGAAAGGAATCTCACAGTCCTTCCCCACCTGCCACCCGCCATGCTGCCAGCCTTGCCTGCGACTGCAGGGCTCATCAGCTCCCTTCCCAACCTCGGGCCACCAGCACCCTTGATGCTGGCACCCTGCATGCTGCATCACACCACAGGAAACCACCCACACTGCAGGTCAGGTGCAGCATTGGGTCATCAGGGACCGGGGGCTCCTGTTTGCTGTCTCCTCTGACACCAGCCTGGGGGTCTCCATCTAGAGTCTCCAGCACCAGGGTCTCTGCCAACATCTTAGCCCCCACCACCATCCTGGTCCCCACTGCCAATGTGGGGCTCCATCTTGGGGCTTTAACCCTTGTGGACCCGGGCCCTCGCTCCCCCCAGCAGCACATCCTGCAGGTCAAGGATACCCGCCGCCAAGCTCTTAGGCGTCACCAGGCTATGCCTGCCACAGAAACCTCAGCAATGCCAGCTGTGCCCCAGCCACCCATGGCCCCTGTGACCTTGCCCCAACCTTGCCCCGACATCGGCTCCAGGATACTGTCCCCATGCACTTCCAGCACCTTCTCTGTGGTGGCTGCAGCATGGTAGTAGGTGGTATTCTTGGGGCAACCTCCTCAGGCTGGTCTTGGAAGGCAGGGACAGCTCCCTCTCTCCTTCTCATGGACCTCCCCATGGCCACTGCCTCTGCCCTCTCCAGTGGGGAAGAGGGCACACAGGGCCACAGAGCAGGGGCAGCTGGCGGCCATATCATTTAACAGATGTCCTCTGGTCTCCCGGGGGCTTTCCCTGACAACCCTGGCAGACAGTCATGTTTCCCTCATGGGGGACCTCAGGAGGCTTCGGTGCATCATCAGCCCATCATGGCCTGAGTGGGGGCTATGGCTAACCAAATGCACAGTAGCCGTTAACACGGGGACCACCTGGGTACAGACAGCACAGACGAAGGGTCACTGGGCGGCCTAGCTCATGCTGGGCATCAGAGCCACCCATCAGACCTCCCACATAGGCCTGGAGAGACTGCAAGAAGGAGACCCCAAGGGGCCACGTGTAGACAGGACTCACTCGAGCTCTGTCCTTGGGAGTCTGGCTGGCATGGAGCCTGCTGGTGGCCAGAGACACGTGGGGCCTGGCGGCTGGATTTGATTCTCTCTCCCTGCCTAGCTGGTGGGTGGTTCTGCACAGCCTTTTACCGTGCGCCGGTGCCGTGGGAGCCGCTTGGCACCTCTTGAGTCCTGCGCCCCGCCCCGCGGCGGGTATTTTAAGCTCAGCCTGGACTCTTTCTAAGCACAGTGTTAATGGAGTGTTACGCCACGTTCACACCTCTCTCCACACCCAGCAGCTGCTGCTTGCACCCCCCACGTGCACAAGCAGCACAGCCCTGCCGGTGGCTGGAGAGCACAAGCGGCCTCCCTCCACCTGGCTGGACACAGCGTCTCGCCATGTGTCCTAAGCATGGATGTGTGGGATGGATAAGCCGACAGACACCGGGCATCTCGCATCTCTGGCCAGAGCTTCTCCTGCAGGGCCCCGTGTCCTCACCAGATGGTGGGCATCCTGCATGAACCAGCTGGGCCTTCTCAAGGGGCTAGGGAGATGGTCCATCAGAAGGCGACGGAGTCTCAGGGGTGGATGCCCGAATCCTAAGACAGCCTTCGACAGCCTGGTGTCCAGGAGCGTGCACTCTGGTCTGTGGTAGCGCTGGCCCATGGTGAAATGAGCCAGCCAAAGGCCAGTTGACCATTCAGCCTGTGAGCAGGAGGCTGGTCAGTGAACGGACAGCTTTAAACAACCACACTCTCTGCCATGGCCACCCTAGGGGACAGGGCCCAACTGTGGGTTTCCAAGACTATAATTCTTGACAGGAGTGGCAAGTCAGCCTTTCTCCTGTGGAGTGGCTGGTGGTCTCCAACCGCCAATCTGCAGTCACAGCCCAACACAGAACCCTTCCTCCGCTGGCTTAAGTGTCGCCCGGTCTGGCCGCACCTTCCTGTTGGCTGGTCTGCTCCAGTCCATGACGGCCACTGGATACTGAGTGCCTTCCTGCCAGGGGCTCAGCTCAGGACCTTGACCCCTGCAACTTCCTTGGCTGGCCCAGCAGACCCCTGGTAAACCTCTGTTTGGTGGGAGCTCTCGGGGAAGCCTCCTGATGAGACCCACGCATTGACATCGGGCTGAGCTGGACGCCCGTGGGCATGTGAGCACAGAGAGCCCCATCTTCCTTCCAGGGAGCGGCTGTGAGTCCACACTGCTCATGCTGTAGCTGCTGACCAGCGCACAACCACCTGCCTCTGGGGCTCACTGAACAGACTGGACCAGTGTGCTCCTGAGAGAACCCCAAGACAGACAGGACCAATGTGCTCCCGAGAGAACCCCCAGACAGACAGGACCAGTGTGCTCCCGAGAGAACCCCAAACAGACAGGACCAGTGTGCTCCCGAGAGAACCCCCAGACAGACAGGACCAGTGTGCTCCCGAGAGAACCCCCAGACAGACAGGACCAGTGTGCTCCCAATAGAACTGCCTGCAGAGTTCTGCTCTGCGTGTGGAAGAAGCCGGGCTGTGTGGATGGGGCACAAGCAGCAGTCCTCTGTGCTTGCCCTGGTGGTGGGGCAGTCCCCCCCCACCACATATGGCGCCTGGCACTGGGGTACTCAGTGTTCTATCTGCTGAGTTGGCATGGTGTGCTGGGCACTGGGCCTATATGCTTAGGGTTCTGGGCAAGCTGGCGGGGCCTCACCCTGCTTCCAGCTCTCCCTGCTAGCTGCCCTCCTGGCCTCCACCGGTTGGCCTGTGTGTCCTCATGAATTTGTAATGTAAGGAAATGAGCCCCTGAGCCTCCCTATTTGTCACAATCTCTTTATTCAGTTCGGAGTAGTTTTTCATGCAATTATTTATTGTTTAGCTTTTTTTTATGACAAAGTATAGCCATTTGATAGAATTTTTTTCCTTTGTAGCTTCTAGGGTGTGCTTCCTCTTGGAAGGGCCTTGTGGCAGTTACATAATCTGTCAACTTGAGTGAAGGGGTGGAGTCTCACCTGTCAATCAGGCCACAGTCAATGAGGCCTCTGTGTGGGCAGGGCTTTCTCCTGAGGATTCTGTGAACTCCTGTCTTCCTCCCTGGAGCTCCGCTGATGGAGCTAGAGCCCTAGAGCTGGGGCAGCCACGTGGAGACCCACACCAGCGCTGAGATGTCCCACCACCACGGGGTTCATCAGACTTTGCACCACTGGACTGTGTTCTTCTCGCATACGGTGTCACTGCATGTGTTGCACGAGTCTGAAAGGAATTTACAGACTGGTACTGGACGTGCACTAATATCAGACTTATGGATGATCTGGACTGGGCTGGGGTGTTTTCTTAATATACAATTGCCCTTTGAAATAAAGCTCTTTCTTACACAGATGTGAGTGTCTCCCTGGATTTGTCTCTCTAGTCAGCCCAGACGCACACAGGCTTTTCTTGCTTTGTAATTACAGGCACAATTACCACTTACCCACCCCCCACCCGACGCTGCCGAGCTCTCATGGACTGTGTGAATGAAGGAGAAAGACCATCTGCCAGGTTTGGAGGGAAGGGTGCTGTAAGGTGTGAGGTAGGGATTGACTGGAGACCTTTGTATTGATCAGAGACACCTTCTCTATCACTCTATCATGCTCTAACTTTGGGGGCTCGATACAAACCTACTGGTCTGTGGTGGGGTGTCTATCTCTGTCCTCTTTGTTCTGTAGAGAACCACTTCCATTAGAAGTCCCCGCCTTTAAAAGATAGCTGAGAGGGTGGGGTTCCCAGTAGGGTAGTTGGAGGTGTGGTCTATCCCCGAGCTGTCCCATGGAGACCACCACCCCTAGCTGGCTCTAGAAGGAGAAGGGGAGGGATGTGGTGGGGACAGTGCTTTGCACCGGGGCAACTGCCTCCACTAAGGACACCACTGCACTGAGGTTCCAGCAATGGTGGCAGACCCTTGTCCGCCAATCACAGGCCAGCCCTGGAGGGATGGACCCTGGGGGAGGGATACTGAGGGGATGTTGCTTGGGGGTGTCCCTCTCCAGCATTTGGAGGAGTGGGCCCGACTCTCCCACCCTTGGTGGCCCTGTGATGGTCCAAGCCCTCAGGGGGCTTGTGGGCCATGTCGGGACTGTTGGGGTCAGTGGAAACAGGTCATGATTGAGGGAGTTGGCAGGTGCCCCCTCCCCACCGGCATTCTTTGAGAGCACACCAGACTCATGGCTCAGGGGACTATGGGGGGGCCTGTGGCAGTGCCCCAAGGTCTGGGGGACAGGGCACTGTGTGGAGAAACCGAGACCCAGGTGGGCATCCAAGGTGGTGCCTAGACTTGCAGAAAAGGGTCAGTGAGTGTGGCCTGGAGGCAGAGAAGTTTGCTCGCCTCCATCCTGGTCCACCGCGGTCCTCCCTGCCCCCACCCAGAGGAGAAGCTCACACAGCCCAGAGGGGCAGGGGAGGTGGACGCCTCTAGATCCTTGAACTTTCCCCCTGCACCCTCCCTTGGTCCTTGGTCCCCCTGAGGAGGGAAGGACGGTGAGGGAAGTAAAGCTGATCGCTGAGGAGGGTGAGCAGCTGGCCGACATTTCAGGGGTCTCTGATACGCTGGGGAGGGGGAGCACTCTCTGTCCGAAATCCTGTGGGAAAGGAGGAGGAGGTGCCAGAAACCTGGTGGCGCAGGAGCCGCCTTCGTGTCTTCAGGGCGAGGAATCCGGTCAGTGAGGAAGTCTCTGGGGCAGCAGCAGCACCATGGGCAGCCCCTGGGGCTTCCATTTCTGTGGATACCTCCGGAACTGGTGCTGATGCTGCTCAGGGTCCTCTGCTGGGCTGGGGCAGAGCTGTCGAGCGGAGGGCATGGCTTGTCAGGTCTGCTACCGCCCCCCCCCCCCGTTGGCATGTCCTTCCTCTGCAGGTAGAGGGGTCCCTCTTGGATCTGAGATCCCCCGGATGCCATTTGTCTCCAGGAAATGGGCACAGAGGACCCCTGAGGGCTGTGAGGGGCCTGAAGTCCAGGGTCACGAGGCCCCAGACCAGTGACCTCAGGGTACTTCCAGTTATCCCCATGATGCTCTCTGGCTGGTCCTGGCGTGGGGTCAGGGGCTGCTGAATGAGGCTCAGGGAGGCGAGGGCAGGGGGCTCCATAGCCGAGGTTCACTGGATTGTCAAGGCTGGGTGTCTCTGGGACAGTAACCCCCCCCCCCCCCCCAGGGCCTTGCCCACGCTTCCTGGAGAAGGAGAATCCTGGTGCCAGGATTGACTTTCCTCGGGAGATGGTGCTGATGCCCTTCCCTGGAAGTCGGAGTAAGCTGTGCCGCTGCGGGCTTTCGTGAACTGGCAGCTTCCCCGAACAATAGCCCCCACCCCCACCCCCTGTGGCTGCTTCTGAGAACTGGGGATGCACAGCCACCCGCACCGACCTCCCACCGCGCTCTGAGTGGGGCTCCCTGTACAGAGTGAATCAGCGTCAGCATGGACAGCTCTCCACTGACACACACCCAGTGTGACCTCTCCCTGGCCCTGCGTACTCCGGGGTCCAGGGCCACCTTCTCCAGCTGCAGGGCAGGGGCGGGGGCGGGGGTAAGGCTGGGGAGAGAAGGTTTGGGCCTGCATCCCAGAGCCAGTCAGGCAAAGGTTGCCCTGTGACTGGAGGCTCGCCTTCCCCAGGCTGGACGGATCAACTTGGGTGTGGGCAGGGACTCCTGAGAACACAGGGAACCTTATTCCCTCTCTCCCCTCCCTTTATCATGTCCCCCCTCCCCCAAAGCCTACATTGTCCTCATGACAGAGGGATGAATCACACCGCCCAGAAAGCTCTATTTTTACACTCTGCCCATCCTCTCCCCACTCCCTCCCCGGGGCACCTCGGGCAGCAGGGCTCCCTAAGCTGGACTCCCCAACGGCCAGGCTTTCCCGAGCTGGTCAGTGCACATGCTCATAAGGCACCCTACCCATCCCTCCCACCCAGAGGCCAGCCCTTGGCACCACTAGCCGGCTCACCCGTCACTTTGGCTTTGGGAGAAATCTCTTCAAACATGACCTGATGGCTTTGATGTGGCCTTGTGGTCACACTCAGTGTCCTCAGGCTGCTGCTTGGCCCACCCCAGCCGCCCTCTAGTTGGGTCTGTCCCGAGGACTGTCTTCTCCTGGACACACGGCAAAATGTGATGGTGCTGGGGGCTCCTGTTTTAGAGTGGACCTTGCCAGCACTGCTGGCGTGGCCGCTGCATAGGCTGCTAGAAGCCACTGGCAAAGGCGCCACAGCCAGTGTGCGTCGGTCATCCCGTGGCAAGGGGAGCCCTGTCTGTCCTCCAGCAACTCTGACATTGCAGGAGCAGCTCCCTGGTGCTGTGTTAGGTTCCAAGGACCCTGGCACCCATGAGCTCTCCCTGGAGTGCTGGGTTTAGCTCGAAGGCCAGGTGGGAGTAAACGCCCCATAGTGGACCTGGAATCCGGAGACCCCCGGCTCGGGCTCTCTGGACACCCAGCACCGCAGAGGGCGGCCTGCCTTGAGCACCGCTTCCCCTCTGGCTGGTGGGGAGGGTGTGGGCATGGCTGGTTGCTGGACCCCTGGCACTGTCTGGGGTCTTCACATTTCCACCCAGGATGGTGAGGGGCTGCCCTTAGGGCTAGGGTGAGCCACAGGGGACAAGAGATTGCGTTTTGGTGATATGATTGGATTGTCTGAGTAACTTGGGGACTGGCAGGATTGAGGGCTGATTGGGATGTCATTGATGAGCTGTCAGAACTGGGCAAAGGGTGGGTGCCTTTGTGCTGAGAGAGAGCAGGGAGGGGGGCTGGTGGCTTTCCTGGGAGCGCAGGCTTGTGTGCCTCGGGAGTCTGAGAACACAGCATGAAGCGCTGCCCTGGGATCACACACTGCCGCCGCCCCACCCCGGCTGCCCCCTCCTCCACTGTTAGGCTGGCTGGAGATGGCCCATTTCCCACAACAGCCACACTCTGAGGTCCAGCTCCGCACGTCCAAACTCTTCCGTGAAGAATAAATATTTTAAGAACTCTTGACTTTAAAATATTTATCTGTACAGGAAGCTTCGTGTCTTGGCTGTCTAGCTGGGTTGCGCTCGGGGGCGGGGCCCGTCTGGCCCAGTGGGCTCTGTGCATCTCGCTCTGCCTCTGTCTCCTGCAGGGGACAGACACGTTCCTGGTGCAGGCAGCACCTCGATTCCTGGAGAAGGGGCTCATTGTTCAGATGACTTGCTGTTGAATCGGATTTTCTTGGTCTTGGAGATAGCTAAGCCACCTGACTGGGGTGACCCTAAATGACCCCTAAGGCTGTGCAGGCCAGAGTAGCATTGTGCTAAAGAAACAAAATTCCTAGACACTTGTGTGTGTAAGAAAGAGGTTTATATACAAGAGCGATTGAACACAGAAAATATCCCAGCCCTGTTCAAGTCCATAAGTCCAATATTAGCCCATCTGTCTGATACCAGTCTGTAAGTTCCTCTTCAGACTCACGCAGCACATGCAGTGACGCCGAACGCAGGAAGATCACAGGGCGGTGGGTGGAAAGTCTTGTGGATCCAGTGGCGGTGGAAGCATCTCAGCGCTGGCAGGGGTTTCCATGTGGCTGTTCCAGCTCCAGGGCTCTGGCTGCCATCAGCGTAACTCCATGTGGCTTGTCCACAGGAATGTCTCACAGAGAGAGTGTCCCCCCTCCAGCGAACTTTTTATCTCCTTTGCGCCTCCAAATGAGGTAATCAGGCGGCAGCCTGATTGACAGGCTAAACTCCACCCCTTCACTCTTAATAGTCTCAAGTTGACACCAGATTATGTAACTACCAGAAGCCTGGTCACAGGTGACCTTGTGAGCTCTCACTCTCAACTTCTTGCGGGGTGGCTGGGGCTCCCGGCCAACCTTTCCCATGTAACCACTGTGCCACCAGTTCTCCTCAGAGAGGTACGACACAGGGACATGTACCCACAGAGCGAAGGCACCAAATGAGTCATGTCTCATCACACAGCCATTCACTCTTAGCCGCCTGTGACTCAGGTGTCCCAGGCTCACCTGTAATGTAGGTAAGTACCTCCAGGCTCTCCTGTGACTCAGGTACCCCCAGACTCACACTTTCACTTGCTGACGGATCCTGTTAAGTTAGCACCAATTCATGGTGATCCTACTGGGCAGGAACGAAGCACAGCTCAGTCCTGCCTCCACTGGGGGACATAGAATTTGTGTTGGTTGATTTTTGATGATAGATCACTAGGTTCTTTGTCCCAGTCTGTCTTAGTCTAGATGCTCACTGGACCCGTCCACCATGGGTGACCTGACCAGGGTTTGAAATACCCGTGGGATCGTTTCCACCATCACAGCCACGTACAAGCCACCTCATGATGGCACCCTTTAACATGCCCTGTGGGATAAAGGACCTCGTTGTTCCCTAAGTAAGGTGCCCTCTGTTCTTGGCTCTGCAGAGTAATCAGGATGCCTGGGGGTTCCAAGCCACACGGGAGGAGGTGCTGGTGCATGGGGGCTGCCACAGCGACTTGCCTAGGAGGCCAGCACCAGGGACTTTGGGGCACCACTTAGCCTGCTGAGCAGACAGCCCATGAAGCTGGGACTCGGAGGCTCAGAGGCCTTGATAGTGGATGGCTCAAGCAGCCCCCACTAAGACTGTGTTAGTCTGGGTAGATTAGAGAAACAAATCCATGGACACACATATGTATATAAAAAGGGATTTAAAAAAAAGAAACATATATAAGAGCAATTGAACATTGAGAAAACCTCCCAGCCCAGTCCAGATCAAATCCAGAAGTCTGATACTAGCCCATATGTCCAACAGCATTCTGTAAAGTCCTCTTCAGACTCATGAAACACATGCAATGATGCCGAATGTAGAAGATCACAGACCAGTGGGTAGAAAGTCTTTGGATCCCGTGGCATTGGAAACATCTGAGCGCTGGCTGGTGTATCTTCACGGCTTCTCCAGCTTCAGAGGTCTGGTTGCATCAGGGTAGGTCCATGTGGCTTCTCCAACTTACGGCACTAACATAGTTCCATGTGTCTTGTCAGCTTCAGTATCTCCCAGGGTATCTGTTGGTCACCTAGTCTTTAGACCATGGCTGCATCACAAATCCTCAACAAGCCAAGCCCCTTGGCTAGGCCATGAACTTCAGACCAGTCAACTCTCATCTTCTCCTCTAGTTCCTTGTAAACCAGGTCCACGAGTTTCAGTGGCCAAACTCAATCCGTCTCTTTATTCCTGCATTGCTCCCACTTCCACTCAAGTGGATCCAGGTGGTCACCTAGCAAGCATTTCAGCCTGCCCTCTGGCTGCCTTTAATGTTCAGTCCTAGAGAGGAGTTTTCTCCATGGTTCCAGACTTTTTCCTGCTTCTGACAAAAACCAGTAGAGTTCAAACTTCAAGTCCAAAGAGTTCCTTTTTTTAAAAAAAATCTTCAATCTGTCAAGCTTGCTCCCAGGCAAGTCTCTTAGAATGCAAATGTCCTGAATACTCCAAAGCACTGGGTGGGGCTTATCTTCTCAGAGCCTTCTTTCCAGGGTGGACTAAACCCATCTAAAGATCAAATTACTGGCTTGAGGAAAATGGGTTTACAAGTTCTCTATTTTCATCCTTTCCCAAATCATTTCTATCCATCCTTCGATCTATAATAATAAGCATAAGAAATCAGTATAAACAACATAGAATCAGATACTAAACTAAATTCTTAAAATGGTCAAGTTCAATCCTTATTTAGCTTATCTAAATCCTTATCGACACTATTCTATTGATACAAAAATATGGGATTAGGCCTCTGGAGAGTATCAAGCCAGGGTCAGGCTTTCTGCAGCATGGTCTCTGAGAAATTCAGATGGCGATTTCTACCCCTGAGCTCAAAATATACATTAATCACATTCATTCTCACCATTTCAATCAGGAATAACCAAAGACTACAACCAAACATAATAATAAAACCTTTAGCTTCCTATATAGTCTTTCCAGAAAGCAGCTCAATAAACTGCAAGGATATATCTGACTTCTGGCTAGCCAAAGAAGGAACACTACCACGAGAGAGAGGGCAGGCAAACATCTGGTCTCCAGCTTTATGATTTGTTTCTCTAGTACCCCACTCCTGGTACCAAATGTGTTAGTCCACCCAGACTAACACAGAGAGCACCCCAGGCCCAGAGGACTCGGACTCTGTCCAGCTACTGCAGTAAGATCTGGGGTTGTGCTCATCATCCACGAGTCACTGAGAAACCAAGGGCGGTGTCCTCTTAATCTGTGATTTGGCCCAGGTGCTGAGGACACAGGGACACACACCCACAGGACTTCATGGACTACTGGTGTCAAAGACAATAGAGAGAGATGGTGTGTGTGTGTGTGTGTGTGTGTGTGTGTGTGTGTGTGTGTGTGTGTGTGTGTGTGTGAGAGAGAGAGAGAGAGAGAGAGAGAAAGAGAGAGAGGGAGATATGAGGCTCTGCTGTTGGGGAGGTGCGGGTGAATGAACAGTTTCCAAGCTCCCAGAGCCCCTGGCATCTTGGGAGGAGCTAGATGGGGCAGGAGGAGACAGAATAGCCTCTGTGAGAATCAGTTCTCGGCTTTTCTCCTGAAACTGTGCAGAGTCCTCCCCACCCCACTATGCTCCTGGTCACCAGGGCATGGGCTGGGCCCTCGCAGATTCCGACCCTGTCCTTGGCAAGGGGAGAGCATGGTGGGACTTGACCCTGCAGGCTGAGGGGTGGAGGATCTGCTTTAAGTGCGACGGTGACAATATGGGGGAGGACTTTGGAAAGACCTCAACTGTGCCAGGAGAGCGACAGCCAGGCTGAAAAGGGGGCTTCATCCGTGCAGGAGAGTGCAGGTGGGAGCGGCTTCATAGTGCCTACAGAGGGGACCGGCGACCTACAGGGGACGTTACAGTTTCTGACAAGCTCACTGGCAGAGGTTTCTGAAGCTGACGTCTGGGCAGAGCAGCGAGGGCACAACAGATCATCATGAGTTCCCAGCAGTGAGCGGTCCCTTTCTCCCTCGTCTCGGACACCAGTTACCCATGTGGCTCTCTCTCTGTCCCTGTGTCCCTGGCACCCAGGGTGTGCATGCGCGTACAGGACACAGACCTGGGTTTGTACGCGTGCACAGCAGTGACTCACAGAGGATGAGCACAACCCTGAGTTGACTGCACTGACCAGAGTCTGAGTCCTCGTGGGCCTGGCCCACTCGGCCCGGGTGTCTCGGTGCTGGCTGCTTGGGCTCGTCCACTGCAAAGGCCTCTGAGCTTCGGAGTGCCAGCTTCACTGGCCGTCTTGCTGGGGCGTCTGCTTCCCTGTGCCGGAGCTGAGTGGACATACGGATAATGCTGCGGACCATGGCGTCGGGTTGCATGCAGGTGTGTGAGGACCGTGGGTTGGGATAAAGCCAGGCCTGGGGACAGCGGCTGGGCAGGGCAGATGGATTAGGCTGAAACCTGGTGGAGGTGGGTGTCTTGTCTGGAGAGCTGGACCAAAGGACACAGCCTGGTATTGGGCACCCCCAGCAGTGGGAGGACATCTTGGGTTCCATGCCCACAGGCTAGCTGTTTTTCCAGAGTGGGCTAGCATGGATGCTGGTGCAGGGTGGCCGGTCTTGGGGGACGCAGGCCATTAGGAGAGTTAGCATTACTGGGGTTTATCCCCCAGGTCCAGTCACGTGGCAGAACAGGCAGAGGCGTCGGCAGCTCAGGGAGTCATTAGTTCCAGTGTGGGGGCCACGGCTGGCCTCTGAGTCGCTGCCTCCTGGCCTGTGCCACCCCTACTCCATTGTTAGTACATGAAGGCCTGTGGGGGCTCGTCCTGGATCCCTGGCTATGGAGAACCCTCTAGTGGCTCAGCCCAGGCAGGTGGAGGGACAGGGCTATGGTGAGTGGTCCCACCCAGGCCAGGGCCTCTTCAGTCTCCACAGAAGTGGCCAGTCTGTGGCCTGGGACTCGGTTGGCCTGCCTTCACCTGGAAAGAGGCTGTCATCCGGAGTCAGTTTTCCCCTGCGTGCTGTCACATGCATATCTGTGTGTCCTGGGCTGGCTGTAAGTAGGTCCCTGTAAGCAGAAATGCACCCTCTCCCAACTCTGGGACAGAGGTCTGGCCTATGATGTTGGGAGGCCGTGTCTCAAGACTTGGGGTTCCTGCATGGTCTGCAGCTCCTGGTGGCTCAGATTCTGGTTTTGACTCTCTGGGGTTGTCCCGGTGTGTGCCAGCATCTCTGTTTGGAGGACTCCAGCATGCGGGAGAGCCCCCTTCCTCCAGTGGGATGTCACACAGCCTGGCTAAGGACATCTCAAAGCCCCTGACCTCACGGCTGGACCCTCAGCAGGCTTCTAAAGTATAGGAGGCAACTGGGGGTGAGGACGGGAGCAGGGGTGTTCTGCTTGGTGGAGGGACTGAAGCCTCACTCAGAGGGGCTGTTTGAGGTGGGCTCTCACCAGTACCCTGTTTGCTCTGCAGTGAACTTCGACCACTTCCAGATCCTGCGAGCCATCGGGAAGGGCAGCTTCGGCAAGGTAAGGTGGGGCCTGGGGGCTGAGCCAGCAGGTGTGGCTCAGGAAGGTGCGTGGGGGCTGGGTCGACCTGGTTCTCTGGGAAGTTGGCCCACCTGCCTGTGGGTGGGGTCGTGACTGCACTTCTTTGAGCAGGCAATGCTGGGAGTCGGGGGTACAGAGGGGACAGCTGAGTGCTGACTGCTGAAGCTGTTTCTAGGCCAACGTCTCGGGGCTCTCCCCGCAGCAGGATCTGGGGGCTTCCTCATCATATATGATCCCCCTTAACTCGGGGACCACACACCTCACCTGGGTACTTCCTCTCCCAGTACTCATAGGCCTGAGAGGAAAGTGGCCCCGAGTCCAGGGTGGTGGGACTGACACCCTGTGTCGTCACTGTGGGCTGATACTCCACGTCCTTGCTTTAGGCTGACCCCCATGTGCCCCAGGGGCTGTAGGAAAGCTCCTGAGCGTTGTCCAGTGGTGGCAGTCGATGTGGGAGTGCATATGATTCCATAGGTGCTCAGTGAGAATGGGCAGATAGCCCCGGCCTGGTACAGAGGTCACATGCATGTGTCCTCCATGTCCCCTCCTTCCCCCCTCCCCAGGCCTTGGGGACCAGAGCCAGGTCCCCTTCCCCGTTGTTCTCTCTTGGCTGGGTCTACTTCCCGGTGGTGCCTGAGAGCAGAGACATTGTGACCCAGAAGGGTACATGGGTGGCCAGAGGCTCCTGGGTGGGGGGGGGGGTTGTGGGTGGCCTAGCCCCCACCTGGCAGCTCTAAGGGAGCCGGCTCTGAGTGGGTACAGCTGCCCCCCAGTGCCTGTGGAGGGGGTCTGGGCTCCGGGGACCTGTGCTGGGGTGGGCTCATTGAAGTCCACTTCACTGAGCAGATCGCCCCGGGAACTAGCTCTAGAGAGACAGCTTCAGTGGACACTTTTTCTGAAATGAAAGTGAAGTCGGCCTGTGGGCAAGCTGCTTGCCGTGGATGGGGGATGGGCGCTCGGGGACTGGGAGCTGAGAGGTTCCAGGTCTGAGCCTTGTCACTGACCTGAGGTCGGAGCTGCCCACTAGCCACCAGCCCTTCCCACTTGCCCTTCCCTCACTCAGTCTGCAGGGTCCTGCACAGTTCACCTGGCTTGGAGTCCAGGCTAGGCAGAGCTCGTTGAGCCTCGGGGAAGCATGGGAAGGTCTGCTGCTGGCACTCCTGGACCTGTTGCTGCCCTTTAGGACCCTGGGTCCATACTGCTGGTCAGTGTCACAGAGGACAGAGCTGCCCTTGGAGCTCAGCTCTCAGGGCTCCACACAGCCTCTGCCTGGCACTTTGTCCTCCATGGAGCTGGCCCTGTGTTGTCACTGCCCAGAGACTGCCCTGTCTCCACTCGGTGCCACTGGGTGTGGGGTCCCTGGAAAGAGGGGTGTTGCTGGGTGGGGGACCCCTGGCTCCAGGAGGTAAGGGCTGGTTCAGAGTCCAGCAGCTGATAAGGGGTGGGGGCTTGCTGAGCTGCAGTGGAGGTGGGCTCCAGCCAGGGCCCTAGGCTGGACCAGGTTGCTTCGGTGGGATGCCCTGTGTTCCAGACTGGGGAGAAGCCAGTCACCCTGGACACTGAGGGCGGAAGCCAACCCCCTGCGTGTAAGGGACATCCTGTTCCTACTTCAGCCTTTCAGAGCAGTGTCCCAGCAGCCAGCCACCCTGCCCCTGCCCCTCCCTTGAAGAAAGCAGAGGTCACAGAGGCCCCTCCCTAGGAGGCCCAGGAAGGCTCCTGCCAGGCTGCCAGCGGTTCTCAGGTGGCGCCCACACTGTGGTCAGCTGAGCCACCTTTCCCGAAGGTCAGGGCTGGGAGGGTGCCGGAGGCTGCTTTGAAGTAGAGGCAGGTTGAGGACCAAGAACAGCCCCCAGGGGTCCCGGTCACAGAACCACAGCAGGTGCTGAGCACCTAGGGTGGGGGGCAGCCTCTTCTCTTTTCTAGAGATGGGGAAACAGATTCCTTGGGGGGTGAATGGGGTTGAGGTGAGTTTATGGGGTGTTGGGGGTTTATGGAAGCCTTTCCCAGCCTCCACAGCACAGCTGGACCCTTCTGCCCAGCACCTTCTGAGCCTCAGGATCTAAAAGCCCAGCCCAGGGCCTGCTGGGACGCTGGGACTACAGACCAGAATCAAAGCCCCAAGTGGGAACCCACTGCCCGCAAGTGGACTGTGACCCTCAGAGGTCCTGTATAAGGCGTCTGAGACCGCAGATGTATCTGGTCCCCTCGGGCCTCTGGTACCATCTCCTGCCTCAAGGCCCTTCCCACAGTCCTGTCTGTCTGCGAGGCTGCATGTCTGCTGTGAGTCAAGTGGTCAGTGATTCCTCAAGTGGTCTGGGGTCCGTCACGTGGTCTTCAGACCCTCGAGACTGAAAGCATGGGGTGGAGAGTGCTGCCAGCCTCAGCTGCCCCTAGTGGGGACGGTGCCACTTTGTGACCCACCAGGAGGGGTCTAGTGATGGGCTCAGCGAGGCTGGCCAGGTCACCACAACCCCCCACCCCAGGAGCCCCTGGCCACCTGTGTGCCCTTCAATCTGTGGGGGACAAGCTGTTGCCAGTCTCACTCCCCACATTGGAGGTGCCTTCTGGGCTGAGACCTCTGGAAGCCTGTGACAAAGCCCAGGACACCGGAAGAGAGGTTGGCGGTTAACTCACCAGCACTGCTGTCACTCTGCTCTCCCGCCCTGCACAGGGCTCCCTCCCAGCCCACTCGGCCCTGTGCCTCCCTGAGGGTCAACGTTTCTCTCTAAAGCTGCAAATAGGCCCCTTTGGCAGGAAGATGCTTTTTTACTTCTGTTGGGGTCCCCCTGCCCTGGCCCCGCTGCCGCTGGACTTGAGCTGTTCTTAGGGTGTCCCCATGCCCCCGAGAGAGGTGTGCACCCTTGCCAACACCTAGCCCCTTGGGGTTACCTGTGGGGAGTGCTGGCCGGGTCAGATTGCTTCTCTTCTCCTGGATCACGCCGTTGGTCCTGAACCCTGAACCCTGGGGGTCGCGAGGGGGCGGGGCGGGGCGGGTGGAAGGTGGAGATGCTGTCAGTATGCCTCCAGTTGCCTCCGGACCCCTGGCTAAGGTGGCTCACCTTTCCTCTGTCCAAGAGGGGTGCTCCTGGGGGCAGGGAGGGCTAAGGCAGGACAGCCTGAAGGTACCTGCCTTCAAGCCAACATCTCTTTGCAGCCTTAAGTATTCTCTGAAAAACCAATGCATGCCGTGTCCTGGAGCTATAAATACCTTGTTTGCTTTTGTGTTAAAATAGCACCACCCCCGCCAAGTCCCACCCCTGCCCAGGCTGGTGTGTAGTGGTTTACGTGGTCCTGTGGGTCCATGTGCCCAGTATGCAGCCTGCTTGCTGCCTACCGGGGGCTGAGGGGATTCTGTGTGGCAGTTGCTGGGCTGAGCTGACTCAGCTCTGGGTGCTAGCCCAAGACACCACATGCCCCCAGGGTCCAGGCTGGCGGGGTGCTGTGGGGTCTTTGGACCATGGAGGGGGACACCCTGCAAGCAGGAGCTGGTCTCCAGGGCACCATGGAGTGATGGGCCTGGGCATCGCTGCCAAGACCCGAGCATCAGTCCTCAGAAGACAGCTGTTGTCACCTGGGGCCATGTGACTGCCACCACACTGCCCTCAGAGCCTCCTTTCTGGGTCTGCCCCAGGGCGGAGGGCCACTTGTCACAGCCCGGAGAGGCTCTGGCAGAGCCTCCCTGTGCAGCCACTCTATGTGGACGATGGCCCGCCTGTCCCTCCAGCAGCCTCCTGCAGCCCTCCCCCTTCACTAGGGTCTCCCAGGGCATGACCCCACTGTGGCTGAAGTGCTGTTTCCAGAGATCACCAGCTGAATCTCACACACCTCCCACCTTAGACACTTCACACACTGACCGCCTCGCACACTGACAAGGCGAGGGGAGTCCAGGTTGCTATCAGCTGCCTGTAAATTAGGGGTACTCTCCTGGACTGTCCAGGGATCCAGTGTCACCACAGACCCTTGTAAGCAGGAGAGAGGAGGCAGAAGTGACAGGGCCCAGGGTTGAGGGAGCGGAAGTGGCCAGGACACAGCCCCACCCCCTGGGCCTCGGATGGAGCCACCCTGAGCCACTGGGAAGCCAGCACCTGAGCCTGGGGGCCCATTTAGACGCTGGCTGCTCCCAGGTCCCAGGATTGGCCAATCAGCACAGCAGCCACAGGGCTGTGGGTCAAGGAGGCCAGTGCCTGGTGTCCTCTGACTTGCGAGTCCTGGCCCAGGTGAGGGAGCACCCCTTGGTGAGGGCACGCAGTGTGGTGTTGTGGTGGGTGGGATGGGCATGCGGCTAACAGTGGGTGAACAGCCTGGCCTCGCTCCCAGCAGCTGGGCACTGGGTGTGCATGGAAGCCACAGTTTCTCTTGGTCTGAGAAATCACAATGGAGCCTGGCTGGGAGTAGGTGGGGTCACTGTGGAGCCTCCCAGCCCATACTCTAAGGGGCAGCCCGGTGGCCAGGGGAGAGCTGTGGGGGGCGTGGATTTGGCTCACTGTGTGTGTGGTCTCAGCTACTGGGGTCAGGCCAGGTCTGCAGCATCTGTCCCCATCTGACCCCTTGTTCACAGGAAGCAGCCCCCCCACCTCCCCACAATGCAGCTGCTCCATTGGTCCGACCTGTTAGTCCATTTTCTGTGCTCAAGTTGTTTCACAAGGTTTCCAGTGACTGCTTATTTTGCAGTGAACTGTAGATTCCTTCTTTGGAGTCGGTTCTTAGTCTGGAAGCTCCGCTGACCCCTGCTCACCCTGGGTGGCCCTGCTGGCATCTGAAACACCAGTGTTCTTCCATGTCCTGCAAGTTCAGTGGAAGGGACTTGTTCACAGGGGGGGCCCGGGTGGTGGCACCCAGACTGCATCCTAGCATGTGTCCTGTGTCTGCGCTGCAGGTGTGCATCGTGCAGAAGCGGGACACGGAGAAGATGTACGCCATGAAGTACATGAACAAGCAGCAGTGCATTGAGCGTGACGAGGTCCGAAACGTGTTCCGGGAGCTGGAGATCCTTCAGGAGATTGAGCACACCTTCCTGGTCAACCTCTGGTGTGTTGGCCTGCCCAAGGCTGCCCAGGGGTGCCCTCCCTAGTGACCCCTGCACCACGGCCCCTTCCCACCCTCCTGACTCTGCCATACCCTCACCTTCCCAGGCCCCAAGTCCACTGGGATCCAGGCCCTTGGGCGAGCTTAGCTTAATGCAGCTCCTCACCTGTAGGAAGCCCAGGGCTTTCCCACAGAAGCATGTGGCCCATGAAACTTCTGGCACCACAATCAGGAGAAGAGACATGAGAGGCCTGATTTTCAGTTTGCTTCTTAAAATGGGTGCAAAGACCAACCCCACCACCATCCTCATTATAACCATCATTCCATTACCTATTCTCATCACCCATCCCCATCATCCCTATTGTTTTCACCACTATCACCTCCATGCCCATCCCCACTACCACCATCTTCCTCCCCACCACCTTCATCATCATCTCATCATCATCACCCCATCCACATCCCCATTACCACCATCCTCATCCTCCTCATCATCATCACCCTACCCACATCCCCATTACCACCATCATCCTCCCCATCACAACCTCCCCATCATCTGTCATCTTCATCATCATCACCATCATCTCTGTCATCAATCATCATCACCCCATCCACATCCCCATTACCATTATCATCATCTCATCATCATAACCCCATCCACATCCCCATTACCACCATCCTCCTCCCCATCATCACCCCCCCATCTGTCATCATCATCAACATCATCCCTGTCATCATCACCCTACCCACATCTCCATTACCACCATCATCCTCCCCACCACCATCATCATCATCACCCCATCCACATCCCCATTACCACCATCCTCCTCCCCATCACCATCATCATCACCATCATCACCCTACCCACATCCCCATTACCACCATCATCCTCCCCCTCATCACCTCCCCATCATCTTCATCATCATCACCACCTCCCCATCATCACCTCCCCCCATCCACATCCCCATTACCACCATCATCCGCCCCATCATCATCATCTGTCATCGTGATGCTATCATGTTCTTCACTCCCATGACCACTGCTATCATCCTCCCCATCATTATCATCTCATCATCATCACTATAATCTCTGTCATCATCATTCCCATTATCTTTTTCACTCCCATGACCATGACCATCACATCACCATTATCATCATTCCTATCATGATGTCATCATGGTCCACACCGCCCCTCCTCATCTTCCTCATCACCGCACCCCCATCATTCCCATCCCTAGGACCACTGTCATCATCACCACTTTCACCCTCTTTGTTCGAATTGTCACCATTCCCCATAATCTCCATTCTCATTACCACCCCCACCCATCCTCATCTCCTCCTTGTCCTTATCCCTCACACCATTAACATCATCCTCATGACCACACCCATCACCCCATACTTACTTTATCCCCTGCACCATCCTCTTCCTCAGCCTCATCCTCATCTCCATCCTCATCGTCCCCATCCCCTATGTCACTGTCATCCCCCGCCCCCTCGGGGGCCCACAGGTACTCCTTCCAGGACGAGGAGGACATGTTCATGGTGGTGGATCTGCTGCTGGGCGGGGACCTGCGCTACCACCTGCAGCAGAACGTCCAGTTCTCTGAGGCCACAGTGAGGCTCTACATCTGTGAGCTGGCCCTGGCCCTGGACTATCTGTGCAGTCAGCACATCATCCACAGGTGTGTGCACACCTTGGGTGGGGGTGGGCGGGGCACATGTCTTGGGTCACCTAGGTTGTGCTGGTGGGTTCCAGATGGGGAGCGGGTGGTTTGAGGACACTCCCTCCCTCTCTCTTCATGCAGAGATGTCAAACCTGACAACATTCTTCTGGATGAGCAAGGTGAGTGGGGAAGGGGGTGCGATTGGGGATGGTGTGTGCCCTGCCCACAGGGACACTCTGGTTTTGGGGGCCACTGTCCAGCCACCCCTCCTCCTTCAGGACATGCACACCTGACAGACTTCAACATCGCCACCATCATCAAGGATGGGGAGAGGGCAACGGCACTGGCTGGCACCAAGCCCTACATGGGTAGGTACCCGACATCCACCTCACCATTCAGGCCTCCTGGTCCAGGCATTCCGGAAGAGGCCGGGACATCAGGAGAGCTGTGTGCTGTGCAGTGGTGAGCCCACTCTCCTGGGCCTGGCCTGTGCAGTGTCCACGCTCTGCCCCTGGGAGGGCTAAGGGCAGGAGTGCTGGGTGCAGCCAGGTCTGCAGGCTCCCTGATCAGTGCCTTTCTCTTTCTGCTGACAGCCCCTGAGATCTTCCAGTCCTTCGTCAGTGGTGGGACTGGCTACTCCTTCGAGGTGGACTGGTGGTCAGTAGGGGTGATGGCATATGAGCTGCTTCGAGGATGGGTATGGAGCTGCCAGCAGGATGCCCATGCCCAGGGGTGACTGCTGCTGACCAGGGGGCCTGGGTTCTGGCAAACAAATGAGGCATAGCTCTCCCAGTACCAAGGGGTAGGGGTGGGACACTTTCTTGGAACTTCCTGGAGATCCCTGGGACTGTGCTGCCCTCCCTGCCCCCCGGGGGTCTTGGGTTCCACATACCCAGCACCCAGAAGCCCTGGGACCCAGAAAGGCAGGCCTCTCCTCCTCGCTCCAGGCTGACCCCTGGAACCCTGGTAGGAGAGCAGAGGGATGGTCAGCTCTCGCTGCCTGGCCTGGTGCGGTGCTGGGGGCAGGGCCAAGGGCAGGCTCTGCCTCTGTGCTGTCCCCTGATCACACTCAACTTGCACTTGCTTGTGTATGTTTAGGAGCTGGGGGTGGGGGTGGGGTGTGCTTCCCAGCTCTGCTCTGAGTACCATGGGGTTCCTAACCGCCTCCTGCCAACAGAGGCCTTATGACATCCACTCAAGCAACGCCGTGGAGGCCCTGGTACAGCTCTTCAGCACTGTGAGCGTCCAGTACGCGCCAACCTGGTCCAGGGACACGGTGGCCCTGCTGAGGAAGGTGGGTCAGCACCCCAGTGTGAGGCCCTGCAGCCCACTCAGCTCCGGGGCTTAGGAGGGGGGGCCTCAGTTCCCAGGACCCTAGGGAGGGGGGCCACAGGTGCTGCCCAGCACCAGTGCCCGCAGGGTCCCTGACCCCCACTACTGTGCTCAGGGCCTGAATCAGCATCCTTTGCTCTGAGTCGGAGGTGAGCGGGCGAGAATCATGTGCCAGGGTTCTGTGGCACCACCTCCCTTTGGCAAATGTCCTTGCAGCCAGCCTCCTGGGGCCACCCTCCCACCCAGGGCTGTGGCCACACCCTCTAAGGGTGAGCTGCCTGGGCCTGGTCACTGCTGACTGGGCTGCTTTGGCTGTGTGGGCCCTGGTTGATGGTCTCACTGCAGCTGCTGACCGTGAACCCCGAGCACCGTATCTCTAGCCTGCGGGACATGCAGGCAGCCCCCGCATTGGCCTGTGTGTCCTGGGAGGACCTGAGTCAGAAGAAGGTGGAACCTGGCTTCGTGCCTAATGTGAGTGGGCCCCTCCCTGCCCGGCGGGGGTGAGGGCACCGAGGGGCGACCCAGCCACTCAGAGCTGTCCCCACAGAAAGGCCGCCTGCACTGCGACCCTACCTTCGAGCTGGAGGAGATGATCCTGGAGTCGAGGCCCCTGCACAAGAAGAAGAAGCGTCTGGCCAAGAACAAGTCCCGGGACAACAGCAGGGACAGCTCCCAGTCTGTGAGGATGGGGTGGGGGTGTTCCCAGTCTGTGAGTGAGGATGCGGTAGGGTGCTCCCAGTCTGTGAGTGAGGACCGGGGTGCTCCGTCTGTGAGCGAGGGAGGGGTGCTCCCAGGGGTGGGGGTGGTGCTCCCAGTCTGTGAGTGCAGGCCCACATGAGGGAGTGCTCCCTGTCTAAGTGCAAGAGGTGCTCCCTGAGTCAGGCCAGGTCTGTTGGAGACCCTGGCCCTGAAGCAGCATCTGTTCTGATAGGACAGGGTCTGGGATGGGGAGGGTCTGGGAGGAATCCATGGTCAGGTGGCCCCCACAGCTGTCAGCTCAGCCTCCTCTCAGGGCTGGGATGGGACGGGGCCAGACCCCCACAGGCAGGGTGCTTGGACTGGGGTGAGTTGGGTGGTGGGCAGGAGGTGAAGGCCCTTGGTGCTGAGCCAGTCTCTGAGCAGCTCTAGTGAGACGTGATTCCAGCCCAGCCAAGGCCTCGGGGTGAGGGCCAGCAGTGGATGATCTTTCTGGGAGAGTCCTCCCGGCCCACAAACTCTCTGCCCTCAGGGATGAAGGTCTAAACCTCACCCGACACGATCCAGTCCAGTCCACTCAGGGCCCAGAAAGGACAGCCACGTCCCCAGTCCTCACAGCTTCTCCCAGAGCTGGCATCCCCCACCCCTTCCCTGTTGCCCTAGTGAGCATCCCAGGAAGTTCCTCACACGTATCCCCCTGCTAGAGGGGACCTGGCCCAGGTCCTGAGAGCCTGCTTCAAGGAAGGGCCCAGGAACAGAGCCTGGACAACGGACATGTGGCCTGTCCCAGCTGTGTGGCCCAGAGACCTTGTCAACTGCCTGCCCTGCCTCGTGGGGCTGGACCTCCCACCTTGGGCACCCTTGGTCACTGGCTGGGGGTCCCCAGGAGAAGTCCGCTCCCTGCACCCAGTCTGAGGGCAGAGCTCCAGCAGCTCACGCCCGCGTCTGTCTGCCGGCAGGAGAATGAGTATTTGCAGGACTGCCTGGATGCCATCCAGCAGGACTTTGTGATCTTCAACCGGGAAAAGTGAGTGTGACGACCCCGGGCCACACAGCACCCACAGGCCAGGGGCCAGAGCTCCTGGGAGACTTATGTTCTAAACTGAAGCAGGCGGCTGGGATCACTGGCTTCCGGGCAATGACCTCCTGTCCACGTGGCAGTTGTCAGTATTCCAGGCCAGCTAACACTCACTCACCCACGCCTCACACACTTACTCACTCACCCACCCACCCACTCACTTACCCACTCATTCACCCACTCACCCACCCTACTCACTCACCCATCCACTCACTGACCCACCCCACTCACTCACTCACTCACCCACCCCGCTCACTCACTAACCCACTTCACTCACTCACTCACTCCTTCACCCACTAACTCACCCACCCTGCTCACTCACTAACCCACCTCACTCACTCACTCACTCACTCACTCACTCACTCACTCACTCATTCCTTCACCCACTAACTCACCCACTCCGCTCACTCATTTACTCACTCACTCAGCCACCCACCACCCACTCAGCTCCCTGTCTACCCGGCAAGAAAGGGCAGGCCCACAAGCCCCTGTGGTGTCTGGGCTGTAGAAGGAAGGGCTTCCTGGGGGAGGGGGCCCTGAGGCCTGGCCTGACTGTTCCAACTGTGACTGTGGCAGAGCCATGTGTGGACATGGGCCACTTCCAGGGTGGGCGCTCTCGGCCTGGCAGGAGCACAGAGCTGTGTCTGTGACGTCAGCTGAGCGCTGTCCTGCCCCAGCTGACCTTCAGCCCCTGCCTGTCCTGGAGTGAGGTCTAGGCAGGGAGGTCTGTGGGGTGGGCACCTGTGGGTGACCACTGTGAGCCCGTCAGTCTGTGAGAGGCAGTTCTGGGAGTGCTGACCAGGCCTTTGACCCCTCTCTTTGCCCCAACTCTGCAGGCTGAAGAGGAGCCAGGACCCCACAGCTGAGCCCCGCGAGGAGGAGGAGCCCCGGGAGGATGGCGAGGTGGCAGGGTCCACCCTGCCCATGTGTGGTCCCCTCTGCCCCTCAGCGGGGAGCAGCTAGGTGCTTGGCAGGGGTGAACTCTTGGGACAGAGCCTCTGTGGCCACCAGGACAGGGCGCCAGGAGAGTAGGCCGAGGGGGGCCACAAGCACCATCACCACCTCTGGAGCGGCTGCCTGGCTCTTGAGCCTGGGACCTTCTCAGGACAGTGGCCAGAGGGGCCGGTGCTGCAGGTGAAGGGGCCAGGCCCAGGGCAGGTGCCACCTGGGCCACTGCCCAGGCCTCTCCGGACCGGACTGTCAGAACCCCGAGCCCAAGCACTTGGCGGCCCAAGCTGTGAGCCTGGTCCCTGTGGGTTCATCAGGGGTGGGGGTGGGAGGAAAAGAGTGTTTTATAGTGACACCTCCCCCCACCCCCTGCAGTTTCTGCTGTCTCTCTCATTTTCACTTCAGAATTACACAAGCAACTGTCCAATGCCCTACAGTGAGTGTGTCTGTCTGCCTGCTTGCCTGCCAGGCGTGAGGGCTTGAGGCCTGGGGCAGGGCAGGGAGGATGCCCACCTGTCAACTGCTCATGGGTTTGATGGCTCAGCCCCTCTTATCGATGGGTGGGGGCACCCTGGTGCAGAGAGCACCCAGGATAAGTGACTGCTGGGTGGGAGGCAAAAGGGGGCAGCAAGCCATGGACAGCTGTTTGACCAAGGGGACATCTCCTCTTCCATGCCCACCTTTGTCACGCTACTGGTTGGAGCCCCAGGATTGATCCAAGGACATAGTACTGACCGTCTCTTGCAGAGCTGGGTGGCACCCTGGGACATTGGGCCTGAGTGGTCACCCTCCTACCCAGTGCTGGGCAGAGCCGGACGCAGGAAGGGCACTGCATGTACCCATGAGTGACCCACAGATGAACTGATGGCACGTGAACTAATGAGCAGCCAAACAGTGAGCAAAGGACACCACTGCCATCTGGTCAATGCAGCCCCCTGGGGCGAGGGCCGTTCTCCCCACTGCCCTCCCCGGGACACCCCTCTGGAACTGTCTGCCAAAGTCCCAG
Organism: Tenrec ecaudatus; assembly: GCF_050624435.1. Taxonomy (NCBI): domain Eukaryota; kingdom Metazoa; phylum Chordata; class Mammalia; order Afrosoricida; family Tenrecidae; genus Tenrec; species Tenrec ecaudatus. Next base: position 112,037,848 of record NC_134545.1, on the reverse strand, counting down.
AGCCCACACCGCCTGGGCTGAGAGCCGGTGGGTCCCACAGGCAAGCCCAGCCTCACCACTCGCTGCCCGACCCAGTTGCCTCCTTAAGTGCCCGCCCCAGGCTGATGCCAGGTGGGTAGAGCTGGCGTGGAGCTCTCTGAGGGCACCCAGCTGCCCTCACCTGGACCACCTCTCTGGTCAGCTGGCACCTGCATATGTGCAGGCGAGGGGCTGTCTGTTAGTCTAGGGCTCTCCTCACACTCAGCTACCGAGCAAACTGCCTTCTGCTCCACAGCCTGCTCCCAGCAAGTTGCTCCGCCCACCCCAGACCCTCCAAACTGCGTAGGTGGGCTCACGCTGGGTTACACACAGAACTGGATTGGGACTTGGAGAGCTTTGCCACCAGGCAGGATGGGTCCAGGCACCCACCATGTGTAAGGGCAGAGCCTCTGCTGCCTGCTGAAGGCTAAGCTTCCAGTGCTTTGGGGATCTCAGGGCCCCCACCTTTTCCAGGGGTGGTGAGTCCCAGGGTCTTCCTGGTGTGTGTCTGACCTAGGGGTCTCAGCCGGCCTCTTGGGGTCCCGAAACAGACTTCTCAGCCCCCAGCCCTCTCCCTCATACCCAGCCTCCTGTGGTGTGAGGCCCCTCCCTGGAACTGAGGGAAACAGAGTAGGCTCAGCACTCTGGGGGCCTTCCAGCTCTGTCTTTAATGGACCTGAGGCGGTGGCCGCGTGTCTGGGCAGCTCCCAGGCGCCGACGACAGCTGTGGTCAGTACAAAGGCTATGATGCTACATCTAAGACACCCGCAGAGACAGCTGGAGGAGAGGTGGGCCCCGGACACCCGGAGGCCGGATCTCCGGAAGCCGTCCCTGAAGTTTCGGCAGCTGCTAGGACCAATGCCCTGTCTTGGTACGGGGGACCCTTTGGGGACAGGTGGGGCCTGGGCCTGGGTGGCAGTGACTTGGGGGGAGGGAACAGCTTCACAAGCTGTCCTCATGACCCTGGCTGGGCAGTTGCCCCCTTTCTGTTCAGGTATCGGGGCCCTGAGCTGTGTCTGCTGAATCCGGCAGTGAAATGCTGTCCAGTCCAGCCCCGGCTGGGGGTCCCATGGTGGCAGGACCTGGGCCACCAAAGCAGGGCTCTGGGGGAGGCGAGGCGAAATGGAGCACCATTCCATCTGGGAAAGGGGTGACTACAGGGGCCTGGGGAGGGGTCACTTAGGAGAGGGAGGTGATGTTGGAGCGGCCGCCGGGGGGTGCCATGATCTTCTGAGCCGTGCGTCTGGCCACGTGGTCATCGGCTTGGGACCCTGGGAGGAGGACAAGGTGTGGGTCAGGGCGGGGTCCCCTCCACCCAGCAGAAAGGCTGGGCCACCGCAGCTCCCCAAGTTCTCTTAGATGCACGCGCGCCAGCAGACTGGGGTTCAATGTGGCCCCTGCCCCACCCACCCTGAAACAGCCTATGTGGGACCAGCACAGGCTGGGCTGGCTCTGCACCCAGACCTGCCCCCCTCATAGCTCGTCAGATGAGCAGGATCCCCATGAGGACCTGCTCCAGGCCTGCGTCCCTCCAGATAGGAGACAAAAGGTTCCCTTCCCCGGGTGGACAGGAGGTCCCTCCCCTACACGTACACTGGCTATAGCCCCGGCAGACCAAGCTCCCTCCATCTTGGCCAGATTTCCTGGGGTCATCCTGCCTGTCACCCTGAGGGTCTGGGCAGGTGACCAGAGCAGGTGGCGTAGGGCAGGTGACCAGGATGGGTGGCATAAAGCAGGTGACCCGGCAGGTGGCACAGGGCTGACTCAGAGTCCATCTCCCCTCTCAGGAGGCATCTCATACTACCCCTGGGCTACAGGTGCCCAGCTCGCTGCCCACCTGCTGGCTGCCTCTGCCTGTGGGCCCAGCTGAGGATGGGCTGTGGCCGATCCCACAGATGCTCCTGGGTCCCTCAGACCCCCACCCGCTCACCCTGCAGGCCCCAGCCTGGGGTGCAGCTCACCTGAGAGGCTGAAGCCAGACTGGTGCAGGTTGCGCACGGGTGGCAGGGAGATCTTGCCAGGGCAAGAGGTGCGCACGGGGGCACCGCTGGCCGCCTTGGCAGGCGCTACTGCCTCGTGAACCGGCCCGTCGTAGAGGCCCCGGGGCACCCCGTGGATCTCTGCCAGCTGTGACGCAGGGGCCGTGTGAGGGCACTGGGCACAGGACGCTGTTCCACCTACTCTGGGCAGCTCAACCGTGCATACCACTCACACCTACTTCCCAGGCACACATGGGCACACATTCCCACTCCCCATACATGTGTACACACCTCCCTTATACATTCACCTGCATACCTCCCCCACCAGTACACACACACCCTCCCTCCTCAGCATCCCCTGCACCTGTGGTCAGGGTCCAAGCAGGACAGACTCACAGGAATCACCTCTTTGGGAAGGAGCCCCTCCATCGCACCTCCGCTGGTCTGTTTGAGGACCCCCCTCTGTGGTCTATATGGAGACCCCCCTCTCTGGTTCCATGGGGACCCCCTTGTCTGCACAGGGACCTCTCTTTCAGGTCAGTATGGAGGCCCCTCTCTCTCTGGTCTATACGGGGTCCCCCTCTGTCTGGCCTCCATGGGGACCCCCTCTCTGCACGGGGACCCCAGATGCAGGCACTCACCCTGTTCCGAGCTTTTACCCTCTTGTAGACAAAGTCGGGGAAGGTCTTGCGGGGCACGAAGCGGCCGGCCCCAGGAGTGACCAACAGGTTGCCATCCTCTACCACTACCCGGCCCTGGCTGACGACCACCGTGGGCGCCCCTCGACATTCAACGCCTTCAAAAATGTTGTACTCCACGTTCTGGGGAGGAAAGGAGGCCTGAGCCATGTCTCTCCGGCCCAGCCCTTCCCTGATCAGCTGCCAGGACACCCCAGGCCTCTCACCAGGCAGCCACCAACTGCTGGCTCAGGAGCTGACCTGTCTCAGGCCTCTGCCCTATTCAATGGGCAGCACCTCCCAGGAGCACCCCACCCGTGTCTTGTCTGGGGAGGGTGAGACCCCAGCAGGTGCTGTTACCAAGTGGTGGCTCTTGGCAGAGATGACCCTCGTCGTCCTGGGGTTCCACAGGACTAGGTCCGCGTCTGAGCCCACAGCCACCCGGCCTTTCCGTGGGTAGAGGTTGAAGATCTTGGCGGCGTTTGTGCTGGTCACTGCCACAAACTGGTTCTCGTCCATCTTCCCCGAGGCCTGGGAAGCAAGGAGACCTCCTGAGGATGGGCCAGGTGCCCTGGCCACTTCCCCACCCAGGGGCTGCCTGCATGTGGCCATGAGGGGCGCTGCCAGAAGCCCGGCCACTGGACACTGGAGAGACAGGCTTCCCTGGCTTAGGGGGAACCCCATACCCACTACCCCTCACTCCCAGACCCCACCCAGGGCCACTGTACCTACCACGCCTCGCTCCCAGACCACAGCCATGCGTTCCTCCACCCCATTGGTGCCCTCAGGGATCAGCGTAAAGTTGTCCTTGCCAACAGCCTTCTGGGCCGTGCTGAAGGTGCAGTGGGCACTGCCTGTCACCTGGAGGTCCCCACTGAGGACATGCTGGGGTCAGCAGCAAGTCAGGGGCTTCACACCCCCCAGGCTCCCAGGGAAGCACCCAAGGCTCAGAGGTGGTCCCACCCAGCCATTAGGACTGGGCTGGGCCGGTGCCCGGGGTCTGGGGTTAGGGCTGAGATGGGAGGGTGTGGTCAGCAGTGAGGTGAGTGAGGGGCTAGAGGGGCATGTCCATGCACAAAATCATGTGGGGGACCCCAAGCCCGGCCCAGGCCATCCTCAGCAGAGCTGGAAGGATTGTGGGTGTGTGGAGGTTGAGGCCCTGACCAGCATGAGGCACCATCACCTGGACAGCAGGGCAGTGAGGTGGTCCGAGGTGCTGGGGTCCGGACTGATGGGGGGCGAGGTGACAAAAGCCGCGGCTTTGGCCCAGTTCTTGCTCCAGTAATGGGACCCGTCGGTGCCCAGGCTGGCTGTGATGGGCTCCCCAAACACAACAGCTCCTGTGGGGGGCAGTGAGAGCCAGGGTCCACCTGCACAGGTCACCGCCTCCACCTGGCCCAGAGACCCCAGGGGAGCGACCAGACACAGCCCTGGGGACTCCCGAGGCCCGCAGAGTCTGCAGGCCAAGCAGGTGCTGGAGGGGGAGCCCAGGCTCCCCAGGTGAGGGAGGCCCGCCCTGTTTCTGGCTCAAGAGAGGGAGTGCTAGTTTCAAGCCTTCCTGCAGTAAACGTATCCACTGGATGGGTGTTGCCACCCTCAGGACCCAGCCAGCCCAAGGCACCTCAGCTAGGAAGGAGGCAGGGTGAGGGCAGGACCCAGCCTGGGGCCTTCTAGGCTCACCAGCCCACCCCTCACCTAGGGCCCACCCCTCCCAGCCTGAATATTCTGGGGGAAGGGGGAGACAACTTGGGAGAAATCTTTCTGTTTCCCACAGAATATGGCCCCACCCTATCCCAGCCCCACACCCCTAGCCTCCTGCCCACCATCCCCAAGCCTCAGACTGGGGTTTCTTAAACCTTCCCCACTCAAGATCCTTTTGTGTCCGTGACATTTGGGGGGAATCCCTGGGACTCTCGTGCGCTCATTTTGAATGGCGTTGTGGTCACTGCAGGCTCAGAAACCTGACTGTGGTCAGGTTCTTCAGGATCCCCACATTCCATCCCATCGAGGCAATGGCGACCTGGTGGGCCCCACAGCACTGCCCCTGTGGGTTCTATTCCACACCGCTGGCCTTGTGGGCAGTAGTCCAGTGAGTGACCATCAGGGCTTTCTCACCACATAGGGTTGTGACCCAGTGTCAGAAGTTTTTCCTCCTTGGCCGACACTCCACTCTCAGCTCCAGGCTGGGGGCCCCCGGGTCCCAAACTCCAAGGGCCTGCACTTCACCCCACTTCATCTCCCAGCTCCAGGCTGGGGCCCCCGGGTCAGGGCCTGCCCCCAGCCTCCCCCAGCAACCAGCTCCAGGCTGGGGGCCCCAGGTCCCCCCTCCCTGGGTCCCTGCAGCACTCACCTCGCCGCTTGGCCTGGGCGACCACGTCCGCTGCGCCCTTGCTCATCACCTTGGTGACGTACAGCGGGCAGTTGGCCTGTTTGGCGATGGTGACTGCACGGTACGTGGCCTCGGCCTCTACCTGCATGGGGGGCACTCAGGCTTCGAGAAGCCAAGGCTTCCTGCCACCTGGGTGGAGGGGAGACCTGGGCCCACCTCGGGGACCCCTGGTCTCAGGTCAAGGGCTGTGGGTGACAGTGGAGCACACACGTGTGGGGGGGTCACGGGATTCATGAGGCAGAGGAGGAGCACAGTCCCTTGTGGGGAAGGGCAGGGCAGTGTCTGCACTGGGTTGGGCCGGTCTTTACCTCCTCGGGGTGGCTAAGGACATGGCCCTCTGGCCCAGTGATGCTCAGCTCCAACATCCGCTTCTGTTCCTGCAGCACCAGGCCCCATTCAGCCCTGTGCCCCCCTATCCCACCTACCACCCGGTCAAAGACTCCCCCCTCTGCCCTGTGCTCCCCAATCCCTTCCACTACCTGGTCACAGACTTCCCCCTCTGCCCTGTGGCCCCCAATCCCTTCCACTACCCGGTCACAGACTTCCCCCTCTGCCCTGTGCCCCCCAATCCCATCCACTACCCGGTCACAGACTTCCCCTCTGCCCTGTACTCCCAAATACCATCTACCATCTACTACCCAGTCACAGACTTCCCCTCTGCCCTGTGCCTCCCAATCCCATCCACTACCCGGTCACAGACTTCCCCTCTGCCCTGTGCCTCCCAATCCCATCCACTACCCGGTCACAGACTTCCCCTCTGCCCTGTGCCCCCCAATCCCATCCACTACCCGGTCACAGACTTCCCCTCTGCCCTGTGCCCCCAAATACCATCCACCACCTGGTCACAAAGCTCCCCCCTCTGCCCTGTGTCCCCAAATCCTACCCACCACCCAGTCACAAAGACTCCTCATTCAGGCCCTGCTCAGCCACCCCACCACCCTTGCCCCAGAGATCCCACCCTTAATAACACCAGGCCCCGACCCTGCCACTTCTTCCCCAAAGACCCGTACCCACTCCAGGGCCCCGTATCCCAACCCTGTACCCCCTGGAATCCTCTAGGTGCCCCCTAGTGACCCTATCCCACAGACCTCCCCCTAAACCCTCACAATACAGTACATGTGAGTTCTGTGCTATCCTGCCCCCCACAACCACCAAGGCCTCCCCATCACAGTCGAAGGGAGAGCCTTGGGGAGGTGCCCTCCCAGCCCAGCTCAAGCAGGACCCCACCTCATCCACGATGTCTCCGTTCTCCGCGTGCACTAGGGCCAGGGCCCCTAGGTCTCGGATGATGCTGAAAATCTCATACATCTGGTTGGGGGGAGGCATTGGGGGAGTCCCAGGGTCACAGTCTGCTGGACACTGAGGGACTCCACCCCTCCCCCTCCTCACCCCTTACCTGGCCATCAGCACACTGGCATCTGTCCTTGTATGCCATGAAGACCAGGAAGGAGTTCACACCTGGTTGGTGGGGGAGGATCAGAGGGCTCGATCTGATGGTAGGTCTCCCCCACCCCAACTCTGCAGAGGCTCAGGGCAGGCAAGCAGTCCTCACCCTGTGGATGCCCAGCAAGCTAGACCAGAGCCCTGTCTTGCCCCAGATTGCTGCCCTCACCCCACAGAGTACAGGGACTCTCCCCGCCTGTGGAGAAGGAGCGCTTCATAACAGCATAGCAGCCCTGGGGGTACAGTAGGTTAGACGCTGCTCCCCACAAGGCTAGCAGTTCACACCACCAGCTGCTCCTTGGGGGCAGGTGGGGCTGTCAGACTGTGAAAAGTTAAAGAGCCCGTGGGGCAGAGCCACTCTGTCCTTAGTTGGGTTGGCATGAGTCAGCAGGTTTACACTGCCCTTGTGCAAGAAGCAGCTTGGGTCTCCTGGGAGACGGGCGGACACACAGTAGGGAAACTCGCTGAAGCTGGGGGATGGGCACATCACGGGGACAGCCGGCAGGACCAATCTGTGAGCACTGTGCTGTGGCCAGGTCTGCAGGGTCCCCAGCTGCCTCCTGGCCCCAGGTGCCCAAGCACATACCCTTGTCCTTGACCAGGGCTTCCAGCTCCTCCTTGATGCTCTCGTGCCAGCGGGTGATGTCCACGTGCAGGGAGTAGTCACAGCAGGCCAAGCCATCTGCCCGCTCCCGCCACTGCTCATAGGCTGCCAGCAGGCTCATGCCCGCATCCGGAAACACGTGGTCCACTGAGGGACAGTGCAGTCAGCCCTGCCCTCCCACTGGCCACTGAGTGCCACCCCCAGGAGGCAGCGCAGAGCTGGTGCAGACAGGGCCTGGTTCTACAGCCAGACCTGCACTTGCCCCACACCCGGCTCACTGTGGGGACGGAGGGTCTGCTCAACCTGCCTTCCGCCCACACCCACGGCCCACCCAAGGGGCAGCGGGGCCCAAGGGTCTCAGTCCAGCCTCCAATGATGGGGATGGGCTCCTTTGGTCCACCCACATCCAGGTCCGCACCTCCCCCAAGGTTTATACCCCTTTCCCAGGGCCACCCCCTCCCCGGTCCACACACAGGCAGGTACACACATTGCAGGCACATGCCCCCAGCACCCCCCATTAGTCTGCATAGCACGCGTTGGGAGGAAGAAAACATCTGAGTGGGGGGAGATGGACGCAGAGGCGTGTGAGGCCTGAGCCATACACAGCAACTTCCAAACTGTGAGGGTGACTGCAGTTCTAGTTATTCCAGATCCCACGTGTGGACCCTGCCTCTGTCATCAGTGGATGGCTGCAGACACCCTCTCCTACAAGACCCCACCCTGTGTGTGGGCGGGGGAGTGGGTGCTCCCTGGGGAGGTGGGCCCGGAACTCACATATCATGGTGGTCCCTCCCGCCAGGGCTGCCTTGGTGCCCTGGAAGAAGTCGTCAGCCGGGACCATGCCCAGTGTGGGCATCTGCAGCCGTGTGTGCACGTCAATCCCGCCTGGCAGGACCAGCAGGCCATGGGCATCGATGGTTCTGATGTCCCCTGGGGCCACGAGCTTCTCCCCAATCTGCCTGGAGACCACAGGGAGAGTCCACTGGTGACAAGGGCCCAGTCAGAGCCGGAGCGCCTCAAGATCCCCAGACCATTGGCCTGAGGTGCCACTGCCCCAGCTTGCCCGGCAGTGGAGGGCAGAGTAGCACCTCAGACGTCACTGTGAGCTCCATGTGCCACCCAAGGCCATCCACCTGCGACCCCAGGGCTAAGGCGGGCTCAGCAGCAAAGATGAGAAGGGGGGCAGGGGGACTAGGCCCTGGGGACCAGGACGAGCAGGTGCAGTGACAACAAACTCTGACATGCCCTGGAACACGTAACCTGCGCTACAGCCTGGCCTGCACTGACCTGGGTTCCCAACCAGTGGGATCCGCATGGGCCGTCACAACAACATTGTATTTCAGAACAAGCCCAAACGTGGAGGAGGCCGCCCGCTTTCCCGCTTTGCAGGGGTTCTGCTGGAAAGTCATGGGCCAGTGGTGGGCGCAGCTGGAGAACCACCCACAGAGGCCCCAAAGCAGACCCTCCACGGCCCAGTCGGCCCTGGGTCCACCCAACGGGGGTTACAGAGTGAAGCCACCCTGTAATCTTCTCAGGGGACCAAAGCAGACCCATTGTGGCCTAATCAGCCCCCCACCCCTGGCCCAGGTAGAGTGAAGCCAGCGCAGTTTTCACAGGGGCAAATGGCCAGGTGGCTTCTATGACATGGGGGCGAGTTTGACCCCTATCTCGAATCTCCTGGGGATGGCTGCTAACAGCTGTGGGAGGAGCCGGCACACACCACGCTGTGTGCATGTTAACACAGAGACTGGGGGCGGGGGCGGGGGCTGTGCTAACACAGCGACCTCTGGAGGCCAGGCCTGGCTCAGTGTGGAAAAGAACCGGAAACCAGCACCTTTATAGGAACCTCACCCCCAATAAACCACTGGATCCCATGTGGGCATGCGTGGTGCTGCGGGGTGGGGGGGCTTACTTGATCAGACCGTCTTCCACCAACACATCCGCGTGAAAGGACTGGTCATCATTGACGATCTTCCCGCCCCTGATCAGGAGCCCGTCGCTCTACGGACACAACACAAAGGAGCTGCTTCCGCAGGCCCTACTCACCGGTGCCGAATTGTCTCGGACATGCACGGCGTGTATCAGCCCGTGTTGTGGGTGACACTGCCCTTTACAGAGCTCCGGAGATGGCCAGTCTTTACGAGGGCTGGCAGCACCAATAAAAGTCACCCCATGCTGCCCTCCACTGTCCAGGCAGGCTGGTCACCATCCCACCCAGCCCCACCCCCAGGACAACAGGGCTTTCTCTTGGTAGGAACAAAGCTGGGGCGGGGGGCCACGCACTGCATGGCTTGTCTTGGCAGCTGTGTTGGGAGATAGGCACAAAGGCCCCTCCAGAGGCCCCTACCTCCCCGTCCCTTGTGCTCACTCCTGTGGCTGTAGGTCCGGCCCTCGGGGACAGAGAAGGATGTCGACACAGGTATAGATTGTGATGAAGGCGAGGAGCACAGAGAAGTGGCAGAGGGAGAAAGGCGGATTTCCCAGCTGGGGATTTAACAGGAAGGGCCTGAGGCAGCAATCCTGGAGCACAGCACTGGCTCTAAGTCACACGGCAGGCTGTGCAAAGACCCTGGGGTTGAGGAGGCTGGAGCTCAGAGGCTGGGGGCTGAGCCTTGTGGAGAGGCCAGGGCAGAGACCCAGCTGAGAGGGAACAGGCAGGGCTGGGGTCCTGGGAAGGGGTTCTGGAGGTGGGCTTGGGGTGTTTGGAGGTGGTCTGGCTGTGTCCAAGTGAGGGCCCGTGTCGGCTGCTGCATAGAAGGTGAGCTGTGTAGTAGCAGTGGGGCCCTCATCCAGGGAGTTTCTGGGATTGAACAGGTGAGGGCTGGTGGGCCAGCAGTGGGTGAGAGGCAGGGCAGCATACTGGCCAGGCCCTATGGACTGACCAGGGCAACCTGGCCCCTGCCCAGCTTATTTCTGAGTCTGAGTGCCTTGCCCACTACTCTGACTTGGTGCATTGAATGGAAAAGGCTAGCCAGTGTCCACGGGAGGGGTGGGGTGGGGGGCGGCATTTGGCTTGGCTGAAGGTTTGGTGATCACACTGCCCCCTCTGGGGAGATTTCACACTTTAAATGGGGGAGGGACACTCTCCGTGGAGTGCTTCATTGTACTGCACCGTGCATGTCACCAGAGTGAGCTCCAGTGTCGTCAGTGAAGCTCGGCAGACATGGCCACTCTGTTAAGTTCCAGCTGAGTCCGGGAGACCATGGCCTGAAAACAGGGCTCTGTGATACTCTAGCCCTGCTGTCGGCAGCTACTGGGCCAGCCCTCTCTACCTGCATCCCTGGTCCCTGTGTGACCAGACCCGGCTCTGGCCTGGCTCCTGCCAGCGTTTATTCAGCCCCTCTCCTGCCCCAGTCTCTTATTGGGCAGGAAGAGATTTTCCAGCTGGGGTCCTCCTGTCACCCCACTTCCCCAACTGCTTTCAGCTCCTGGACTCAGACACTGGAAACCTTTCTGAGTGTGTGTGTGTGTGTGTGTGTGTGTGTGTGAGAGAGAGAGAGAGAGAGAGTGTGTGTGTTTGTGTGTATATGTGGTATGTGTGTGCATATGTGGTGTATGCGTGAATGTGTATGGTGTGTGAGTGTGTGTGTGTGTATCTGAGAAAGGGGGAGTGTACATTAAGGTAAAAGTTAAACAAACACATGTGCACCCGCCTCCCCCATTCATCAGTATCTTTCTGGCCCAGCTTTGGCAGAGGTGCTCCCTAGGCCCTGCCCCCTGCACCCTACCAGGGTCCAAGCAAGGGTCTGACCCAGTGAGGGGAAGTGAGCCCGTCTGTGCGGGGTGGGGACTCCTTCCTCAGAGGACCCCAACCAGAGCCCGGTCTTCCCTCGAGGATAGTGGATTCCGACCCTCCTGACTCCCTGAGGGTCTCCCAGGCGGGCGGCAGATTTGTCTCCTGGCCGCGCTGAGGGTTGTTGGGATGGGGGTGGGGGTCCCCGGACCAGGGCTCCTGGAGCGCTGCCCCCGCCAGCTCCCAGAGTCTTGGTGCTCCAGCTCAGGAGGGTCAGGGCGGCCGCTTTGTGCTGGACAAAGGCCCCAACGCGCGGCGTGTCCCGGGGGAGAGGGCGGTGGGCTCTCCACCCCAGGCTGCCGGCGGACTAACAAAGGCCTGCCAGCGCCGGGACGGGGACGGATGCTGTCCCCCATTCCCGCTCTAGGTGTCCTGCTCCGTAGGCGGTCTGCAGGCGACCTCTGGCTGCAGCCGTGAGCGAGAAGCAGCCGGGCGCGGAGAGCCGGCCCGGGGCAGGGGTGCCAGGGGCTGGGGTCGCGGCGGCCGGGAGAACCAGAGCCCGGGCGGCCGCGGGGGGCGGGGGGGCGGTGTGTGTAGGAGATGGGGGTGGGGAGGGGGGTCTCACCGTGATCCGGGGGGCGCTCTTCTTGCCTTGGAAGGACATCCTGCTCGTGGGGCGATCACTCGGGTTAGCCCACGGCCTGGTTCGGCGCGACACGTAGGTTCCCCGTGGGGTAGGTGGCGCACAGGACTTGAGCGTGCGCGTGGGCCGCGGGAGGCCGAGTGTGAGCGCGCCGGGCTGCACGGCCCCGCCCCGGTCTCTGGCCCCGCCCCCGGCCCGCCCCTCCTCCGGCTCCAACCCGGGTGGGCTTCTGACGTCGACACTGCCCTGGTGACCCCGCACGAGGTACACAGACCTGTTCACGAGGGGTCACACGCACGCACGGCGCCAGGCTCCGATCCCTGCGCCCCGAGCCAGCCCGGTGGGCGCTTTCTTGGTGATGATGGGCGGGGTGTCACTGATGCTGGTTCTCAGAGGAGCAGCGTCTGGGGGGTCGCCTGGGTCGCTCCAGGCGCCGTCTCTGTTCCAGCCAGTCCTGGGTGTTTTCAGTGGGACCCGGAAAGGGCAGAAGCGCCCGGCAGGCCCTGGGTTGTGTGTCCGGGCAGTGGATTAGCCTCTCCGGCCTCCTCTGCCAGGCTGCTCCCCCAGGAGGACCCCCATCCCCACCCCCGGGAAGCAGGAGACACAGAGAGAGGAGACAGCGAGGGATGCAGAAAGAACACAGAGATCCTTGACGAGATGCAGACTGCGAGGTCGGGTGAGGACGTGGGCACAGCAGGTGTCGGAGGGTGGGATGCTGTGCCACGCCCTGAGGATCTGGGCAGTAGAGGAGAGGTGTAGGTGTCTGCGGATATAAAGCGCCCAGACCCCTGGTGGCTTTGCCGTGTGGTCAGACCCTCGCTCCCTGTGGTCACTGCCCACGATGACCACGGTGACCGTGTCTTCCTCAGATCCCTTGAGGTGTTGTGCGCAGCCCGCTGCTCTTGGAGCTCTGGCTGAACGACGGCTACCTGCGTCGGGCGCCCTCAGTTCGTCCTGTGGACGTTGGGCGGTGATGGACTTATGGAGCTGGCGCTGTCCACGCGGCGGGTGCTGAACTCGGGGAGCAAGTCGGGAGCGCCAGCTTGCTGAGGAGAAACTCAGGAGGCCCTGTGAACACCCAGGCCGTTCCGGCTCTGTGGGAGGTCCCACACCAGGCAAGAAGGCCCTGATCCCCACACGCTTAGCACGTAGGGGTGGGGGGGCAGGATTCCCATCCACATTAGCTACTGCCGCCCACTGGACATCTTGTCTTGCAGACAAATGTCTAAGCCCAGGGTCACATTCTCTGTGAGCAGCTGGGCCCATACTGTGGTGCATCCACTACCCTGCTCCCTGAAACCTCTGCAGTGGGCGTCATCACAGAGGGTCCTAGGACAGAACCTGGCCACTCACTGAGACCCTGGCCGCTCACTGAGACCCTGGACCCCCAGACCACGTTCTCCCTGCGGTAGATATCTCCAGGGTGGGGCGGGGTGGGGGCTGGGAGTGGGGAGTGCTGACACCCATCCTCCTCTCTAGGTGTCCTGAGAACAAACACTAGAACACAGAAGTGATCAACACAGCTGGCACTGTCCAATCTGTGACCCTGAGGGCGGTAGGGGTGGGGGAGAGGAGGCAGGGGGTACGTTCTGAGGTTTAAAACAATTTTTTTATTAAAACTGTACAATAATTTACAAACGAATAAAAACTCTGGTATATCTCATAGGAATCACAATACAAAAATAAGTGTAAAATCTGTGGTTGATCACCGTACACATCTGTGCCAGGCCTGGGAACCCTGCGGGCAAGCAGGGAACAGAGGGTTGCTTGTTTAGGACGTGACGGTGACATGAATGCTACCTGGTGAAGTGGCACCAGGAGACAAGTCCCAAAGCACATTTGCATACACAGCCGGGAGAGCTTCCCCACCCCTTAAAAACATACAGTACACAAATAGAGGCTTTGATACATATCTTCACAAGGAGGTTTTCCTGAGCCTAACCTGAAACCCGCCGTGACCCTCTGGGAGCACTCCACCACCTGCACAGCACTCCCCCTGCCTCCAGGCAAGGCACGCAGGCCACCCCCCACCCCAGGTACTGGCTTCTGCCAGGCCGGCCACTGCCCATGCCCACCTCTCTGGTGTGAGCCGAGCAACCTGATGCCCCTGTGGCTCCCCAGGCCTGAGGCCTGGCATGCATAGTGGGTGTTGGGCTGCTGTGCTAGCAGTCCCCTGCTGTGGACGCATGGCCCATGGTTACTCACCCACACATCTGACTCCCTCCCCTCCCCACTCCTACCCTAAGTCCACACAACCACCACTGTGGAGCCAGAGCCTACACACTCCCCATAGGAAGGCCTGAACCACCGCTGCGCTCCAGGCTCATAAACACTTGGGTTCTGCAGGGGCACGCTGGCCCGGCATGACCAGGGGCCAGGGTTTGCAATTTGCCCCTCTTCTTCTGGAAATAGCTCTCAGCTGTGTCCTTGGATGAGAAGAGGTGCTGGGTGACCAGCACTGACAACCAAGCCTGTCCTTGAAGACCAGAACTGGCATCCCAGCAGAAGGCAGGCTATGGACGCATCCCGAGCCCGGTGTCCCCGTGCTGGGGGAGGCCCACAGAGCTGCAACAGATGCCTCCTAGTCCTGGGCACGCATCACCTGCCTCGCCCCGAGAGCTGGCCTTGAGGACACACAGTTATCACGATGCACTTCCTTCCGAGGGTCTGGGGGTGAGCGGGGGAAGTGTGGACTCTGGACGTCTGTACAACATGCGCGGTTGTGAGGGTCCACACCGAGGAGGGCGGGCTCGGGGTGCAGTCAGCCACATCTGCGGTTCCACGCGTGTCCACGCTGGGCGTGAGGCGCTGCCAGCACAGGGCGGCTGCAGGGAGCAGAGTGGGGTTAAGGCACGCTTCTGGGGGCCTGGCGAGCGCAGTCCACCCACAGCCCTGAGGGAGCTGTGCTAGCACAGAGTATTGCCGGCTTCCCTCTGGGGACAGCGCATACATGCCCACACGTCGGAAAGGACTCTTCAGGGAGGGGCTCCCACTCAGCAGCCCAGGCTGGCGTCACGTGATGGAGTGACCATGATGACAGGGGTGGGGGACGGCCAGAGCAGGAAGAGAAGGTGGTGGTCTCTTGGCCGAAATTCTGTGCTGCCAGGGAAGTGCTGGTCTGACCCTGGAGTCCCCAACCACACCTGAAGTCACTGGACTGGGCACTCTTCTTCCCGCAGACAGAAACTGGCACTAGGCCCTGCCCTCAGCCCAGGAGGCAGTGGCATCTCTGGTTCCCGGTGGTCAGTCTCCTTGGCACCTTCATGGAGCTGAGACTCCTCGCACTGCAAGCACGCACATATACCCACAGACCCTCAGTCACACACATGCATGCTCCTTGTCAGTTTGGCCCCTGGACACCCTCTGAGCCCTGAGCGTGAGTGTAGCAGAACTGGCTCCCTGGCTGTGCCCGGCGCCCTCTGGGGTGAGGCTCTCCTGGTTGGGAGCCTGGTCAGCTGGCTTCCCCAGGTGTGACTGCTCTCTGAAAAAGATGGGAGACAGGGCTGTTTCAGTGTGGGATCCTGGGACTGCCTAAAGCCTGGCTCTCTGTGTGGACTGCGGGTGAGGCACAGGGTGTCTGTGGCAGGACCATTCCCACCCTCCCTGGGGACAGTCGGAAGAAGCCCAGCCCACCCACGGAGTGGCAGTTACACCAGTGCACAGACACTTCCAGCTGCTGTACAGGCTCAGAGGCCAGTCAAGGATGAGAAGGCATGACACCGACTGGCCAGCCGGGCAATAGCTGGGCACTCGAGTGGGCAGGGGGAGCCGCTCCGGAGGCTGGATACATCATGCCCGTTGTACATACATTCAGCTGGTGCCACAGGGGAGGCCAGGTGGCAGTGTTTGGAATCACGGAGCTGCTGGTGGGAGACTCGCCCTTCCTGTGAGTCTAGGGACCGGGCTTGGGTAGGAACCCACCACTGACAGTGGGCCTGCCAGACACCTCTGCCTCTTCCTGATGAGTGACTGCCAGGGGGATGCTGGCCGAGCTGACTCAGGGGACAGGGAGGGCCTGGGTCTACCCAGTGACCCCACTTTGGGATGTGTGGCAGTCCAGGGGGCAGTGGCCGAGGTGGCCGTGGCGGAGTGGTAGGGGTGGTGGTGGCTGGGTCTATCCTGTGTATGTGGACTCCATGTGCTCCCCCCACCCCCATAGAAAACCCACACCAACACCCAGGACAAGAGACGACCACACCTGAGCCCCTCCCCTACGCTCTGCGGTTTGGGAAATTCTGACGCATTTTCACACAAAACAGGAAAACATGGCCGCCACCATGAACCCTGTCTGGGGCTGAGGCCCCTTCCCCCAAGGCTCCAAGGCAAGGGAACTCAGAAGAGGGTCTACTCACCCCCCAGCCCTCACCCTCCCCACAGGCTGAGCCTCCCCTCCCTGCCCCCAGCCTCTGCAGTCCCAGCCCCCACTGGGGCGTCTGTTCCCAGAAACCCCCTCGGCTTCCCAGGAGGGCTGTTAGAGTGGGGATGTGTGCTTGATGGCATGGGGAGGGGCCATGCCTCACTTCCCCTGCCCCCACCCTGCGCCCCACTGGGTCCAGAATCGGCCAGGCCCGGAGGACAGAGGACACAGCCCCACTGGCCGGTCCCAGGCTTGAGCAGCACTGACACATGCAGACTGCTTCGTGCTCACACCTGGGCTCGGCTCTGCCCCTGCCCGTCTCAGCAGCTGCTCCCACCATCCTGGGGGCTTGCTGGCCCTCCTGTCACCGAAGTCTCTCTTATTAACAGCCTCCTGGTCACATGAGCCACAAGCCCTATTACCATTCTCACCGGATGGCTGGCTATGGCAGGCAGGACAGCTGGCGTGTGGGCCACACAGCTGCCTAGGGACCCCAGCAGACAATGGCACCATGGGGGATGGGCCAAGGCTTCAGTTAAGGCTCAGCTCTGCTCCACAGGACTGGCCGCGCTTCAGAGGTGCAGGTCCCTTTGGTGCAGGGTCCCCTTGGTGGCACAGACCCCCAGCACAAGATCCCCTTGGCACAGCACCCCCCGCCCCCCGCACCCATTCCCCTGAACAGAATACTATCTGGGGCTGAGGCCCCTGCCCCCAGGGCTCTAAAGTAAGGGAGTTCACCAAGTGTGCCCACTCACACCCCTCCAGGCTAGGCCTGCAAGCCTGGCCCCAATGGTGCATCTACTTCAAGAAGCCCTCGCAGTGGTCCAGGGAGGGCCATTAGAATAGGGGACCCAGAGCATGGCCGAGCCTCTGCTGGCCCTCGGTCAGCCCCTCACCTCCTCCTTTTGTTTGTTTCTGTGTCTTACTCAGCACTCGGGGAAGGAAAGTGGGGGGGGTAGGGGGATACACTGGGCCATGCAGGGGGGTACATGATACTAAAACACAAAGGCACCTTTGTTTTGGATTGAACAATGGACTGTATGTCAACGGATATGTTGGAATGAGTAAGGTATGTCAATTAAAATATTATTAAAAATAGACAAATATTTATAAATATCAGATAGACAGACGGGCAGACAACCAAACAAATAAATAACCAAGGCTCCTGATCCCCATGGGGGCTAATGGCCAGTTAATCACCTCATTCCCAGGAGGGTGGATTATTTTAGCACTGCCGCCGCCAAGACTGAGGACAGCTTCTGCCTGGAGCCTCCAGACAGACAGCGGGCAGGGAGGCGGTGGGCTCTGTCCCTGGGGACCAGGAGCATGGCATCCTCCCTCCCTGACTCCCAGTGGGTGTGGCACAAGGGACAGGGTCACTCCAGTCAGGACGAGCTGACCACAGAGGAAGGCCAAGACCAATCGGGTCTTGAACCACAAAGAGGAGGTGTGCGCGTGGGCCGGGGGCGAGGGGACACGGGGGCCCTGGCAAAGGCATGACAGGCAAGAAGCCAGGGCACTGAAGGAACACGTCCACGCTGCCTGAAGTGGCGAGCCAAAAACAAGGCTCGAGGAATTGATGGGATACCGCGTGAGATGGTTCAACAAGCTGACGAAGCACTTGCTCATCTGTTCCAGGAAAGTTGGAAGACAGCTACTGGGCCAACTGACTGGAAGAGGTCCCTGTGTGTACCCATTCCAGAGAAGGTGACCCGACAGACTGTGGCGGTTACCAAACAGGATCACTGGTATCACACCCAGGGGCCTTGTTGCTGGAGCGTGTTCTGCAATGGTTGCCGCGGGACATCAGCAGGGAGCAGCCAGAAACCGAAGGCGGATTCAGAAGAGACTGTGGAACGAGGGATATCATTACTGATGGCAGATAGAGCTTGACTGGCAGCAGAGAGATACTGAAAGATGGACTTGTGCTTTATGCACGATGTAAAGGCATTTGGCTGTGTAGATCAGGACAAGCTGGGGCCATCGGGAGGAATGGGGATTCCATAGCACTTCACTGTGCCCACGTGGGACCTACACTGGGGTCAAGAGGCAGTTGTGGGAACAAAAGCAGGAAAGGTGTTGTTGGGGCTGCGTCCTCCCGCCACAGTCACTGAGTCTGCATACGGAGCAGATCAGGAGAGAGGCTGGTGGATCTACTGGAGGCAGGCTTGTTAACAGACTGTGATGTGTCGGTGGCACAGTCTTGCTGCTGAAAGAGAGGAGGACGTGCAGGGCTTGCTGAGGAAGATCAAGGACTGCAGCCTTCAGCATGGATGACAACTCAATGTAAGGAAGACCTGAGTCCTCACACTGGACCCGCCGGTAACATGAGACACCGAGAAAAGGCTGACGGGGTCAAGGACGGCAGCTTGCTTGGATCCACAAGCAATGCTCCCGGAAGCAGCAGTCAGAGGTCAAAAGACATGCTGCATGGGGTCAGTCTGCTGCACAAGACTTCTCTCAAGTGAAGAGCAAGGATGTTACTTTGAGGACTAAGGTGTGCCTGACCCAAGTCACAGTGTTTTCAACCGTCTCCTCTGCCTGTGTGAGTTGGACATTGACTGAGGGAGACCAAGGGAGGGTGGATGCAGGTGAATGATGGTGCTGGTGGAGACAGGGACAGCATGCTGGCCCGCCAGAGGGACACACAGAGCTGTGCTGGAAGAAGGACGGCCAGAGTGAGCCTTAGAAGCGCGGATGGCGAGACTTTGTCTCCTGTCCTTTGGGTTGCAGATGACTCACAGCGCTTCCCTAGAAGGCCATCAGGAGGTGAAGCATTTGGACATGTTGTCAGGAGACACCAGTCCCTGGAAGAGGACGCCATGCTTGGTAAAATAGAGGGGTCACCAAAACGAGGAAGACCCTCGGCGAGATGGATTAGCACGCTGTCAGCAACAATGGGCCCAACCATGAGAATAACCGTGGGGACGGCGCTGCGTCCCGTGGGGTGGCCGTGAGGCAGAACCAACGTAAAGACCCCGAGCAGCGGCAACGGTCTTGGGGGCAGCCCCACGAGTGAGCGCTGCACCCACAAGGCTCCCAAGAAGATAGATGTTGGATGATGACCCGCTCACTCTTTTTCACTCCATCGAGTGGATTCTGACTCACAGAACAGACCTGCCCTGTGGATTCGGAGGCAGCCCCTCTGTCTGGGAGCAGAAAGTCCCATTTCCCTCTTGCTGGTGGCTTGCTGCCCGTGGAGGCAGTAGTCTTACGCGTCACCCCTGCAGCAGAGTGGACACGCAGACGCAGACTGCTAAAGAAAGAGGCATGGGGCCGGGGACCAGGCTCCTCTGAGTGACTCTGGGGATGGGGTGGGGTGGGGAAGGTAGAGCAGGGCCCTCCCCCTGGGTGGTGTCCACTCCCGCACTAGGAAGCAGGTGTGTGCATTCCCAGCTACTGGAACTGCCTTTCCACACGCAGGTGTCCAGGTTCAGCGCCAGGGCCAGGTGGAGGTTGGCTGGGTCAGTGCGCCCCCGTGTGGTCAGAGGCTGGCATCTCCTCCATGTTAGGGGAGTAGACAAGGAGGGCCCTGGACCACACTGGAGACTGCAGGCTGTCCCCCTCCGGCCATTGCTGGACACCGGTGGGACATGAACAGAATTGTTCCAAGGGCGGGGTTGTCGCTGGCCTGCCTGCTGCCTCTTCCTCTACCCCTGCACATCCCCGCATCTCGTGGGAAAAACCCACAAGTCCTACAACTCTCCCATAGTCCCACCACGCGAGTCACAGGTGGCACTGGCTGTCACTGCTCCCACCCAGTGGACAGCCAGCTGGGTCCCCCACACAGGCTCACAAGGATGCCTGGGCTGGGTGCCACAGTGTGGCCTGGGGCCAGTCCCTCCCAGCCCAGAGCAGACAGGTGCTGGGCCCAGGGGCATAGTAAGCAAGCCAGTCAGTGGGCACGTCCTACCCCGGCCCCGGCCCCGGTCCCAGCAGCAGCTCCCTAACCCAGGATCCGCTGGATTCCAGGATGGGCACTCTCGGGCAGTGCTCACCACTCCTGACAGAGCCTTGGAAACCAGTAACTCCCTCTGAAAGCACCCCAGGAGCACCATGCGGCCTCTATCCCGATCACTCACCCACAGGCTGTGGAGTGAGGGGCCAGGTGCCCCATCTTCTGGGTGGGGAGGGTCCCAGCAGGTTCTGACATGAACCTGCTCACCAGGAGACTCCAACTGGGTGGCAGCTCTCCGGGGGTGGGGAATATCTCCCCCTGGCTCTGGGAGAGCAGCCGCCCTGTACCCCAGTTTCCCAGCCAGTAAGGGGAGCTCAGGCTTTTGCTTGCTGAGCTGAGGTGGGGGGCTTTCTTCTTGGATGCTCTGGTTGGGGAAGATGGGACAGGAGACAGACCCCCTGGTGGGGGGGCAGGGCGATGGTGGCCACCAGATTGATGAGGCTCCACCAGTGACCCCTCTGACTGAGCGGGGCCAGACTGGGGACCCATGGGCCCTCTTGGTGCAGGACATGGGGAAGGCCGGATGAGGCAGCATGTCCTTACCTGAGGCCAAGGACTTGGGGCTCCCTCACGTTCACCAACCTGCAGGTGCACAGCTGACCCCTTGGCGGAGCTGATGGGCTCCTAGGTCCCTGGGCGGCGACCCTCTGAGGTCCCTGGCTGCCCCTCGGGCTTCTCTGGTCTCTGTTCCCTGAGGGCCAGGTTCTTGCTGCTCAAGTGTCCTTGTTGACGGTTTCTGTCCTCGTGCACCCAGCCTTCCCTTTCCCACTTGAGTGCTCAGTGCAGGGCCCTGGCCGCTGGCTCTGGCATGGGGGACACGCAGGGACGCTTGGCAGGGGGATGTCCATCTTGATGGTGGGTTCTGTCTGTCTGTCCGGCCAGCAGGTTAGGACACTGGGCGAGTGGCACAGTGTTGTGGAGGTCCGGTGGTGTCTGTGTTGGGGGTGGGGTGGGGTGGTTGTGTCCTCCTGGGGGACATGCCCACCATGGAGTGACTGTGTCACAGGTCTCATCTGGCCATCAGGAGCCAGCCCAGCTCTTCCCGAAACCTTTTCCGGGGACCGGGACCAGTCACCGTCAGCAAGGGGCTGCTCACAGCAGGTCTGGACACCTCGAGGCAGTGGGGGTCTTGCTTGGCCGGGCTGTGTGAGGGGGCCATCTAGGCAGCTGCCAGCGCAGCCCAGGGTGCCCCACTGGGAGCCCTTCAGACATTGGGCACCAATAGCCCCTTCAGAGGCATTCCAGAAAGTTCCACCTTGGCGTGATCCTCCTCAGCCCCTCTTCCTCAGCAGGGAAGGGTTCCAGCCAGTCAGGTCCTCTCTGGCCTTCAGGGACACACTGCCAGGCTCCGCTCTCCCAGCTGGGCAAGTGCTGTTCCCTGCTCCGCTGGGTGGGGAGGGGTCTGTGCTCGCCAGGGGCTGCAGTGATGGAGAGTGGGGTCAGGGGGGCGTGCAGGAGAGGGAGCAGTCACAGTGGGGGTTTGGCAACAGCTGGCTGCCTGCCTCAGAGGTTCCCCAGGCCCTGAGACCCTTAGGCACAGGTACCACAGGGTGCTGCATACATGCCCTCCTACAGGGGCACATCACCGCGGGGGGTACTGCCCTCCACCTCTCCCTGAGTCCCTCTTATAGCAGACCCCTCTGGAGCCCAGGCCCCAGAGCCCAGGGTCCCCTGCACCCACCGGAGGAGCACTGGGTGCTCCCCCAGGCCGAGCCAAGCCAGGTGTACTCACCACGCCCAGGGGCCAGGACGGGCTAAGACCAGAGAATGAAGGCTAGGGAGAAAAATAAAAACAAAAATAGAAACTGAAAAGGGAGGGGGGAGAGAAAAGAGCCATGATTGGTGCGAGGTCACCAGGAGGTCACAGAGGGGGAGGCAGGGGGGCAGGGTGGTGGTGGCCGGGCACCAGGGGTGGGCTGTTGGCCTGCAGATGTTGCTGGCTTTCAGCAGAAGGGTACGTGGGGGCTCATGGGGGGCTGTGGGGGGTATGTGGATTTGAGTGGTAGGGGATTGACAGGGGTCAGCAGAGAGGCATGGCAGAGTTAGTGAGAACAGCTGAGAGGTGGGTGGGGGTCAGTGGGGGGTGGGTTGGTGGTAAGTCAGCTGGTTGACGGGTCGGCAGGAAGTCCACTGGGGAGTTGGTGGGAGCTAGCAGGAAGGCCTGTAGGGGTGGGTGGGGCACTGGAAGGCCAGTAGGAGAGGGTCCATAAGCCCATGGTCTGAGGTGGGTGCTGGCCCCCAGGAGGGGTATCCCCATCACTGGGAGGTGGTTCAAGTCGACTCTCCCTCTCTCGGGGCCCCTCTGTGAGGTGGGCCCAGGTGGGCGAGGTCCCTGACAGACTGACTGACACTCCTGAGGACTTGTGGATCCCCAGAAGACACTGTTTCAGCCCCATAGAGCACATGACCTCCTCAGTCGATCTGACATCTGGGGAAGCAGGGGGCCCACAGGAGTGGAATGCTGGGGACCCAGAGCCCTGGCCCTGACTGGGAACACCCCCCCTGCCCCCGTGCACAGCATCCTCAAGCCCGTGGTGAGTGGCTGAGGTACCAGGCTGCTACCATAAGGTTAGGGTTCAACCCCCCCAGCCCTTCAGGTGTGACGACAGCTGTCTGCCATGTGAGGCTTCATAGCTTCAGAAGCTCTGCATCTGCCGGGTCGCCCTGGCAGTGGACTGGAACAACCACGGAGGCGAAGTGACCTGCAAACCTCCGGGAGCCCTCAGGACCCCACGTTGCCCCAGCCCACAGGCAGTGGAGGTACGGGCCCCGTGGGAGGGGGTGGGTCAGGGCTGGGGGCAGGGGGAGGGAGAGCTGGGTGGGGGGCTGTTGTGGGTGCTGTGGCCGTGTGTCAGGATAAGGGGTGGGCATCTCTATCACCCCATCCCTCCTGGCTGGCCCAGCCCCAACTGGTGTCCAGCCACTTGGGTGCAATTTCAACACCAGCCTCCAGGTGCCGCTGAAGGGACAAGACAGGGAGGGGGCACCAGACTGCCCGCTCCCCTCAGCACCCAGCTCAGCCAGCCCACCACGGCCTGACTGGATACTGGCCCCCAGCCCCAGCCCTGCAGCAGCTGCATTCAGTGCAGAGAGAGGGGGCTCTGGGAGGCTGTGGCTCAGCAGGCCCACAGTCCTTGGGAAGAGGACTTTAGGCCCGAAGGCCAGGGACTCCTGAATATGGGCTTAGTACAGCCCCCAAGGCATGGGGCTATGAGAGTGGGGCCTCCCAAGGTGGCCGGGGTGAAGAACCACTGTGGACTGCTCCCAGCCCCAAGCCCCCACAGCCCCCATGCTGACCCCTTTAAGGTCGGTTCCGTCCTGACCCAGAGACCGGAGCCTGTTACTCTGTCCACTTGGCCTCAAAGCGCCGGCCCGGCCAGGGCAGGCTTTTACCTTCTCCTCCAGCTCCTTGGCCTGCCTCTTCTGTGCCTCGATGTGCTCCTCCAGCTCTTTCACCCTCTGCAGCACAAGGGGGACAGTGCCTGTCACCGGGGAAAGCTGGCTGGTCTTCCTCTTTCTGCCCCCCACCCCCGGCCCCTGCTTCCCTCTTCCTGCCCGTCCCCACAGCCTCCGAGTCTTCTCCTGTGGTGTGAAACCATTTTTCTTCTTCTTTCTTTAAAATAATGTTTCCACGAACGATTTCTCTTTATGAGACTGACCACTGCCTCCACTTTTGTCCGTGCCATGAGGTGCTTGGCAGTCTCGTGACTGAGCTGTGGGGGTGCACGAGATTCCACTGTGAGTCTGTATGAGCTTATTTATCCACTCCTCCACCCATAGGGGCTTGGTTGTCTCCGGGGTTTCGCTATTATGAAATGGTGTTGATTCCCGTGGGTATGTCTAGATCTGCCCGCGTCTCACCCTTCGTTTGTTCAGGCTAGGTACCGAGTAGAGAGGCGGCCGGACCCTGAGGTATTTCTGTTCACGCGTGCACAGGAAGCTCCAGGCTGTTCAATTTTGCAATTCTACCAGCAACGTGTATCCAATCTCTCCACGTCCTTGCCAGCATTAAAAAAACATTCTTTTTGCTAGTGTCAGTGCGAGGTGGTATCTCACTGGTGTGTCAATTTGCATTTCTCTCAGAGTTAATGATGATGGCGTTTCTGCTTATGATTGTGGGCCGCCTGAATGCCGTCTTTAGTGACCTGTCTACTCCTGTCTTATGCCCGTGTTTTCTTTGACCAATGTCCTGCTTATCTTGTTTTGGAAGGCAGACCCAGTGAAGCAGACAGCGATGCCGTGGAGCTGACGGGCACAGTTCCGCGACACCGATGGCAGTTCTGAGCCGTGTGGCCGCTCTCACCTTCCTGCTGGCTCCACCACCACCCACGCCCATTCCTCAAGCCGCTGGCATGGCCACGGCTCCTGTCTCGTCTCTGCAGCTGCTGTGCCCAGTTTGACCCCATCTGGGTCGCTCTCTAAGGAGCTCATGCTCAAGCTATGCCTCCTTCGGGACCATTTGTGTCTTTCTTATGGAGGCTTCCGGTTTCCGTAGGTTTCCAGACTGGCCCGGATCAGCTAGCCCCTGCCAACGCTTTCCCCCAATCTCTGGGTTCTCTTCTTGTTCTTGGTGAATCCTTTTGATGGACAAAAGTGTCGCATTTTCAGAAGGTGCGAGTCCTGCATTTTGTCCTCTGTGGTGTGGGTGTTTCCCATCATGCTTTCTAGTGTAGCTACGCCTTGCGTTAGGACCCCTACGTCTGTGCCTGCTTTCACTTGGATCGTCATCGTTCTAGGGCTCACACTGAGGTCTCTTCTCGCTCGTGTCCATGTTTGTGCATGGCGAGGGAAATGGGTCCTGTTTCGTTCTTTGGCAGGTGGAAATCCAAGTCTTCCAGCACCACTTAGTGAAGTGGCTGTCTCTTCCCCTCTTGTGTGCTTGGTCCTTTCTCAAAAACCAAGCATCTGTATGGGGTTTGGATGTATTTCTAGGTGTTCTATTCTATTCAATCGGTCCTTTGGTCTACATATCTATCATTGTAGAAATTCTGTTTTTTCTTTCTTATTTAATTAAAAAATCATTTTATCACAATCATCTTATCACAATCCATACATACATCAATTGTGTAAAGCACACTTGTACATTCATTGCCCTCATCATTCTCAAAACATTTGCTCTCCAGTTAAGACCCTGGCAGCAGCTCCTCATTTTTCCCCTCCCTCCCCGCTCCCCCTCCCTCATGAACCCTTGATAATTTATAAATTATTATTTTGTCATATCTTGCACTGTCCGATGTCTCCCTTCGCCCCATTGTAGCAATTCTAAGCAGTCTGACTATGTGGCTGTATAACAGGTTTTGAAATTAATGAGAGACTTCGTACTTGCTTCGCATTTTCTAGCAGTGTCTGTTTATCCTGGTCTTTTCTGGTGCATACGAGACTGGTGATAAGCATGCCACCTTCTTCCGACTGTGTAACTCTCTCTGTTGCGTGTAGAAGTGTTTTACAGTTTTCTTTGTATAACTCCTTGGGTCCTCTGGTTAAATGTATTCCTATACATTTGATCTTCGGGTGGTTACTGTAAATGGCATTGTTCTTGGAATCCTCTTCCTTAATATACAAGACTCCAATTGATTTTTGTATGTTGATCTAATAGCCTGCTATGTTGCCAATTTTTCAATTAGTTCCTGCGATTGTTTTAAGTTGAGTCTTGGGGTTTCTATATAGAAGACCACGTTCTAGAAAATAGAGTTTTACTTCTTCGCAAGTTGGATGCTTTCATATCTTTTGATATCAAGGCATTTTGCTTCCATTCCTATTTTATTAACTGCTTTTATTGAGCATATATGTTATTTATTAAATGTCTTTTTTCATCAATTAATATAATCATATGGTTCTTTTGTTTTCTTTATGTGGTTAATTACAATTACACTGTTTTCCATTTGTTTATCTAATATTGAAGCACCCTTGCATGCCTGGAGTGAATCTCACTTGATCATGATGCATAACTTTTTAAATGTTTTGTTGAATTCTGAATTTTGTTGAAAATTTTAGAATTTTGTTGAAAATGTTAGAATTTTGTTGAAAATCTTAGCACCTATGTTCATTAGAGATAGCAGTCTATACTTTTCTATTCTGATGGTGTCTTTGCTTGGCTTGAGTATGAAGGTTATCCTTGAGTCATAAAATGAGTTTGGTAATATATTATCCTCTCCTAAATTTCAGAACAGTTTGTGTAAGATTGGTGTTAACCTTTCTTTGAATAATCGGTAAAACATCCAGCCCTGCACTGTGTGGGCCTCCACTCAAGTACCCCCTCAATGCAACAACACTTTATTCTAATAACCCGGCATTCTGTGATGCTCACCTTCCCTGACACGGTTGCTGAAGACAAAATAGGTGCATAAGCAAATGTGGTAAAGAAAGTTGATGGTGTCCGGCTATCAAAAGATCTGGGATCTTAAAGACTTGAAGGTAAATAAGCGGCCATCTAGCTGAGAAGCAGCAAAGCCCACATGGAAGAAGCACACCAGCCTGTGTGATCATGAGGTGTCAATGGGATCAGGTATCAGGCATCAAAGACCCAGAACAAAAAATCATATCAATGTGAAAGAGGAAAAAGTACGGATGAATGGATGGATTGTGATAAGAGCTATAAGAGCCCCCAATGAAATGATTTTTAAAAAGGAAAAAAAATCATTAAAATTAATCAAAAGTTAAAAAACAAAAATCCGAATCCTTTCTTTCCCCCTCCCCCCTCTCTCCCCTCTTTCTCTTCTCTTCTCTATCACCTTCTCTCCTTAATAAAAACCCATTTGAATCACCAAAAAAAGTAAGAATCCTAGACTTTTTCATCTTGAGAGTTTTAATGACCTTATCTATTTCTTTGTGTGTCTCTTAGAATTTTCTAGATCACCCTGTGTTAAAATGTATAGTACGTTTCTTGAAATTTATCCATTTCTTCTAGGTTTTCAAATTTGTTGGAGGGCAGTTTTTCATATGATTATATACTTATCTTTTGTATTTCAGTTGGTTATGTTGTGATGTCACCATTTAATTTATTGTTCATAATATTTGCTTTTTCTCCTCCTTTTCCTTTGTTGTATTTGTTAGTGGTTTATCAATTTTGTTAATAAGCAAGCAAGCAGTCTTTCAGGGTTCTCTCTTGTGCACTGGGAGAGAGGAAAGGCTCTGGCTCCTCCCTCTGGCCACATTCTGTCTTGCTCCAAACATGGGAATGTAGATAAGCTTTGGGAAGAGATGGTGTCAGGAGCCTCCAGAGCCTCCAGGCTCTGAGGTTGGTACCGAGCCTGCTGGCCCCTTTGTGACTATGGGACCAGAGGAAGGCAGCAGACCGGCCACAGAGCCCCAGCCCCAGAGGACTCACCTGTGTTTGGGCCCCTGACCTTTATTTTGGTGTAAGTGCAAGACCACTTAAATGTGAATGATCCGTGTATATGCTGACACCCTGCAGGGGCCATGCAGGAGGCTGAGCTTTGAACACAGTCCAGTTGGCAGACCAAGAGTGGCCGCAAGGGCCCCTGACAGCACCGGAGGGGACTAGCAATCACAGGAGCTGGGGGCAGCCCTCTATGGCTGGCCAGCCCTCTGGGCATATGCGAACACATTGAACTATTTGTGAGCTTCAGTAACTAGCGGTTTGAGCTGACAAGTTGATGGTCCTCATTTGAGGTCTTAGTCGAGGGAGCTGCTTGGCTCTGACCAGGCACCTAGCTGGCCTTGTCCCCTCTATGAGGTCTCCCCCACCCCCACTCCCCAGCCCCACTGCTCCCACCCGCATGTGCACCTGCTGTGCCAGCTGCAGCAGCTCCATGCGCTCCCGCAGGATCTGGGTATCGCGCTCTCGAAGCTCGCTCATGACCTGCCGCTTCCACTGCTCCACGGCGACCTTGAGCTTCTCCCGCTCTCCCTCGGACAGCAGTTCGCACACCTTGGCCCCAGCCTCCTGCTGCAAGGCGTCGTACAGCATGGCTTCCAGCTCCAGGATGTGCTGGGCGGGTGGTATGGGGACCATCAGTCCCAGCCCATCCCCCAGACCGCAGTCCCCTAGGCGCCAGGGGTGCCTGAGGAGGCAGCACCTAGCCCCTCCCCGCTGCAACCACAGCGCATCCAGAGCCCCAAACTGGAGGGCGTGCAGGGTGACCTCTGCCCTTCTGACCAGGCCCCAGGGAAAGCGTGGCCGGCGGAGACTCCTGATGGGCACAAGAGGCGACCAGAGAGGGTAGAGTGGGGTGGGGTGTCTGAGGGTGGTGGCAGAGCCGAGCCAAAGCCAGGTCCCTTTGACCTTCCTCAAAGGCTGGTTTGAGACCCACAGGGAGAGGAGCTGCCCAGCTGGCCAGTCCACTCCCACACCCCAGCAGGGGTGATCCTCTGCCATAGCCTACCCTGCTTCCCAGAGCCTCAGTGTCATCACCCATCACCCCGCACGCCCTCCAGGGACAATGAACAAGGTCAAGTCATGCATCTCACCATCTCCTATGTGGGGGGTGGGGGGATGAAGGTGCAGGCACTGTATCGCATGCCTCATGAGACGCTGGGAAGCTGACTGGCAGTGTGGACAGGGGCCTGCAGACTCCCACCAGGAGAAGACCCAGGGGAGGTGGAGGGGCCAGCAGGAAGGAGTGGGTACAGACAAGACCCAGCTCAGGGTGCCAGCTCAGGGTGGCACCGTACCGCTTGGATGAAGGGTGGACTGAGCTGTCCATGGCTGTAGGAACGAGCTAGTCTGTAGCTGGAGTGGGCATGTGGACCTGAACATGGCTGGGTGGATGGGGTGGGTGGGGGGTGGGGTGGGCGTGGAAATCATAGTGACTTGGGAACAAAGCAGGCCAGACAGAGTGGCTCACTCCTGATGCTGCTGCCCCCACATCCAGTCCAGACGCAGCAGCCCCTACAGCAGCACTGCAGTGGGCACCCCTAACCCAACCAGCTGACTTCCAGCTCTGTGGGGTCTTCAGAAGCTGGTGGTTCAGCAGCGGGTGACCAGACTTCTCTTCCCAGGTGTTTCTGGGTGGACTGGGAGGACGTACAGCCTGCTCGCTGTCCACATTTCTCTGCACTGCCCGGACTCAGCAGCTGGCTGGGAGCACCCCAGCTCTCCCCTCCTTATTGGACAGTCTATGAGGCTACGGACTCAGGATACACCTTCTCGGGCGGACAAGTACCATTTCAGCATGGGCACCCCTGGACTCAGACGCAGAGATCAGGAAGCTTAGGAACAGGGAGGACACCTTTGATGTCGTTGGCGGTGACAGCCAAAAATATGCTCCCCAAAGCTGACAGGACCTGCTCAAGTGCCCACACCAAAGGCCACTTCTTCCAGCTCAAGGTAAGCTTCAAGGTAAGCCGAGGAAGTGGGGCTTAAATCGGCATCACAAGGGCTTCCCTTAGACTCGAGGCTGAGATGCTAATCTGACCTACCTCTCTCAGACACACACACAGGAGGGGACCCCATAGGAGCCCTGAGCTGCATGCACCCCCATTTCACAGACCCCCTCTTGTGCTGAGTGGTGTGGACAGTTCAACCAAGAGAGAGGCTGGAAGGTCAAGTCCACCCTGGGGCACACTTGGAAGAAAGGCCTGGTGACCCCCTTCTGGAAGGAAGGTCAACCCTGCGACCCTTCTCACCACTCCCCACGAAGAGCAGGGGTAACAGAGCCTGCTGCCACCCCAGGGTCCCCTCCCCAGCCCCACGTAGAGCCCAATTGTCCAAGGACAAGGCGAACTCTTCAATATAACCGAGAGCGGACATGCCCCTCAGGGCGGATTCTGCCACCAACCTCCCTGGAAGACTTCCCAGACTGCGAACCTTCACTGGGGCAGCCGCCTCCAAGGCCCCCCATGGTTAGCAGCCCACCACCCAATCCCCACACGGCGCCACCAGCAGGCCTCCTGAATCATCAGCAACGACTTAACGAACAGGATGGGGCAGGTGGACTGGCCTTCCTCTCGGTGCACCTGGCCTGCAGAGCCCTGGCCTTGAGATGCCTGCAGTGCACCTGGGGCACAAGGCGGCTGCAGGAAAGGGCATGACACTTACCTTATGAGCCTGGTCCAGGGACTGCTTTCGGAAGTCCAGCTCCTCATCCAGGTAGCCCTTTTGCTTACTGAACAGCTCCTGGGACCAGGGAACCTTGGTCAGTGCCAGGGACAGGGGAGCAGGAACCGGCCTCAGTCAGTGATGGGGACGTGGGGGAAGGGACCGGGCATGGTCAGTGCCGGGGACATGGGAGTGGGGACCAGCCATGGTCAGTGCCGGGGATGTGAGGGCAGGGACCAGCCATGGTCAGTGTGGGGAAGTGAGGGCAGGGACCAGCTGTGGTCAGTGCTGAGGATGTGGGGGAAGGGACTGGCCATGGTCAGTGCCAGGGATGTGAGGGCAGGGACCAGCCGTGGTCAGTGCCGGGGACGTGAGGGCAGGGACCAGCCATGGTCAGTGCTGGGGTGTGGGGGAAGGGACTGGCCGTGGTCAATGCTGGGGACATGGGAGTGGGGATCAGCCATGTCAGTGCTGGGGATGTGGGGGCAGGGACCAGTTGTGGTCAGTGCCGGGGACGTGAGGACACCGACTCCACAGACCTTTTCATTCTCCAAGTCGACCATCTTCTGCTGCAGGGCCAGTTCGGTCTCTTCAATCTGCTGGAGCCACTGGTGTAACAGAAGTGGCGTGTCACAGGGCCCCTGGGTGTCCTCAAAGGCCCCTGCTGGCCTGCCTTCCATCCCAGTGAGGACAGATGAGCCTGGCCTTCTCTGCCCACCCCCCATGCCTAAGAAGCCTCTTCCGTCCCCAGAGGGTGGTGCTGACTTGGAGTTCAGGTGGACCTGCCTGGTTCTGCTAGGGAACATGGCTTGGGCTGTTTCCCTGAGGCCACATGCCCCTGCCCAGTCTGCTCCCCTCCCCACTTCTTGCTGGCCAGCCCTTAGAAGTGACCCTGCCTGTGGCCAACCAGCTGGTCCTAAGCTGGGGGCGGGGGGTGGGGGTGGCGACCAGGAGGGCAACAGTGCTGGGAGCTGTCAGGGGAGGGCAGGGCAGCTCATTGGCCCAGGTCCAGGTCTAGGTTGGGCAGGGGCAGATCTCCCAGGGTTGGGAGGTGAGGTCAGGGCCCTGTGCTGGAGCCACCCTCCCCAGACAGCCCGACCCAGAGGCCACACAGCCTCCATCCCATGGCCACCATTACCTTTTCTGCCAAAGTCAGCACAGTCCGCGCTTGGATGACCACCACCTGCTCCTCATTGGTCAGATTCTGCCCCAAAGCAGAGGCAGCCAATCAGATGGCAGCTTCCTCGGTACCCCACTGCAGCCCCCAGGTCCTCCCTCCCTGTCCCAGGCTGTGTCCTAGGTGCAGGGTCCTGCAGCCCCGGCTTGTCCCTCACACTCTCACGCTGTGTGGGTGCATGGTCCTGGCCCCTGCCCTATGGCTGCAGGTCACTGGCAGTCTGGGCTCACCACTGCAGAAACCAGCAGAGCCCAGTGCAGCCAGGGGGCAGGGGCATTGGTCTGTCCTGCCATGGATGAGCTGTGGCCTGTCCCTGTCACTGGGGGGATCTGAGCCGTGAAGCCACCTGTGGCCAGTCTGTCTTTGTCACCAGCTAGTGGGCAGCCTCTCCTGTCACTACTAGTGGCTGGTCTCTCTGGTGGCCTGCTGGTGTGGGGTCTCACAAGCAGGACCTCTGGCCCCCAGCAGGGTTCTCAAACCTGGTTGCAGGCTCCCCCAGGCTATGGGCCCCACGTCTCCACCTGCCAGAGCTGTGCCCTGGTCAGAACTGGCAGTGGGTTCTTGGTCCCACCTGCCCCCAAGTCAGGGGAGGGGAAGCCCCGAGCCCACAGTCAAGCAGCTTCCACCTGTGCTGGGATTACCTCGCTCCGCCCAGAGTGGGACCCTGGGCTCACCCCTTGGGTTGGGCCTCCCACTTCTGTCCGGATGGGTTGGGAGCTGGCTTGGAGAGCACCCCCAGCATCTCCTAGCTGCTCCCCAAGTAAGGTCAGGCAGGGAGGTCCCTCCAATATGGGGTGGGGGTTCAGAGAGCACAGAGAGGGGAGCCATGCTTCTATCTCAGGTCCAGACAAAACGAGGCCTCAGGTGGGGGTCTCTTTCTCCAGCTCCACTTCCACATGTATAGACCAAGGCCAGACCCGAGGAAGTGGGGTCAGGGGGGCAGCAGCGCCCACCCTGCAGCACCCACAAAGGCGAGTCTGCGGGCACAGTCACCGTCCAGTGCGGGAGGCATTGGAGTGACCACATGCAAAGCTGCCGGTGAGGTGTCTATACTGGGAAGGGGTCAGAGGGGCAGGGTGCGGGAGGCACGGCAAGGGGTGGGTGACAGGGAAGGCGTGGGTGCGGTGGACAGTGGGCTAAGAGGTACCCTGAGGGCAGCGCGTGCGGGGCAGGCAGCGGGGGCGGGGCATGCACAAGTCAGGAGAGCGACGTACACTTACGGCGTTATCCCCCAAAATGTCCAGCTTCTTCATCAGCTCCGACACCAGAATGTCCTGGGGTGCAGTGGGGGGATGGGAGGCGGGGTGAGGTGGGGGCGGGGTGGACACTGGGCCGTGAGGTGGGTAAGACAGGGAGTGGCACAGAGGTCCAGGAAAAGAGGTGGGTGCCCCAGCAACTGGGGAGGGGGTGAGTGGGTGGTGAGGATAAGGGTGGGTGTGGGTGAGGCCCTGGGAGGGAGACTGGAAGGCGGCCCTCACCGTGACACCCTCAGCCTCACAGTACACCTGCAGGGGGCTCCTCCCATCGTCCACAAATGGCACGTGGTGGAAGTTGATGGCTGGTGACTTCCTCTCTCTCTCCTGGGTCGGGGAGAGAGAGGCTGGCACCTCAGCTACCCAATCTCCTTCTCTGGGGAGCTGGGCTGAGTGGCCACCTAGTGTGGGGTCAGTGGGAGTTCCTGAGAGCTCAGCCCCTATAGAAGTGTTAGGGGAGTTGGGGTCCCTGACTAGGGGGTAGGGTGACAGGTAGGGGACCCTGGGGCTGTTACTGGCCGTGTGACCCTGAGAAGGTGGCTGAGCCCCTGACCCCTGCATCTCATCAGTGCTAGGTTTAGGCAGAGGAGGCCCCAGGAGTCTGGCCATGCACTGCTGGGGACACACAGTGACCATGCTGGCCTCCCCCAGAGCACCCCCAGGGAAGGGGGCAGAGGGACTCGTGCCCCATAGCCCTGCCAGCATCACATCCTCAGACTCACCCCAGGGAGGGGACACAGGCCCCCAGCCCCGGTTTTCTCCCAGTAAGGGGCCACCGCCTGCCCCCCAGGGCAGCACCTCCAGCTCCAGGATGCGGAATTCCAGCAGCTCGTTCTGGTCTTTGGCGTCCTGCACATCATGTCTCAGCCGAGCCTCTTCCATCTCTATTTGCCTGATCTGGGAGCAGAGAGCCGCAGGCTCAGCAGGGGCCAGACAGCCCCAGAGCCATGGGCAGAGCCCTCGCTGCAGTCTCTGTCCCTGCTGGGTCCCGTGGGGTGGTGCAGGTATGTGTAGGGGGTTGGGGGGCCAGGGGGTGGTTGGCCATCTCCATTCCCCGCCCAGTGTGTGGGCAGGGAGCCTGAAACCCGAGGTGGGTGGCCCAGAGGAGCTGGCAGTGGGTGGGGAGCAGGAGAAGCCACTAAGGGCAAAGGCAGGAACCCCCTGGAGCTCCCAGCCCGGATCCTTCCAGCCGGTCCCAAGCAGGGTTTTGTTCAAGCAGGACCGTGGTGGCAGCGCACCACGCCAGAGGCTGGTCCAGGATGCCATGCGGCTCAGTCCTGGCTGCCCCCTTAGAAGGAGGGGACAGTCAGGCTACTGGGGGACAGACCTAAGCCTCTAGGGAACCAGGGCACAGGCTCCGGGAAGCACTGAGTACCGGGGACCCTGGATGTGTGTGTAGGTGGCCTCTGGCCAGACCCAGAACAGGACCCCCATGGTGTGGGCAGCTGGGCTCCTGGAGCCCGCCCCTGCTCACCACCAGCTGCCCTCTGAGCTGGCGGCTGCTTCCCAGCCCTTCCACATCAGGGACTCCGGGACCACAAGCCACATCCCTGCCAGTCTACCTGGGCCAGGGTTTGAGGCCCAGCTCCTCCCAGTGCCCCGACAGCCTGGTTCTAGAAGGGTGGGGTGATGTGGAAGGGACTCTGGCCCTCCCTGACTGCACCCTAGAGAAGCTGGGGACCCCCCCCCTGGGAAGCAGCTGAGGCCACCACTGGGGAAAGTGAGAGTGTCCAGTGTTGAGGAGCCCTGCTGAGGAAGCTGGGCCCCAGTGGGGTGGACACTGTGGATGTGGATGATGAGGGTGTGGGCGCTGTGGGGGTGGGGGTGGACTCTGGGCCTGTGGGCACTGTGGGGGTAGGCACTGTGGGATGCCTCCCCTGAGGCCATAGGTCACTGCGAGGTCCTGGTAGGCACAGCCCTGGCACAGAAGGCTTTCTAGTTCCACGATCTGGTGGCTTCCAAAGGCCACTCTTCAAGCCAAGACGTCTCACCAGCAAATAGCAAGAGGTGAGGACCCTGGCAGAGACAGAGCTGAGCACAAGCCCCAGGCCTGGGACCCCTTCCAGGCTGAGAGGGGCGTGGGCCCACTCACAGTCACTGGCTGGCTCCCTCAGACTGGCCTGCACACATGGACCCTGCCCGATCCCACAGGCCCCCATGGCCGGCCAACCTTCTCCACCAATTCCTGGTTCCTCCGGTACAGGGCTTGCTTCTCCTCGATCCATTTCATGTCCTAGAAGCAGAACGGAGAGGGAACACACTGCAGAAGGGAAGCAGAGCCTCACACCAGCCTGCTCAGGGCCACTTGGGGCCTCGATGCCCAGCGGGTCAGGGCCCCACTGGGTGAGGGTGGGGGGATGAGGAAGGGGCTCTAGGGTAAACCTGCCATCCTGGTTACTGACCCCTCTTGGACATGGGGCTCCTAGGGACCCCAGGTCAGGAGAGGCTAGGTGTGACCCCCAGACCTGGGTGGGCTGAGACCACCCCATTTGCTGGGGTCATGTCCAGGAGGGCCACACAGTCACGGTCCTGTCCGGTCTAAGGTGGGCAGGGCCCAGTGCTCATGGTGACATGGACCCAGTGTGCAGCCCCCACCTTGCAGTGGGCCCAAGGTGCCCCCTCTGCATACCCTCACCTGGCCCTGCTCAGCCAGTGCCTTCTCCAGGTCCTCGATCCGTGCCTGCGCGTGCTGCACATCTGCCTGCAGCTGCTCACGCGTCTGTAGGGCGGGAGGCGAGACATCAAACTCTCTCTGTGTGCCGGGGGAGACAGACACTCACGGACGGGGCGGGGATGGGGGCAGTCCCCTCAGGAGAGATGCCTCATAGAAGCTTCCCCGGGCTGGTGTGTAGCAAGGGGTCTCCCTTGTTCTGCACCCGAGAGATGGTGGTGAGGTGAAACCGGGCCACAGGTGAGGCCACCAAACCCCTGCTGAGAGCTCTGTGGGGCAGCTGGGGTCGTCTCAGCTTCTGCTAATAGTGCACTCCCACACAGCACGCTCAGACAGTCATAGACAGACACACTTACAGAGGCACTCATGCATGTACACACACACAGGTACACTCATACACACCCATTTACATGCATACAGACAGGCACTCATATGCATATACATATACACACACCCATATACAGACACACAGAGACACTAATATGCATGCATATATACACACACTCATACAGAGACATGCACATACTTATACACATATACATTCATGCATGTACATAGATAGACTCACATGGACATGTATATACACACTTGCACATATATATACTTATAGTCACTGAGATAGTTAAGGTTTATTGTGCCAACCTGGCTGATGAACACATATGGGATTAATTGATGGGCGGAGAGAGAAATGGCTCAGTGAGCCTCGCCTTTCTATTTCTCAGATCTCTTGCTTTCTGATGGTCGGACAAGGGTGCAGCTGCCTTAGTGAGTTCCCACCTTCAGCTGGCAAGGCTCACTTCCTGTGAGACATCCCTGAGGAGAAGCCACCTGGATCTATCCCGATGCAGCCCTAGGTGCTGGAGCTGCCATGTGAAGACCCCTGTCAGCGCTGAGATGCTTACATGTTCACTGACTCGGCTTTCCTCCTGCAGTTGGCGGCATAGTGTGTGTTTTATGAGATAGAGGAGGACTTTGTAGATCAGTGTTGGACATATGGGCTAATGTTGGACTTACAGACTTGGACGGCACTGGGTTGGGATGGTTTCTTAATGTATGCTTACCCTTTATCTAAAATTCTCTCTTATATATATGAGTTTCTATGGATTTGTTTCTCTAATTTACCCATACTAACACAGTCACACTTATATAGATACCATATGCGTGTACATATACACACTCATAGACATGTGTATACCCTTGTTTGCATATCCACTCACACACAGACATATTCATATACACACTCATCAATATGCATGTACTTGTGCACATGTATACTAGCATACACACATTCATATGCATGTACACACACACGTGTATACACTTTCATGCATCTCCACTCACACAAATATTCATATGCATATATACACATACACTCACATGGACACAAATTCGTACATGTGTGTGCATTTACACAAATATATGCACACACTCATAGACTCGCATTCATCTGCGTCTACATACACACACTGGCACATGGGCACACACTGCAGACAGCTCTCCCAGGAACGCACTGTCTCCATCTTGCTTGGGTGTCTTCAAGAAGTGGCACTTTGTGTCATGGATAAATCTATTTTGAGGTCACGACTAGCAGCACCTTTCTAACCAAGCTCAATGTAAATCTTCCCAGCCATTGCGGCTGCACAGCTGGTTTCTAGGAATGAGCCGGAGCAGGCACGTGAGGACGGTCAGGACGACCTCAAAGATGAGCCAAGGGCGGGATGACCGTCAACCTGGACACATGAAGAAACTGGGTGATGTCCAGAAACTGGTGGAAGGAGATGGTGCGCTTCCCAGACAGGCTGACACTGGGGTCTCACACGCTGCGTGCTTTCCGTTTTAAGCGAAAACCTGCCTCAGCGTTGGGAAATCAGTGACTCCAGAGAGCTGGTCTTTCCATCTATCTCTGAAGCAAGATCAAGGCCAGTGACGATGGTGGTGTGGAATTAGCCATGACGAAGGACAAGTCTTGGATTGGTTACCACAATCCAGAGAGCAAGGTTCTTCTAAGGTGGGGGAGATGTCAGTTCAGAAGGTCATGGTGGCGGTTTGGGGGACCCCTGAGGAGTAATCTTGACAGATTTTCTCAAAGGATATTGGAGAAGCACAGGAGGTTCTGGGAAACGGAACCTGCTTTGGTGGGAAAGACACAAGTTGCTCTGGGTAATTTTCTCCATCATGCCAGTGCACCTGCTCATCCTTCAAGGGCAGCCAGGGCAGCCCCATGGGGGAATTCCCTGGGATCCCTTGTTGCATCCACCTGACAGCCCTCATCTTGCCCCTTCAGACTTCTTTCTTTCCCTCAAACCCAAAGACCATTGATGGGGACACCAGAACTGCTTTGAGGGCTATGAACCAAAGAGCACAGGATGCTCAGCGGGTGGGTCATAGGTGGAAACACTGTCTGTGGCCCCGCAGAGACCGAGCGGGGCCTGTGGAAAAACTATCGCTTCATTTTGGTCTACGAGGGGCTTCTTCTATGATTTCTCAGCAGTTCCTTTTGTAAATGTACCCTCCACACACTCACACAGATGTACATGCATTTTCATGCACATGTGTGTGCATACTCACGTATACACACGCCCATACATAGGCATGCACATAAACACACCTACCCATGCTCCCCCCAGACATTGTATGATATCCTTATACACATAGATACCCACGCATACACTAACACAGTCACATGTAGACACATACCCATGCACTCAGACACATACACATACACACGCACTTGGACACACACACATGCTTGCACTCACATGGCCATGCATGTACACATACAAGCATGCACACGCATGCACTCCTACAGACACACACACACACGGACAGGGCTCTCTCGGCCTGGTCGCTCGATGGCTCCTCCGCCTGGGACCATCACTGTGCAGGACCCGGGGGGGGGGGCGGTCTCTGGGCTTTTTTTCTCCTCCGTTCCTTAAGCTCCCTGCCCCCAGCTGGTGAGCACAAGGCCCAGTCTTTCCCAGGGAACCCCAGTGGGGTAGAAGGTCCCGGCCAGCCACCCAGCCACCCACCATCCACTGGGAGCACCCTGCAAAGCTGGGCTGTGGGGGGGAGGGCTGTGGCCCAAGCGTCATGGGGTGGAAGTCATGTAGACCTTAACTTCTCGCTCAGCGTCCAGCGTCCCTCCGACCTGCCCCTGCAGCAGGGCATAGGCGCGCTGCAGAGCCTGGTACTCCATGGTGAGCTGCCGGAAGCGCAGCTCCGCCCCCTCCTTGGCCACGGCCTGCATCCAAGGAGAAGAGGTCAAGAAATCCCCAGCCCCTAGGTGCTCACCCTGTGCCTTGGCATGGAGGCCTCCAGCCAGAAGGGGCAGCCTCTCGGGGACAACAAGCCAAGTGACATGGTGCCGTCCACAGTCCATCATGGAGAGAGAGGCCCCATTCAGAGAGAGCAGGGCCCTGTTCCCCACCCCCATGCCTCCACACCCCATGCCCTCATGTCCCCACACCTCCACATCCCCACACCCTTGAGAGGGCCCTGGCATCACCTCCTCCAGGTCGTCATCAGGGGTACACGGGGTCTGATCCGTTCTGTCTGTCTGGTAAGAGATGGAGGAGCCGTCCGACTCCAGGGACGCTTCTTCGTCGTACCCAAAGAACGTCTCCACCACCACTGGCTGGGGGAGGGGAGCATTAGTGCAGACCCAGGCCCGCCCGGGATGCAGAAAGAAGCCCGCTGTCCCCCTGCTGCCCAGTGACCAGTTTCAATGCCCTCCACCCCACCACCCACATGGCCCTCACTTCTGTTCTACCCAAGATCACCTTCCCTTAGGCAGGGGGCGGCCTGGTCAGCCAGGCGCCATCCTGGACATAGGCCTGGAGCTGCAAAGGTGAGTGGTGAGTGGACCTTCCTGGGGGCCGGGCTAGCTGAGGCCTGGGGTCAGGCTCATGTGTTCTACAGACCCAACTTCCTGCACATGGGCGAGACCCCGCAGCAGTGAGGAGAATGTCTGTGGGACCACCCACGTCACCCCAGGTCACTCCAGTCTCTCCCTCCCGGCCCCCAGGTCCTGAGGCTCTGTCCTCTCATTTAAAAATGTACCCCCTCCCCAGATCGTCCAAAACCAATGGCCCCCTCTGGTCCTGCATTCAGCTCTCACTCGCTCTCCACCATTGGCCAGCACAGTGGGCTCTGGGCCCAGAGGCCTCAGGACCCCTCAGTGGGAACCATTTCCTCTGACAAGGTTCAGCGCTAGTGGCCCTAGAGCACAGTGACAGGTAAAGAAGCCACACACCCACGTCCACCCTACCACCCCCCACATACCCATGCCAACATAAAGCATCCCACCAGCACCCCCACACCCCTGCCCACAAATGCCCACCTCCAGACACCCACCTCCACGCCAAGACACACACACACACACACACACACTACCCACTCTCCCACACACCACCGTCCACCCCCCACAGCCCATCCCCATTCCTTCACACCCCACCCCCATTCCTATCCCACCTCCACCCCTATACTCACACTCACACACTCACACAACCACCACACACACATACACATCCCACATGCAACACTTCACACACACACACATATCCACACATACTCACACACACACATGTACACACACATACATACACACATACCCCCATACATACACATACACACCCCAAATGAACACACTCCACACACACATACCCACACCCACACATGTATATACACATTCACACACACATGTTCACACACATATCCACACACATACTTACATGTAAACACACACATACTCACACATGTACATACACATGTACATACAAAGCAACACACTGTGAAGACCCGGATGGGTGTCCTCTGTCTGAATGGCCCCTCCCTCAGGCCTGGTGCTGGACAGGCCCAACCAGAGGGCCCCTGGCCTCTAGGGCCTTTTCCCAAGGCCACCTGTGGATCACGCCTCTCTTCTCAGGGTCAAAGGGCAGGCCTTTGTCTCTGCTGCATAGCACCAGCATCTGGATCCAGTGGACAACGAACCAACCCCCATGCCCTGGACCTCGTGGATGGGGCCACAGGACCTTCGGGTTTCCATGGGCTGTCTTTGGTGAGTCTGTGGCCAGGCCTGTCTTGGTCTGGGAGGCCCTCTGGAAGCCTCGTGGCCAGCCCCGATGGGCAGACGGGGAGCTGTGTGTGAGGGGCCCTGGCTGGGCCCCATCCTGAGTCTCCCACATGGAGGGGAGAACTCACCCTGAGCACCTGCAGCCCTGCCTAGCACTGAAGCGCGCCCCTCCCACAGTGACCACCCTGGGCGTGATGTGGGTACCCCTTTGGGAGGCTCTCCAGAGTTGCCCTCAGCAGCATCATGGGCTTCTCAGAGGGGGTGCTGAAGAGAAGGACCCCGCTCTTCACACACAGCCCCCCACCCTGGGAGGGACCAGCCTGGGAGTGTGTGTGTGTGTGTGTGTGTGTGTGTGTAGCATGGGGGGGGCCTATGTGTCTCCGCATGTATGACTCTGTGTGTCAGTTTGTGTGGCTGGCTGGGTCTGTGTGTCTGTGTGGGTCTGTCTGCGTGCGTGTGAGGTTTGTCTTTGGTGGTATGTGTGACACGGGGGTGTGGGTCTGTGTCTGTGGGCGGCCATGAGTGACGAGGGTGGGAATGCTATGTGGGTCTGTGTCAGTGTGCAGGCAGGGTTGGGGACAGGTCCTGTGGGTGTGTGGTCCTGGCAGGAGCTCTTCCCTGGGAGGGAGCAGGACCTGCTGGGCTCTGCAGCATCGCCCTTAGACCGGCGTCCCCCACTTCAAGTCACATTGAGGGGCGCCTGGGTCTGACTCGGAGCTTTTCACAGGAAAGTGGGGTGACCGCTGCCTCTTGTGGACGAGACCCCATGTGGGCAGCGCCCGTGGGCCTGGGCAGTGTGGGCAGGCATAGACAACATCACTGGGTGTGGGCAGCACTGGTGGGCATCGGTGGCATTGGTGAGCGTGGGCAGCGCTGGCAGCTTTACCTTGGGGATCTTCGCCATCTTCTTCCTCTGCTTCCGGTACCTCAGAAGCTTGTCCCGCTCCTGAAAACATCAGGTGAGGGGACCCATAAGTCACTAAACAGCCACCTGTTTCCCCTCACCTGAGGGCCAGGCCTAAGTGTGTGTGTGTGTGAGTGTGAATGGGTATGTGTGTACATGAGGGTGAAGGGTGCATGTGTCTGTGAATGTGAGAATGTATGAGTGTGTACATGGGTGTGTGTGTGAATGTGTGTGCATGAGTGTGGGTATGTCTGGATGTGTGTGTACATGAGGATGAGTGTGTACATGTGTGAGTGGGTGTGAGGATGTGTGTGTGAGCGTCTACATGAGTATGAGTGTGTCTATGTGAGTGTGAGGGTGTATGGGTGTGTGTGTACATGACTGTGTGCATGTGTGTGTGCATGAGTGTGAGTGTACGTGAGTGTGTCTATGTGAATGTGAGAGAGTGTCTGTGCATGTGTGTGTGTACATGAGTGTGGGTGTACATGAGTGTGTCTATGGATGTGAGCATATATATGGGTGGTGCGTATATGAGTGTGTGTTCATGGGTATGAGTGTGTGTGAGAGCATGTATGCGAATTGACAGCGTGTGAGTGTGTGCCTGTGTACGTGTGTGCGCATGAGTGTGTATGTGAATGTGAGGGTGTGTGGGTGAGTGTTTGTGTGTACATGAGTGTGAGTGTATGTGTGAGTGTGTGAACATCTCCTGGGATTTCCCACCTTGAGGATTTCAACTTACAACAAGTCCCCAGAGTTCTGACACTGGGCTCCCTGACGCCCACTGACGGAAGCACCCGCATTCCTGTAGTGGTGAACGAGCTAAGGGGGATGCAGGGAGTAGCCCTGGGCCTTGAGATGAGGCCCAGAAGCATAACCAGAGCTGGGCACCTATGCAGGGTCCCCAGAGTGGGCCCTGGCACCTGGCTGACCCTCCATGGGGCAGGAGGCCTGACCATGACCCAATTCACAGCAGTCGGGGCTCCGCGTTTGGCCACACTGTGTGCTGGCTGGGGGTGGGGGTGGGGGTGGGGGTGGGGGTACTTACTAGCACACTCTTCACATAGCCTGCAGTCTCCAGGGTCTAGACAAAGAAAGCAACGGGTTGTAGCACGCGTGACACGGGGCCGGGTCCTCAAGGCTGCGGCATCCTGGATTGTCGCCCAGCATGACGGACCCCTTCCCCCACGTCCTTCCAGGCTGGGGCCACCCCAGAGAGAGGTTTTGGTTCCGTCCTGACAGCCCCTCCACCCTCAGCCAGACTGGACACCGCGGGGGGGGAGGTGGTTGGAAACGGAAACTGCCTCCGCTGCAAGCAATCTAGATTCCTGCCTTCGACTCCTGGTCATTCTGCCGACTGCCGGGCACTGCTGTGATTGTGACCCTTAGGAAACAACCGTGCACTGGCACCTCTGAGCAGGTGACTTCACCCCTGAATGGAGGTGGGCATTTCTACCAAACACGGGCTCTCTACCCCCAGGAAGAGTGACGGTCATGAGCACCCACAGGGGAAGCTCATCTCTGTCCTGTAGGCTGGCTCTGCGTCAGAATCGACTCGGTGGTCGTGAGTCTGAAGCAAGCCAGGCCCCTTCTTCTTTCCTGGTCCAGGTGTGACTGTTCGATCCCCAGAGCCAGGAACCCTCACCTGGATGAAGATGTGTTCAGTGCTTATTAAACCTGCCACCTGCCTGCTCTCACTGGGAGAGTTCCCTAAGCTGCCCTGATGACTGACAGAGCAAGATGAGAGACCTCAGGAGCAGGGCTCTGTTCTGCAGGGCCAAAGGGGCTGCGTGGGACTCGGTGGCTGTGAAGTTTTAGGGTTTCCGTCCTTACACCCCTCCCTCCCAGCCAAGGAGTCCAACCAGGGCAGGCCTGAGCTGCCTTCGATCCCAGACCCAAGTTCAAATGGTTGTACAGTGAGCTATAGAAATGTGGCCTGAAAAATAAATAACTAAACCAAACTATTCCTACTAAATAATAAGTAAAAAAAGAAAGCCGCCAGATTAGTGGTCCCAGAGGATAAGAACCCGCGGCTGGGCCAGGGGTGGCTTCTGATCCGGTAGCTCCTTGCACAGAGAGGTGTGTGCGGAAGACCTCTGGAGGGGACACGTGGTTGTGATGGGTAGACCCAGGCAGCGAGGT
Organism: Tenrec ecaudatus; assembly: GCF_050624435.1. Lineage (NCBI taxonomy): Eukaryota > Metazoa > Chordata > Mammalia > Afrosoricida > Tenrecidae > Tenrec > Tenrec ecaudatus. Next base: position 111,994,832 of record NC_134545.1, on the reverse strand, counting down.
GACCCCACGGAGCCCCTTCCCCCCCACCCCCAGCCAGTCAGGGCCCACTAACAGGCCAGAGGGCCAGGGCCCTGGGGGTGGGGGGGGGCTTGACAGGGCAAGAGGAGCAGGGGGGCAAGGGCGGTCAGCTACCTTGGAGAGTTCATCTATGAGGTTCTGCTGCTCCACAATCTGGAGCTTCAGGAAGTCCACTTCGTGCTCCTCCTGACTCTGGTCCAGGTCGTTCAGGGAGCTGGGCCTCCTAATGACCCCGGCCCTTTGTCTCTGCAAAGGCACAGGCCATCTCTCCCTCAGTGTGCCCACTCACAGGCCACTGCCCAGCCCCGTCCACCCAAAGCTTTGGGCCAGGGCGCCCCTCTGCTCAGGCCGGGAGAGCTCAGGGCCCACCAGGTCCCGGGAATGAGGAGAAACCGCTACTCACTAAACCCAGGGAAGGGAGGTCCATGCCCTGTCCATCCCCACAGCAAGGAGGGGACAAGCTAGAACCCCTGCCAGGAATGGCTCTTGGAGCAGCCACTGGCAAGTCAGAGCAGCGCTTTACCCCTAGGCCCGTCACCCCCACAGGGCAGTTGTGGGGGTGACTACAGGGACTTGTGCAGGGAGGGTGCTAAGTGCACCTCCATCCCAGGCCTCTCATCCTGCTGATCCGTTGGGCAAAAGTCCCCATTGTTGGCCCTGGGACCCTTGGGGCCTGAAGAAGAAGAGACTGGCTACTCAACCCCACTGGCCACACACAGCCCCTTGTTCAATGCGGCCCCAGGCCTGCCCGCTTCTTCCCCTCCTGTGCTGGCAACCAGAGCAGCTGCCGGCCAAGACTGCCGAGCTGGAAGGCCACTGCTGGGCCCCTTGGTCAGGCGTGGAACAAGTCGGGAGGGAGGCCACTGCTGGGCCCCTTGGTCAGGCGTGGAACAGGTCGGGAGGGGGGGAGGGAGGCCACTGCTGGGTCCTCTGGGTCAGGCGTGGGACAGGCCTGGAGGGAGGAAGCCAGACTGGCTGCCCTGGCTCATGGCCTCACTGGTCTGGGTTGCAGCGCTTAGCTAAGGGCTCCTGGCTAATCAGCAGGCAGTGCAGGGGCTCAGGGAGTGGTCTGGCCTACGGGTTAGAGGGAGCGTGTCTGTGCAGGGCCGTGTCTGCGTGGGCCCCTCACCATCTCCAGATTCTCCTGGGTGATGAACTTCAGCTTGTTCTCCATGCGGCGCAGCCTGTGGGACAGGTCCTCGTTCTTCCGGCTCAGGCGCTTGTTTTTGTCCAGGAGGGGCTTGTACTGGCTCTCCGCCTCCCGCAGCCGCTTCAACTAGAAGACAGAACCTACTGCCACTTGCCGTCTCCTCCGGGGCCGCCGCTGACCAGCACAAACCGCGGTGCACCAAATCCTGTGTGGAGTCGGGCTAGCTGCTGCCCCCGGCCGGCCACCCACCCATCGTGGCCAACTGCAGATGGGCAGGAGGCTGTGCACAGTCACAGTGAGAGTGAGATGAAGGCCGGCCATGCAGCGATGCTAAAGTTCCATTGTGGAGCAAGAGTCCAGGGGAACCCACTGCTGAGCACGCATGACCGCCCAGAACTACCCCGCCCACACGCACATGCATGCACATGCACACACACGCAGAGGCACCTCCAAAACGGAGGATACTTTTGCCCAACAGAGCCCTGGTGGTAGAGTGTTTTACTAGTTGGGCTGCCAACCAGAGGTCAGCAGTTCAAACCCTCCAGCCGCTCCAAGGGAGAAAGGGGAAGCTTTCTGTTCAGTAAAGAGTGAGAGCCAGCTTTGCGCAGTGGCAATATCGTAGCCAGTGAGGTTTATCCGAGGCGCGATTATTGCTAATTGAAAACTTTTCCCAATACCCCGCCGTGACGACTTGAAATATAGTCGGCATTGGCAATTTTTGACAGTCTCTACGGAGACTGAGCAAAAAAAAAAAAAAGAGTGAGAGCCTTGGAAACCCACAGGGGCAGCTCGACTGCCCACAGCGCTGAGTCTGAATGAACCACATGGGAGGGGATTCCGCGGGGCTTTTTCCCAACAAGCCAAGGCTGCACCAGCCAGAGCCCGAGAGCCAAATCCCACTCCCTGCCTGTTGTCCAGTTTGGATATCCCGGTCCACAGACACTCTTGTCCACAAGGCAGTGTGACCGTGTGCAGGGAAGCCGCTGCCCCTGCTCTGTCTGGAGCATGCCCACGTGGCTTGTGTGATGATGGATCGGACAATGGCCAGCCGGGCTTACTGAACTTTGAGCCAGGCACGTTTAAACGGCGTCACGGAGCTGCAATTCACGTGTCACCAAAGGCACTCATTGTAAGGGGGTCGTCGCATGCCTTCTCAGCCCGAGCAGCCTCTGAAACTGGCCTTTTAAAGTAGACTGTTCTGGACCGAAGGCAGTTCTTACCCACCCTTCCTTCCAGTCTGCCGGTGTCTAACACGTGAGTGCACACGTACACACACACACACACACACACACACACACACACCCTTCCTTCCAGTCTGCCAGTGTATAGCACGTGAGAGTGCACACACACACACACACACACACACACACACACACACACACACCCTTCCTTCCAGTCGGCCGGCGTATAACACGTGAGAGCGCACACACGCACACACACACACACACACACACACACACACAGCCTGCCTGCGGGACCTTGCTGCAATGTCCATGCTTTGTTACTAGCTCAAGTCCCTGCTTGGGGCTCATTCTCAGTGCCGACCAATCCCTAGGGCAGTGGAAGATGCACCATGTCCTTTGTCCACTAGGGGTCACATGAGGTAGATTTCCCTGTGTTGCACCCAGTTACCCCCTCCTGGGCCCCTGGGCCCACTGCTGCTTCTACTGTCTCTGAGGTTTAGATACTTCCCTTAAATCATCTGGACAAGGTGCCAGGGGTCTGTCCCAAGAGGAAGTACTCATGGGCTCTTCCCCTTCAGGCTCCAGAGGCCCCTCAGCCCAACACCCCAGCTCCCAGTCACCGTGGCCCTCCCACCAAATGCCTCAGTCCTCAACAACTGCTCCCCACCCCCTCCCAGGTGGGGAGTGGGGTTCAGTTTACAGCAGCTTACAGCTGGCCTTCCTTGCCCGCGGACCCTCTGTTGTGGGGACCTAGGGTTTCTCTGACCTCAAGGCACTGAGGGTCCTTCCCAGTGACCAGGGTTCTATGGGAGTGAGAAGGGTGGGACTCTTCCTTCCATGACAACCCCAGCCCTTATGTGGCCCCCCACCCCGATAAGAATCCTCCTATTCACCACCTCCTTATTCCATGGGGCCACCCAGATCTCTCTGTGCCCCCCTCCACAGGACCTAGCTCATTCCTCCAGGAGGAGCCCCTGTGCTGTTGCCCCCTCATAGAAGACCCCATCCATCAGCTTGTTCCTCTCTATGGGAATTCTCAATCCCTCTATTGCAGCCCCCCCCCCCATGGGTCACCCTCCCCACCAGCTTATACCCTAATGACAGGTAGGCAGATTAGGAATAAAAGGAGGCTGTCTCCACCAAACGCCTGCCCTAAACAGGCATGAGCTGGCCATGCCACACTAAAGGTGTCGGAAAGGGATTGGGCACACATTAGACACCAATGGGAGAATCTAGAACAGAGCATGCGCAGACTATGGTCACCTAGACTTAGGTGAAGGTCAGCCTTCACAGGTAAGTATCACAGGTGTGGCTCAACTTAGTCACTAGGATGGCAATACCCTCAACCATGATCCCCCCAACCTCCCCCCAGCCAGTGGGGATAAGAGGGGATCAAAGCAGGCCACCGGCAGGCTGCCCCTCTCTCTTTGAGGTGCTCTCCTGTGGGTCCAGGTGGGATCTCTCTGGAGTTCCAGGTGTACAGGTGCCCCTCTCAGGGCCCTCTCTTTCCCTCCTCTCTCTCTCTCTCTCTCTCTCTCTCTCTCTCTCTCTCTCTCTCTCTCTCTCTCTCTCTCTCTCTCTCTCCTCCGAACTCTGGTTCCAGGAAGCCTTTCATGTGGGTTTTTGGGATCTTCTGAAGTGGCCTGGACCTCTTGCTCAGTCTTGAACAGCCTTGCACGCCTCCCAGAAATAGTGTGTATTTTCCGAGACTGACATACCTGAAGCTTCCCTTTCCTCGTACAATGTACTTGGATTTAAAAAAGTGTTTCTGCGGGTGAATTCTTTCAAAGTTGAGCAGCAAGAACAGAGGGAAACCACCCCAGAAACCCTCCCACCACGGACAAGATCTCCTCACCAGCTCGCCCTAGATCCCATAGCCCCCTCACCTGCTTGTTCCCCCAAAGGCCTCCCTCAGCAGTACGTCCCCCGCTCCCACAAGTTCATGCCCCCCTCACCGGCCTGCCCCCATGACTCTCCCCCACCCCTCACCGCTTTCCCCACCGCGCACCGCCAGCTCACCAGCTCGTTCCTCTCCTCGGACAGCAGGGCGTTGCGGTCCTCCAGCTTGCGGATGATGGCGCTCAGCTCGGCGATTTTCAGCTGGAAGCGCCGGGCGTCCTTCTCATCCAGCTGCTGTTCCTGGAACAACGATGAACTGCAGAGACCGCCGCCGCCACCCACGGCCCCTTCCCCACCACACCAGGCCCAGGGGACCCCAGGGGACTAAGGCCACGCCGAGAGGGGAGGGCGGGTGTGTGGGATGAGGGTACGGCGAGGCAGGGGCACCCAGAGAGCCCGGCAGCCAGCTCTGCCAGCCCCACGTGCCCGCGGCCGAGGACGGGCACGGGAGAGCCTCGCACAGGCCCCGGGCAGCTCTGCGCTCGCACCGTGCTCAGAAACAAGGCCGCCTCTCCGCACCCAGGGCCGACCCCGGCGGTGGCCTCCCCCGCAGGAGATGGCACTACATGGGGTAGAGGTCCCCCCTGCACGACCTCACACTTGGGCAGACAGATGTGCATCCAAGAATTGGACACAGCTCTAGTCCCTCAGTAACAGGTGCAGGAGAAGTCCGGGACCAAGAACCAAACCACCCGCAGGGATGTTCATTTAAATCTCGCCGCGCCCGCTAGTCCAGAACAGCTGCTGTGGACAACCACCCCCCATCCCCCCAGTAAGGACCAGCGGTGAAATAAAGTCACAATGCATGCGCGGGGCAGCCTCCCACCCACTCCCTCATCCCCATTGTGCTCCCAACCCGGGCGGGGGTGGGGTGGGGTGGGGAAGCGTGCAAATGAAAGGCAGGGTCATAGGACTGCTGGTGGGAGCCCCGAGCCCCCCCGCAGGGCAGACTCTGGCCAGTTGAGCCTTTGGGCACGCGGGCAGAGATGCAGGCTGAGCCCACCTTCTGTCTCGCATGCTGCGCGAGGCCCGGGCTACACGCGACACCGGGTCTCAGGGTCCCAAGTAGGCTGGGGTAGCGCTATGCTAACGGCCAGTAAGGGGACGGGCTCTAGTAGCCGGAGTCCAGGCCAGAGCAGCCCGCACTGCGAGGCGGGCGGTGCTTACAGGGCTTCCCGGGTGGTCTGAGGCGTCTCCTGTACCGCTCACATAAGGAAGGTCCCGTCTGGGGCTGCCCAGGTGCCGGTCAGCCTCGCGGGCCTGGGACAGCTGCTCATCTAGGGCCTCTTTCTGCCGCTGCAGTCTCTGAGCGTGCCCGGCTTGCAACCCTAACTCTCTCTCCAGCACGAAGACTGCTCTGTCCTTAAACTTTATCTCCTCCATCTATAAGGAGAACAGAGGACAGTCACCCAAGAGTTCAGCTCTGCCGCAGCAGAACAGGTACAGAACAGACGGGACTGGTCCCCAGGCAGCCCTACCACAGAGGGTCCTGAGACCTGAAAGACCCCGAATTCACTGGACAGGACCTTGACCCCTGTCTCACAGACCCATTCCTCCTGTGTGGACCTGTGGACACCTCACTGCCTTAGGTGGGCTTGTCCGTGTCACTGAGATGCGGCCAGTAGCGACCCAGGGTGGACAACGGCCAGGGGGCAGAATCACAACATTCACTGCTGCACCCCTCCCTCCACACCCCTTCCTCTGCACCCCACCTTCCTCACACCCCCTCCTTCCTCTGCACAGCTGCCCCTCGCCTGACTGTCACCATGTGGCACCCCTCATTCTTCTATACCCTCTTACATGACTCCCCTCACCTGGCAGCCCTCCAGCTCCCCTGCCCAGAAGTGGGAGGGGGCTCTGTGCACTGAGAAGCAGCACTTGTGATGGAGGCTGGTGTGAGCCCCAGGTCTGGGTGGAGAGCACCTTGATAAGCCGGAGGAGGCAGTGGAATGGGGACCCACCCTCGGGTCGCCAGGGGTCCCACCTGCCTAAAGCTTTTTGCCCTCAGCTCCCACCAGCTGCATAAAGCCGCTCCAGGTGTGTGGCCCCTGTGCCAGCCTGGCTCCCGGAGAGACTGCTGCTCTGGGGATGGCAGGTCAAGCCGACTGTTCTTCCCAGAGAAGACCCCGATCTTCCCAGAGAAGACCCCGATCCTCAGGCTTACAGCCTGGTTCACAAGGAGAAGATGGGCCTTCCAAGAGGAGTCATTCCGTTTGGGATCAATGCTTTCAAATGGACCGGAGGAGGTTTTGCTGTGTTTCTTCATCAGTTCTAGCTAAAGGAAGGGAGCAGTGTCTGGAGTGAGCTGGAAACAAAGAGATGGTGAATCCAATGAGCTCTGATCAAGGATGCGTGGGCAAGCAACTAGCTGAGCAGAAGAAACGAAACCTGTCATTGCTAACCCCTTTCCTGGAGTGCACAGAAATGTCAAGTGGAGCAGGCAGTGATGTGGGGACAGGGGCGCTCTGGAGCCACCACCTCAGCACTCTAGCATGTCATGTGTGCACAGTGGATAGATCTCATCCCATCGGAAGCCAGAGAGCCAAGGAAGCCAATCCAGAGGGCAGGCGGGCAGTATGGACTACATAGGACTCCTCCTGACACGTGCCTCCCATGATGGGTGGGAAGCAGAACTCCTACAGGATCCACCGCAGCAGGGCAGGTGGGGGGGCGGGGGCGGCTATCACAGATACAGTGCTGGATGGTGTACAGGATGGCAGACTCCGTGTCTGAGACAGCATCTCATTGGGAGACCACCCCAAACCAGGCCTCACAGCATCTCTACTGCAGGGAATCCTCCCCAAGGCAGGGGGTTCTCACAGCATCTCCACTACAAGGAGTCCTCCCCAAGGCAGGGGGTTCTCACAGCATCTCCACTGCAGGGAGTCCTCCCCAAGGCAGGGGGTTCTCACAGCATCTCCACTGCAGGGCGTCCTCCCCAAGGCAGGGGGTTCTCACAGCATCTCCACTTCAGGGAGTCCTCCCCAAGGCAGGGGGTTCTCACAGCATCTCCACTGCAGGGAATCCTCCCCAAGGCAGGGGGTTCTCACAGCATCTCCACTGCAGGGCGTCCTCCCCAAGGCAGGGGGTTCTCACAGCATCTCCACTACAAGGAGTCCTCCCAAGGCAGGGGGTTCTCACAGCATCTCCACTGCAGGGAGTCCTCCCAAGGCAGGGGGTTCTCACAGCATCTCCACTGCAGGGAGTCCTCCCCAAGACAGAGAGTTCTCACAGCATCTCCACTGCAGGGAGTCCTCCCCAAGGCAGGGGGTTCTCACAGCATCTCCACTGCAGGGAGTCCTCCCCAAGGCAGGGCCCTCAACCATCTCCACCAGAATGGTCCTTGCCAAGGTGGGGGCTCATCCCAGCACCTCCATTAGCAGAAATGCCAAAACTCCTGCCAGGTGTGTGGACCCTGCTTCCCTGCCTGTGACTCTAGACAAGGGGGGACAGCTGGCTGTGTAGCGCATGCAGTGCGTGCCGGGAGGACCCCTGGCTATGCTGTGTGAGGTTCCCCCCCATGCACAGTGGGCTGTTCCAATTTAGGTCACCCCACATTATCGTTTGGGGAGCTGGAGTCCAACGACATGCCCACTAGGGCAAAGTGCCAGGGCAGTCTGGAGGTTCCTGCCACCCTGGCTGTGGCACCCCTGGGAGTATGTGCCTCCTTGCAGTGGGGTTCCCAGGGTGGGTATCTGAGCCCCCGGTCAAAGACGCAAAGCTCCAAAGGTTGGCCTGAGTCTCTGTGGGGTCAGGGTGCTGGAGGGTAGCGGAGAGAGATGCCTGAGCTTTCACCACTCCAAGTCCCCACCCAGGACTGTAAGGGCTGATACAAAGGGATTTGGGTAACAGCGATGGGCTGGTCACCTGTCGTCACTCACCTCTCCTAGCCTGAATTTCCCCAAGGTCCCCAGTATTCACTCCCTATGTCCAGTCATTCGTCCACTCCTACTCCCCAGTCCACTGCTGTGCCTGCTCCAATCTGGCCCCCCACAACCAGCATTGAGCCCCCAAGAGGAAAACCCTCCACTCAGAACAAGGTCCCAACTGCCCTGGTGGTGGCGCAGTCCTGTCGAGGGCAGAGTCAAGGTTGCACAATCCTGAGAATGTAAGCAGCAACAGCGTCCCACGGACGTGGCCTGATTGGCCAGTGAAGGGTTTGGGGGGACATTTTCATGGCACACAGAGTCTGAACCTTCACTGTAGCCAGTTGGCTCCCAGGAGTTGTGCCTGCCCTTACGCTGCCTGTTCACCCCATCACTCAGGCCCCCCATCTGTTCCTCTGCTTCGTCCTGACAGTCCCTTCCATGGGGGGGCCCTCCTTGTGCCTCTGGTCCCCGCTAAGGCACGGTCTTCATGTTCTCCCTGTCCATCTACTGAACGTCTCAGCTCCCCAAAACGCGCTCTCAGCCAGCTCCCGCCCAGTCCACCTCCTGCGGTGGCCGCACTTCTGTAATGGGTGCAGTCCCTCTCTCCACAAGGTGGGGGAGGGGCATCCATGGAGAGTGACACCCCACTCTACTCAGTTCCTAGGGCACAGCTCTGTCTGTGGGCCCTGAGTGAGACGCAGAGCGCTGGGGACAGTGCGGTGACAGAACTGAGAGCCTGGAGGGCATGCCCAAGGTGCACGGCCAGCTGCCGACTTAACAAAGGTCCCAGACAGGTCAACAGAGGGTGCTAGTCAAGGAGGGGCGTTTAGTTCCTTACCTGACACCGTCTACAGAGATGATCTCAAAATGGGCCATAGACCGAAACGTGAGGGCTAACATCCAAAAACGTCTAGAAGAAGGCAGGGGGGACTCTCCATGGATGTCACTAGGGAGGAAGTTTGGGGGTCCCAACCGCCAGGCCGGTGGCCGGACAGCAGGACTCTGTTGTTCCTTTCTCCTCCTTTATGGAATTTGACCTTCACATCGGTGTCCTCTTGGTTTTTGTTGTTTTTGTTTTCCTGCACTTTCAGGAAGCTGGAGCTGCCCTGGCCACACGGAGCTCCCAGACCCACGGGCCAGCAGACCCTGCGGGATCCCTCTTCAGTAAGCCTGGCCCTCGCTAAACCGGAAACCCTCCTTGGCTTTCAGTCTAACCCGGGAGTCTAAAAGGGGGAGGCTTTTATAAAGCCTTCTTGGGGGACCGTCTAACTGGTAGATGATTTGTTCTGGGCCACATGAGGATCTGCAAACCAAACCAACCAAAACGCCATCACGGTGGGTTGTGTGGGAGGCACACGGTGTCAGAGCGGGGGCTCCTAGGGGTCTCCAAGGCTGATTTATCAGAACTGGATTCACAGGGCACCCTCTGAGATGTCGCAGGTGCTCTTGAACTACCCCCCTGGCCCTCCGTCGCTGATCAGTGAACCACTGGTGCCACCCAGGGAGCCCGCCCGGATGAGCCATGGGGAGTGGAAGTAGGGAGGCACAGAGTTGGCACTGCCATGGCCCTAAGGGCACCCAACCCTGTTACCTGCCCTGAAGGGGACTCCTGGTGTCTCTGGGGCCCTCCCAACGGCACAGTGCAGTGCGGTGTGAGGCAGCCGTCCCAGCATCCACGTACCAGCCTGCGGATCTCACGCTCACACTCCTTCTTGATCCTGGTGATCTCCTCCTGATGCAGGTGGTACACACTCCGGATCTCAGCGGCCTTGATCTTGTCGGCCTGGGTCACCATGGTCAGCGCCTCCTCCACCTGCTTCTTGGCACCCTTGAGCTCGGAGATCTCCTGCTGCATTTTGACCTTCTCCACCTCAAAGCCCTTCTTGGCCTCCTCCTTGGCTTCGGAGAGCAGGACGGTCTTGACCCTGTCGGGGCCGCCATCGCGCAGAGCGTGGAGCAGGGTCTGCAGCCGCTGGTGCTCGTTGTCCTTGATCTTGATGACCCGCAGCAGCTCCGCCTCGTGCTGCCGCAGCAGCGCCTCCCGCACAGCCTGCAGCTCCTTCATCTTCTCCTCGTGCAGCTTGGTCTTCAGCTCCGTGACCAGCACCGTGTTCTTGCGCTGCTCGTGCTCCCGCACCTGCCGGATCTCCTGGTTCTTCTCCCGTTCCGCCCGGCTGACCTGGAACACAGACAGACGGACACTAAGCACGAGCAGCCAGCCCGGCAGTGCCCGCATCCCCACGGCTTCCCTGCAGACGTCTCCTTGGACCCAGGCCCGGTTGGTGGAGACCGGGGGCACCGTGGGTGAGTGACGTGAGCGAAAGAAACTCCACACTGAAAGGGAGCAAAGATCAATGCTTAGTCACGTTGCTGCACAAGGATACCAGCTCCAGATGCCCACTGGTCAAGTTTATCAAAACCACCAGAAGAGGCAGCCACTTAGTCATAACGTAAGCCAAGTTGTTGACCTTCCTGTATAAAGACCCTACTGGTGGCAGCCGAGCTCCGGAGCTCCTGCAACGCAGGGGACGCCGTGCCCCTGGGAGCTCTCCACCGGTCAGGGTCGCCACCCAGGACGCACTGCCTGATGTGTGGCCCTGTATGCTTTGGGTTAAGCTAGAGCATATGAGTTACAAGGCTTGTTACCTCTTTGGTGAGTAAACGTGTGAATTCAGCATCATCACACATCTCTGGACTTCCTCCTTTTTGCATGCTTGAGACAGGGAGCCAAGCAGAACACGTGACGTGGACCCAGGGTCGACCTGGGACTTAGGATGGCGAGCACACACATCTGGCCAGCATGCCACCGCTGCGGGGATCTGCGTGGGAGTGGGCGCTGCTCCTGGAGCTGGGGGCTCTACCCCTTCACACCCAAACCATGGGGCTGTGCCCAGCCTGCGGTAGATGTTCTCATCGCACACACGGGGCAGATCTAGGTGGCCGTGCTGGCTGTCTGGAGGGTACCCGGGCTCGTCGAGGTTTCTGGAAACACTGACACGGTTGCTCCCTTCCAGAGGCTTAACATATCGCCAGAGCCTTCGGCTGTCAGCACGTCACCCACAATCCATCACGCAGGAGTGGCGCAAAGATGCCTCTGGACCCCAGACCTGCCCTGGGCAGCACATCAGGACAGCGGTCTTGTCATCAGATTCCATCCCACCCCCCACAGTACAGACTCCTTGCTGCCTTCCTCCATCACCCAGCTACACACACACACACACACACACACACACACACACACACACACACCACATTAACTCCCTAACCATGTTGCATGGACAGCCTTTTTGATCAGATTTTTGAGGGTAGGATTCATAAAAAAAAATAGATCCATTGGATTACTTTATAAAAGGTTACAATTTGTAATTGAAACAAAGTACACTGTGTGGATGTCTCCTCCCTGACAGGCTGCTCCCTGTACCTCCTCTGCACCTCTGTCTCCCAAACCTCTGGACACTGGACACACCCACAGCCCATCCCCAGCCTCTTCTTGCCTCCATGGAGCACCCAGCAAAGACATCTCTGACCCGGTGTGTGACCCCAACACCCTCAGGCCTCATTGGCCAGGAAGGGGGTTCTGCTGTTGGGGTCCAAGGGTCTTTCAAAAGGAGAACTTGCAGTACGGAAAACCCTCAAGTGTTTCTCAGCCCACCTGTCACAGCCACGTGCACAAGCATTAAGTTAAGTAACGGTCAAAGGCTGAGCCTTGGAATGGATTATAGGGGCTTTTCAAACTTGCCCTTTTGCCTCTCCTGTGCCCAGAGGATGCCTGAAGAGATGACCACATGACTCATGGTTATCAGGCCTCCCTAGGTAAATGTGGAGGGGTACAAGGACAAAGAGCAGAACCCACTGTATGGAATCAGCCAGTGAATACATGACACAAAAGCTAATTAGCCCCCTCCCCCTAGAAGAATTTACTTCAGAGGACAGCACTGAAGCTGCAGCTCAGGGATAGGGACATGTCTGATCAGAGCACACAGGAGCAAATGAAGGAAGAGGAAGAGAGTGGAGCACATCCTGTCCCACCAAGCTTTGAGGACAATATCCCTGCTCAGAGCAGCCAATCCACAGAGAAGACCATATGGCCGGCCCCACTATGAGACATGACATCCCTCACTGACCCATAGCCCTACAGGGGACAACACTGGAGACACAGTGTGGGAATTGTGCCCGATATGACCCCAGGACACTGAGGAAAACACTACGGGCGTGCAACAGAACAGCAAAGGGAGCAGAGCAAGGAAGTCCCAAGGGCGTACCAAAAATAGGCTTTGGGGCCAGGGGGTGGCACCCCATCAGAGTCAACTGAAAACACTCCTAAAGGTCAAGAAACAGACCTTGAACTAAAAAAAATAAATAAAGCTATTTAGCATTCTTCACAAAAAGTTCAGGAAAACTAAAATAACAAAAATAAAGAAGACAACCAATGTCAAGGTCAAATACCTTACAAGTTACTACAAAGGAAGGAAGAAAAGAGAAGCATTTCTACAGACAATACTAGTACGCCAGAGAGACATGCACTAAAACACACAGAACCTGTGTTGGAGTATTTCAAAGGGAACTAAACTGCATTAAGAAAATGATGACACGTGAAAATTAAAAACAATGTGCCAGGACAGAAGGAAAATGAGAAATAAAGGTAACATATTTTAGGAATTAAGAGTTAAAGGAACACAAGATATTTTAATGTCTTAAGATATGCAGACAGTAAAATTAGAGTAGTTTGTAAAATTTAAAAAGAGAAATAGGTAAAAATAGCATGATAGGAAATTATAAATATTGAAAATACACAAAGATAACCCAACACATAAATAATAGGAGTCCCTGAGTGAGGAGGTGTGGGGTGAAGATACTGATTGAAGGAAGACACTATGTACTTCAGAAGACGACTTACAACAACGAGGGGGCACCCCCCTGAAAACGTTAACAAGCTCGGCTAGGAGGAGCTTCTGTAGTATGCATTTTTCCCACTGGGTGAGCATGAAACAACTTGCTCTGAGTTAGTGCACCCAGTGGCATCTCCTGGGGAGATTCTCTCTTGTCACAGTGAATTTTTTTGTAAAAGCAGCTTTGCTTGAACCTCGTTTGTTTTGTGATGGCTGTGAAATTTCTTTTTCTGCCCCAGAAACTGTTGTGATGTTGAACAGAGCTTACAAGGACAACGCTATGGGAAAAACCCAAATGTACTAGTGGTTTCATTGTTTCAAAAAAGGTGAAATGTCAATGATGACAAACATTCTGGACATCTATCAACTTCCTGAACAGATGAAAATGTTCACAAAATCCGTGCACGTGTGCTCGAAGACCAACGATGGGCCATTGAAGAGATGGGGAGTGATCGGGACTGTCTTGGAGCTCGGTGAACTTTAGTGGAAGATCTGGGAATGAGGAGGGCTCTGTGAAATTTGTGCCATGAAAGGAGTGTAGACTGGAAACATGCCATGCTTTGAAGGAACGACTCCGACGTGAGCCCGGCTTTTTCCAAGGCGATGAGCCATGGCAGTGCTATTCTGACAAGCCCGGAAGCAAACGTCCATCAAGCTATCTCACCTCACCCAAAGAAAAGCTTGCCAAATAAAAGAGTAAGATGATGTTCATGTGTGGCTTTATTTTGATGTGAGGGGGATAGTGCATTTGGAGTTCATTCCACAGGTCAGACTGTTCATCAAGCTTTCTACTAGAGGTTCTGAAAAGATTGTGTAACTGTGTGTAACAAAAAGACCTGGCTTGTGTCAGGGGACTGGTTTTGCCACCACGGCAATGCACCTGCTCGTGCAGCCATCTCAGGGCTCCAGTTTTTGGCAAAAAACAGCATGCTTTATTGCCCCACACACCTGACTCACCTGACCTCGCTCCATGAGACTTCTTTATGTTTCTGTGAATGAAGAGGGACATAAAAGGACAGCAATTTGATGATGTAACAAAGATGAAGAAATAAATGAGGGAGGTGCTGCCAGTCATTCAAACAGATACGTTAAAAAGTGTTTCCAAGAATGGAATCACAAATTTGACAATTGTATTAAGTGTAATGGAGAGTACTTTGAATGCGATAAATTTGTTCTGAAAAATAACTCAAATACATAGCATTGGGGAAAAAAATTGTGTTTTTTTGGGGGGTGCCCCCTCATACATTCTAGTAACTTCAAAGAAAAAGTGGTAATCAAGGAAAATAAGAATGCATGTCTTGTTTCTTACTGCTGTTAGAAGAGATATTCCACAAGCAGATGGCTTTAGCCAACAGTTTAGGAGACCGTATGTGCAAATTCCGGGTGCCAGCTCTGCCCTCAGAGAAAAATTTGGTCTCTTTTCTGGGTCTGTGAGCTGGGCATCTTATGAGATCCCCATGTGCTTTGGCATCAATTTTCCTCTGGATCTAGGATGTTCTCAGCACAGAGACCCTGGGTTCCGAGGATGAGCGGCGCCCCAGCTCTCCTCAACCGCTGGTGGTCAGACTCCTCTTTCTCTGTTCCCTTCCCTCCTCTTATCTCTTACAAAAGGAGAGGCTCTAAGGGTTGTGGGAGACTGAGAATGGGGAAGAGAGTGCACACGGACAAATTCTCTACGGTCATAATTAAGAGTCTGGGAGGCAGACTCTGGTGGAGGAAGGCCTTCATGATCATAAGTTGGAGATGAATCCCAGTCACATTCTCCTAACTCAAAGTTATCCCCCGCAACATCCCCCATCATCATGCCAATCTTAAGATGCTCTGACAAGCTCACAGTTGCTTACAATATGCCTGAAGGCTGTCTGCCTGAAAGCTGTCTGCCAGAGAGCAGTCAGACCACTATCGGCCCCACCCCTAGTGCAGCAGGGAGCAGCAGTTCCGGCCGCATTGCCCTGCCACTGAGGATGGCAGCCCCACACTCCGAAATGGAGTTGGTGGAGATTGGACTCTTTGAACCCTAGGAGGCAGCGGCCCCACCCACTGAGACCCAGCAGGCTGAGATCCTACCCTTTGAGGCCTCAGAAGTTCTGGTCTCCCCCACTGACATGAAAGCAGCTTGCTTCTTGTACTCCACATCTCTTCAGCTTCTGCCTTTCCTGGTTCCTTGACCTTTTAGCCTCTTAGTAATGGGCTCTTGGGCTGCCCTGACCTCTGCCCTGCTTGGGCAAATATTTAAAACCTCTCTAGTTCTATCGATAAGTGCCCAAAAGGACCTTACTCTGCCAGTAAGCCTCCTGTCTGAAGGCACTTGGTTCTCAGCAAGCCTAGCTCCACTACCAAGTGCCCAAAGGTACCTCCCTCTACCAGGAGCCTCCTATCGGAAGGCACTCAGTTCTCTGATTCTGCAGCTGAGCTTCTGCACCGTCACATGCTGGTCTCCTCTTCTGCTGCCATCACTGTCTGCTGCTGCTGCTTGCGGTCTGCACCATCTCTGGTGCTACATTTCTCCCACTTCCTCCTGAGGTCTCACTAGAGCTGCCTTTGCTGGTCATAGTTTCATCAATACGACAATCTAGGCTGTTACGAGTAGGCCCCTTAAAGTTCTCCCAAAGCTGCTTTCTCATGTCTGTTAGAGCAGCACCCCACTCCTGGTACCAAACGCCGCCTTAATTATCTAGTGCCGTTGTAACAGAAGTGACACAGCGGATGGCTTTAAGGAACAGAACTTTATCTTCTCCCTGTTGAGGAAGCTGGAAATCTCAATTCTGGGCCCAAGGTTCTCTGCCACCTCTGAGGGAAAATCCTTCTTCTTTCAAGAGCTATGGTCTCAGGGTCCCTTGGAGATTTCCATGTGTTGTGACAGTAATTGTTCCCAGAATCTAGGAGATTCTCAGTACAGGGCTCCAGTGCCCAAAAAGATGTGCTCAACTTCTGGCTCTTCTTTCTTGGTAGTAATAACACCCACTCACCCACCCCTGCTCTTCTCCCCTTTTTTATCTCTTATATGGTAGAGGGGGAAGCAGGCCATACTCCAGGGTAAATCCCCTCACATCTGACCAGGACTATGACCTGAATTAGGGTATTGCATCCCACTCCAGCTTCCTTGTAATTTATTAGCTTACAGCTGATTATTCTCATCATCGTGGGGGATAATTGTATCCTTACATAACTGCTAAACCACTGAGCTTCCTGGCCCAACCAAGGTGACACATATTTTTTTGGCAGGGGGGCGGAGGGGACACACACAATTCAATCCACAACATGACTTAACAGAGAAAGAACATTGAATTGTCATTGGACATTGTGGTTGGTAGCTATAATTTGTGTCAGAAGAAAATGAGAAACATTTTTTAAGGTACTCAAGAGAAGACAATGCTAGCAAAGGATTTTAGATCTAGTGAAATAAATATTTCAGTGTTAAGGGCACGCCGCTATCAACCTGCAAGGATACAGGGATGTTGTTCCTACGAGCTTTCCACCAAGAGTCTGCAGGAGAGCAAGCTCCTGACAACCAATATGGCCACAGAGATGTCAACTCAAGGACCTGTCACATGGCGACTATGAAATATTGGGTCCCTGTGGAGTCCATGTAGATGTTGGTGAGGGAGAGGGTCACCTGACTTTTGTTTAGGAGTGCATGCTGTTTGCACAAGACCGATGGGAAAATGAAAAATTACTTAGGGATTCCTTAGGGACAGCATTAATGGGGGTGTAAAGGTAAGGCAGTGTCGTTGCTGGGAATGCAGACATAGCAGGAGAACATGTGGGAGACCTCAGTGTCACCCTAGTTAGCAGTGACAGTAGGCATATCAAGCCTATTGTCATCAGAAACCACCATCTGGTGAGTGTACATAACTGTGGAATATTCTAATGTGATCATCTCCTGCTTCTTTGGGAACAAGGATTTTTTATATGGACAAATGGAGACACAGGTGTGATGTAAAAATCCACTGCTGTCCCCACCCCCAGCCAGTCCTGAGGCTTTGGGGCTCTGCTCAAGGGGAGTCCCTCTGGGACATGGGGGTACAGTGAATGGTATGACCCTTTGCGGGCATGCCTACATGGTAGGGTATGCTGGGCCCCTCTAGGGTTTCCCGTATGGGTTCCAGTAATTTTCTTCCCTTTTGCTTAAAACAACAACAAACCCACTACTGCCAGTCGATTCTGATCCACCGAATCCCTGCAGGCCAGAGAAGCACGGCCCTATCCGGTCTCCATGGAAGCAAGTGGCTTCATCATTCTCCCGCAGAGCTGCAGGGGCAGCGGGATTCGAACCAATGGCCTTGTGCTTAGCAGTCAAGCATCTTAACCACGGTGTCATCAGCAATCCTACAGATGCAATTCCCAAACCCAAACTCACTACCCTGGGTCAATCCTGACTCACGGAAACCCTATGTAAGAGAGAGTGGACCAGCCTCAGTGGGATTCTGGAGCTGTTAATCTTTAGAGACGCAGACAGCCCCATCTTCTCCCACAGAGCAGACTTCAGGCTTGAACCACTGACCTGTCAGTTAGCAGCCACTGCATAACCTACTCTGCTGCCAGGGCTTGAAATGAAAGACTAAATAAAAACCCTGTCATTCTGAATTTGACTTGGATCACATGAGTCAGTACCAATGTAAAAGGTATTTTAGCTTCCTATAGCCAAGGGGCTTCAAAAAGTTTGTGAAAAAGTCTATTAACTTTTAATTAAATTCTTTCAGGAAGTTTTGAAGTCCACTCTGTGTGTATGGTATATTTACATGTGTATGTATGTTTGTGTGTATGTAGTATATGCATGCATGTGTAGTGTGTATTTGCGTGTTATGTGTATGTGTGTGCATGTGTCTTGGGATATGTGTATGGTGTGTGGTATGTATTTGTATGGTGTGTGATTTTATCTGCATTTCTGTGTGTAATGTATGTATGTGTGTGGGGATGGGGTGTATTTGCAGGCTGTGGGAGTATATTGGCATGGTGTGTGTATGTGCTTGTGTGTATGGTGTGTTTATGTGTGGTGCGTATATGTATGGTATGATGTGAATGTGTGCATGTCAGGTGTGGGTGTGGATGTGTAGTGTGTGTACATGTGTGTGAGGGGGTGTACATGCATGTGTATGGGGATGTGGTATGTGTATTTACATGCTGTGTGTGTATCAGGTGTGTGTATGTGTCTATGATGTGTATTTGCATGCAGTATGAGTGTATGTCTATTTCAATGTGTGATATATGCATGTGCTTGTGTGTACAGTGTGTGTATGTGTGGTGTGGGGGGTGTGTGTATGTGTGCGTGTGTGTGCATGTGTGCACGCGGCATACATGCGAACGTCACTGACCCCAAGCATCCCAGCAGTGGTGTGCCCCTGGGAGACGCCATGGGACAGGCCATGCGACGGGGCAGGAGAGGAGTGGATGTGCTGAATGCCTGGCCCCGTGCAGCAGGGAAACCGTCAGCCCATGTCGGAGGACTCAGCCGAGCCTGGCCCTCAAGCAGGCCACTCTGAGCACCAACAAGGATAAGATTGGCAATTAACGGGAGTGCACAGAACCTGTTCAAATTCACATACTCTGGTGAAATCAGTCACAGCAAACCAAAAACCCCAATGCCAACGCAGAGACCCCGTAGGACAGGCTAGGACTGGCCGGTCGGTTCTGAGACTGTCGCTGCCAATGGGAATAAAAGGCCCCATTTTTCTCCCATGGCGCTGGCTGGTGGGCTTGAGCTGCTGACCTTGCAGCCCGACACAGGGCCCCTCCAGGTGAGGAATCTTGACAGCCAGGTGCAAGAACGTCCCACCCCAGAGCAAGGGGAGGCGAGAGGTGAGGAAGGAGGACACGCTTCTCCCAGGGGCAGCTAGCAGGAGCAACTGTGTTGGCTGGGGGCTCAGGGGGACACTGCTCTAAGAAGTTGGGGACACCCTCTAATCAGGCCCCAGGAGTCAAGTCTGTGACGGAGACAGCGTGGAATGAGGGCACCGTGCTCAGGGGCTTCCTAAGTCCTGGGAGCTCCCGGGTCCCCTCCCTCCTAAAGCTACAAGTGCCACCTCTGGGCAGATACTCTGACCCGTGGCCCAGTTCCTTCACTTTGGGGTTCTCTCTCACTGACCTGCAGAGCCCACAGGGATGGGATGGGCAGTCCCACCTCTGCCAGCTCCCCCAAACGCTGCCTGAAGACCTTCAGTGGGGAGTGAGGCACAGCGCTGTCTACACCCCACCCCGTCTCCACACCACGTAGAATGAAAACCAGAATCAGGTCTAAAGTGCAGGTGGGGCAAGGCCAAGAAGGTGAGGCCTTCTCCCTGGGAGGGGGACCTGGGTCTGACCTTGGCCCAGACGTGTTGGCTGGTGGGATGGTTGGGAAAGCCGGGTATGTGGGAGGAAGACAGAAAAAGGGTATGTCCCTGTTCCTGCCCATGGGGAGGCGTGGCAGTGGATAGCCAGTAGGGAGACATCTAGCTTCAGGCTCAGAAAGCCTTTCCTCCAGGGCCCGGTGGGCACAGGTGGGATGCTCTGAGGAAACTAGGGCTGGAGTTTGGTGAGGAACAGGTCAGCCAGGAAAGAATTCAGTTGAACAAACACAGGGCCAAGCATCTCTTTTCAGGGTCTACTGCGTGAGATCAGACTGATGGAATGCTCTGGAAGCAAGCATGGTGTGGGGAACTGCACAAAGTGGGAGAGCACGAGGTGGGTGGGAGGTGCCCTGTGGCGCAGTGGGTTGAGCACAGCACACTGAAAGGTTGCCAGTTCAGGACGCCACCCCCCATCCCCCGCCACAGCTCTGAGAGGAAGAAGGATGAGGTGTCTTCTTCTGCAGAGACTCAGTCTCAGGTGGTTCTGGTCTGTTCTATTCTGTAGGGTCGTGTGAACTGAAACCCACTCGTGGGCCGGCCGTGGGCTGGAGGCTCCTGTGTGGCTGAGTGGGAAGTCTCAGGGGGTAGGGTTGGCGGTGCAACTACAGACATGTGCACAGGGGTCCTGCCTTCACCTCCCTCTGGGAGACGGGAGAACAGGGCCCTGTCCTCGTGCCTTTGGGGTTTTGTTCCAGGGAGCTTGCCCTGCCAGTCCCACGAGTCCTGACACAAAGACCAAAGGTGCTACTCGGGGAACTGGGCACGGAGTCTGGGGCCAACAGCACCATGCTCAGCTCCAGTGGACAGGTGGCCATCTCCACACTGGACAGGCCACCAAGCCACAGTCTCACTGGGCAGAGCAGAGGGTACAAGGGCGTCTCCGCCCCGCATCTCAGAGTTAGAGAGAGGGCGGGGCTGGGGGTATGGGAGACCAAGGCTGGGAGGGAGGTGTGTGTGCCCCGCATGCCAGGGTCACCTATGTCTATACAAGCCAAGCTGCTTCTGACACAGTGGGTCCTCTGGTGAAACAAAATCCTTGCTGGGCAGAGTCTCCCGTGGGGACCCTGAGAGCCTCAGGAGTACACACACACACACACACACACACACACACACACACACACACACACACACACCCCAGACCCTTTGCTGGTTGTAGGACAAAGAGCTGTCAGATAGTGCCCACTTGCCTGTCGTGAGCCTGCCTGGCCACTTGCCCCACCCTGGCTGTCTACCACTGAGCTCCTGGAGGCCCACCCCAGGGCTTATGCCTCTGCAGAACCCTGTCCATCCAGGAAGGCACCACTCAAGGCAGGGATTTAGAGTTCCGGTTCAGGATTTGAGGCCTGGGGCCCAAGTTTGAGAGTCTGGAACCTCCAATTTGGGATTAGGGCCTAGGATCAAGGTCACGGCTCACCTGCTCTGCTCCCGATGCAGGGGTCTGGGGCAAGTGTCTAAGGTACAGGGTTCGGGATGAGAGCGCTTACCTTCCCCTTCTGATGCAGGGGGCCAGGGCAGGGGTTCTGGACAGAGACCTGCAGTCCAACATCTGGGGCCAGGGTACCCACCTTGCCCTTCTGCTACTACAGGGGTCTGGGGCCAAATGTCAGGGGTCACTCCCACCTTGCTCTTCTCCTGCTGCAGCTCGATCTGGATGTCTGTGAGCCTGGCCCGCAGCTCCTCGTTGGCAGCCTGCAGTGCGGCAAATGCCTCAGCCTTGTCCCCCCGCGTCCGGCTGCCGGCCCCCTTCTTGGACATGGTGAGGCTGGGTGGCCAGAGGGGACTCCTGGGGTGTGTTCCGTCCGGCGGGGCTCCGTGCCAAGCTCCGGGCAGGTGGCCTGGGCCAGCCCACTACATCTTCTCATCTGTGGGGAGACACACCTGGTCACCGGGCAGGGAGCAGCTGGGGGCCAGGGATCCCGACACAAGCTGTGCTGCTCAGAGCCCAGCCCAGAGCTCTGCCTGAACTCAGCCATGGCCCTGACCTCAGAGACCACCCACATCTGTCTCCTGAGGAAGCCTCTCAAAGAAGATGTGCCCCTAGTGGGGTAGGTGGACACTCAGCGGAATCACCCTCTCCCCGACTCCACACATAGGGGTGCAGCCACCAAGGGACACGGCTCAGCACCCAGGGTCCCACACACCCTTAGACTGCACCCAGCCCCTGAAGTTCCTCATTAGAGACCTTTGGACCAAACAAGGCCCCCGCAGACACTCAATCGAACCTCCCCCCAAACTTCCCTATAGAGACTCTGAGACCAGACCCCTCAGGGCACTCCCACATATCCTCAGACCCCACCCAGACCCCACACAAACTCAGATACTACCCGGGCCCTTTCAGTTCCCCATGAAAGACCCTCAGACCTCCCCCCACTCCCAGGCGCCTAGAGCGCTTCCATATTTCCTCAGATGTGCCCTGGCAAGAGTGTTGTGTCCCAGGACCACAGAGGCCTGCCCACCCTCCACGACACCTGGCACCCTAGCCCCTGAGCTGCATCTCCATCTGCCAGGCTCTGGCACCCACCTCCCTCTCTTGGGCCTGAGTATGGGTCGCCCTGAGGCTCTGTGTGCACCGTGCGGGGCCTGGGCTCCCCCAAGCTAGGCTGCTGCCCCCAGCCTTTCAGGAAGCATCTGAGGATGCTGTGACAGCAGGAGACAGGGCCTCTGTGTCACACCACACCCGGGTCACACTGTCAGAGTCTTGGGACAATTAGCTCCTTGGAGGGGCAGAGGTAGGGGGGGCAGGGCTCTGCGGGCTAGTTGGGGGACACTGCGTGGGGGGGGGCTGTTGCAGTGCTTCCCAAGCACACACCTAGCTCTGATGACAAGGGTCCCCAAGTCATGCAGAGGACAGGTGCTGGGCTGCTTACCAGAGAGCTGGTGGTTCAGACCCACCCAGATGCCTCCTGAGGCAAGTCTGACCAGCTGCTTGTCACAGCCTGGGCACCCGAGGAGCATTGATGGTCCTCCATGAGGACTCCATGCACTGAGACACCCCCCTCCCCCCAGATAACTCATGACGTCAAGGACCCGCCTCAGCGAGGGGCAGCAGACAGCAGCACTGCTCATGTGCTGGACCCCGTAGATGTCCAGGGCAAGAACGAGGTGGACTAACACTTGGGGTGTGGGGACCAAAGAGGGGTCACGTGTGGAGTTGAGGGACCGAGTGGGGCCCACATGTGGATGCCCACAGTGTCCTGTAGCCACTCAGCTGGCATAGTCCACGGAGCACACAGGCAGTGCCCATCTCAGAGTTTGCCCATGGAACAGACCCTGGTAGCCCGAGTGATCCTCCAGGAGTCCTGAGTGAGCGGAAGGCAGGGGGGCTGTGCTGAGCTCCCTCGACACTGCTTGTCTGGACCCAGGGGCCGCCAGCGCAGCAGCAATTCCAAATAACAGCCCCGGCCCACCTTCATTCCAGGCTCTCCACACAGCAATAAAAACCTGTCTGTTTGTCACCCAGGGCACCAGCCTGTCCACCTTGCCTTTGGAGGAAATGATGGATGGAAGGATGGATGGATGGAGGGATGGGTGGATGGATGGATGGGCAGGAGGATGGGTGGATGGATGGATAGATAGATGGATGGAAGGACAGGTGGATGGATGGAAGGGTGGGTGTGTGGATGGGTGGATGGAAGGATGGAAGGAAGGATGGACGGATGGAAGGACGGGTGGAGGGATGCCCTCAAGGTCTAGGAACTTCAAACCACTAGTGTGAACCAATTGTTGCCGACTTTACGCAGCAGGTTTATGTCTGGTTTTTGCCGATCCTGCCTGGCTGCCTTCTAGCCGGTTTCAGCTCAGCAGAGAGAAACGCTGCCTGGTCCTGGTCCAGCCGGCCCACCGCCCTTCCGTCTAGCCGCTGCCAGTCCACCGCCTGAGGGTCTTCCTCCATCATGATTTACCAACAATTATTCCTTTCAGTAGGATAGATATTTGGAAAGAATAAATATGTGTCGCTCTTAACAAAAGATTCTCGGCAGAGCTCAAAAAGCATTGTGCACAACTAACTATTCCTATTGCAGAAGGGTCTCTTCATCCGACGCCACCACAGCTGGGAGGACTTCACCCTTCTCTCCTCCGAATGCGAAACGAAAAAGAGAAAACTTCCTAAAACCTCTGATGACGCGTCAGTCACTCTGTCCAGAGTCCACCAAGCAGAGTCCACGTTACGCCCAGGCGGTACTACCGGGGGGAGAGTCAGTGGTGTCTGGGACAACACAGACGATAGCAGGCTGGGCAGCCCAGCACACCTGTGTCACAGCAGCTCAACGAGAGAGGGGCTTGTAGGCAGGACAGTGAGCACAACTTACACCGTCAGATGACCACACACAATCCATCCCTTTGAGCAGGCTCGTGGATGGACACACCCAGAACGCCACGGAGGGCCATCTGCTTACCTCTTAACTGGGCCACACAGTCGGGGTAGGTCTTAACACTGCCTGGTCCTGAGCTCTGATGTTAACTTCCCCTCTGCTGTGGACAGGGACCACTGTGAATGCTGCTGGAAGCAGCCCCGGCCAACCCTCAGGCCAAGAGTCCACTTCCTGCCACTCTGGTGGCCTTGAGTTCTTTGACGGCACTAAACCAGCATGAGTCACCCTAATCGGAAGTGGGCATGGGTGTGCAGCAGAGCCATAGGTGGGGACAGTCCATTATCTTTGCACCCCATTTTCCCACAAGCCGAGAGTCTCCTCTTAGAGAGCACGATGTCCTTCTTCAGCCCCTGGTCCCTCCTGATCCAAAGATGTCCGATGAGCTGTGGCCGTGCTTGGGTCTAAGGCGCGTTCTGGCTGTACTTCTTCCAAGCAGTCCATTCATACTCAGAGCCCTTTGTCAGCCTTGCAACCCAAGGCCCCGATCGCTTCTTCAGTCTCCCTCCATCCAGCGTCTCTCGCTTAATCAACATAAACACGGTCGAACGGTGCATCTAAAATGCACTCACGGTTAAAGTGCTTTTCTTCGGGAAGTTGTGTGGGAAATTAAGATGGTTATCCAATTACAAATCCGAAGCGTCCAATTCCTTGACATTTTGTTCACCGAAACAGTATCATTTGGAGGTAGTTTTTAAAAATGAAGATTCTTAGAAACAGGATGGGTCTGTCACAGCAGGACAAACCGCTCCCCTTCAGAGGCCAGTGCGGAGAGAGGGCCACCCTCGGGTGAGCGCTCAGGGACTCTGAGGGGCACCAGATCCACACCCAGGGAAGCTCAGGGTGGGTGATAGAAGAGTTATCCCCACGCACACCAACACCCGACTTCACAAGGCAAGAGGGACTTGCAGACGGGCTGGAGGGTAAGGGCCTGCAGGTGACCCTTGGATGCTGCGAACAGGCCCCAGCTGGGAGGAGAGACAAGACACAGGAGGGCTTGGTTCGTGGCTGACTTTGAAGTCGGGAGAAGACAGCTCCAAGCCAAGGGATGAACAGCCTCTGAGAGTCTAGAAGCTTCAAGGGTCCTTTGGTTTTCACAAGCAAGCATGGGAGACGTCAGCCCTGTGGTCACAAGGAGTACCCTCCTGCTGACAACGCACCCAGCAAGGACACATGCCTTCCCCGCATGGCAAGGACATGGGAAAATTTTGATCCTAACAGAAAAATAACTTCTCAAGTTCAGCTATGTAATTTTTACTGCATTGGGGTGTGGAAAACAAAGATTTCTCCCAAGTTGCCTCCCCCAAATAGATCCCAAATTTAGCTGCTTGCTACACATGGTAAATGACTATATACTTGGAGGTCAACAGAAGTAGGTCAGAGGTTATTCTCCCTAAAGGTTATCAGTCATCTAGAGCAATCAGACTGTATAGTTTGTCCCGCCCTAAGTAGGGCCCACTCCCTTCTGATAAGGATAGTAGTAGATTGTTTCCCTGAAGGAGAGCCTAGGGAGGTCAAGCCCACTCAAGATGACCAAGGTTAGGCCGCCATATTGAGTCTAGGGTCTGCCCTTCTGGTCACATGTATACCCCTAGTCCCTCGTCTTCCTATAGCACGTATACCCCTAGCTCATGCCCGTATGCCCATTGTGCACCCCTTCCTGCGGCGTACGTCTTTGCCTGTAATCAGGGGCTTGCACGCCCTCAGAAGATATGGAAGCCTTGGCTAGTAAGAAATCTCTTGCTCGCGCTCTCCTGCCCTCAGTCTCCCACCTCCTTGTGTACCCTCAAGAGGAGCTGAGGTGATCATGCCACCATGAAATGTGTCTGACTCCATTATGTTCCTCTCTCCCATCTCTCCTTATTCTCTATGACTTTACCATGATCTTTATGTATCTTAACTGTACAATTGTACTTACTAAACCCGTGGTTAGTTGTGGGGGGCTGGCTACCCCACATTGGGGGAAATCACATGGATGGATAGTACTGATTCAGAAAAGGGCCTAGCCTTGGATACAGTGAGCCCTACAAAAGCTGGGGCCCGGGTACCTGTCAGAGAAGGAAAACGCTAACATTCCCACTCAGCATGAGCCAGCCAAGACGTGGCAGTCCAACTTGTCAAAGGTGGAAAGCTGTGAGACCTGGAAACACAGGGCAGCCCAGGGAGTCCCAGAGCTCACAAGCGTCCCTGAAAAAAAAAAAAAAAAAAACAACTCATACATGATACCCAAGTGGAAAGGGGGAATATTCTTAATGGATATTGGGACAGTCGGTCGACTAAATGTGAAAGAAAAAAAAGTCGAAGATAAACAAGCAGCCATCTAACTCAGAGGTAACAAGGCCCACGTGGAAGAAGCACACCAGCCTGTGTGATCATGAGGTGTTGATGAGATCGGGTATCAGCCATCAAAGAACAAAAACATCATATCATTGTGAATGAGGGGGAGTGCAGAGTGGAGACCCAAAGCCCATCTGGACATCCCCTTCTGGAAGGGTCGCAGGGAGGAGATGAGCCAGTCAGAGTGCAGTGTAGGAAGTATGAAACATACAACTTTCCTTTAGCTCCTAAATGCTTCTTCCCCTCACCCCACTATCATGATCCCAACTCTACCTTACAAATCTGGCTAGACTAGAGGATGTACACTGGTACAGATAGGAACTAGAAACACAGGGAATCCAGGACAGATGATCGATCCCTTCAGGACCAGCGATGAGAGTGGCAATACTGGGTGGGTGGGGTGGAAAGGGGGAACTGATTACAAGGGTCTACATATAACCTCCTCCCTGGGGGACAGACAACAGAAACATGGGTGAAGGGAGATGTCGGACAGTGTAAGATATGACAAAATAATAATAATTTATAAATTATCAAGGGTTCATGAGAGAGGGAGGAAAATGAGGGGCTGATGGGGAGCAAAATGATGGAAAAAACAGAGAGCAAATGTTTTGAGGATGAGGGCAATGAATGTACAAAAATG
The DNA here is from genome assembly GCF_050624435.1 of Tenrec ecaudatus. Lineage (NCBI taxonomy): Eukaryota > Metazoa > Chordata > Mammalia > Afrosoricida > Tenrecidae > Tenrec > Tenrec ecaudatus. The sequence goes on along the minus strand of NC_134545.1, from coordinate 111,968,147 downwards.
CTTTACACAATTGATGTATGCATGGATTGTGATAAGAGTTGTATGAACCCCTAATAAAATGATTTTTTAAAGTATCAAAGGTTCATGAAGAAGGGGGGAGTAGGGAGGGGGGAAATGAGGAGCTGATATCAAGGGTTCAAGTAGAAAGCAGATGTTTTGAGAATGATGATGGCAACAAATATACAAATGTGCTTGACACACAATGGATGTCTAGATTGTGGTAAGAGTTATACGAGCCCCCAATACAATGATTAAAAAAATATTTTTTGAATAAAGAAAGAAAAATAGGTCTATGGAAATGCTGGCTCTCTACCATAAAATTGAAAATGGATTCAGGAGAATTCAGGGCGGAAAGTCAAAGCATTAAGGGGAGTGAAGGGAAAGCAGCACCCAGCATTTATCAAATCCCTGGAGGGAGAGACCTTTCTCGGCCTAAAGATGAAAGGAACCCCCGAGGGAGGGCGAGATCAATCGCTGAGGCTCCATTAGATATGGGAATCAGGGGCGAGGTGAAAACAAGCTGAAACAAAACTTGTGGTGAACACAACAAAATGTGTTTTCTCATATTGAGAGAGCGCCAGGTGGAACAGTGAAAACACGGGGTTCCTCTAGATAAATGTGTAACTACCGACAGAGGTCATCTACCAAAAAGGAAATCAAGTGGTCAAAAGTCCCAGGAGGGTACTTCCTGGGCTCAGAATGTAAAAGAAAAATCACAAGAGAGTATCGCTTCCCTCCTGAAATCAAGAAGCAAACCGCAGTCTGAAAACTCCTCTTTTTTCTTGAGCCTGTTAAAGTTTTGGGACCCCAAGGCCTCCCGGGGAGCTGCAGACCAAACAGTGGCAGTCCTGCTGAGGGGCGACTGGCTTCCTGATTGGGCCAGAGTCTTGAACTGGCTCATTCCAGTTCCAGCCCCTGCTGGAATTGGCCTTTCCAGAGTCTGCATTTTAACCAGACCTCCAAGTGACTCTCCTGTACATATAGGACCATCCCCAGGGCTCAGGCACACACCTTGGATGAAATGTAAGGTGGGACCAGCAAGCAAAGCCCCGCCCCCTTTCCCGATCACAAGTTTAGCACAGAGTCACGAACAGCAGGGCCCCACCACTGGACAAGGGCAGGCTGTAGAAAGAAGTCTCTTTTCTGCACAGCTGTGCAGGGGCTGTTGAAAGAAACCCAAAGGTGGAACAGAAAGATGGAAAGAACCCACCCCTCACAGGTGCGTGTGCCGGCAAAGGAAAAAGCACAGGAGTCCCCCCCACCCCCCTGAAGGCTTTGACACTTGTGATTCAATGAGGGTAATCCTGGCAGCATCAAAGAACACCAACCCCTTCACCTACGACCTAGATCGACTCAAACCCACACACAACAGGAAATCAAGTGTGGCCATTTCTCACCATAACTACTGACTACAACTCCTACTGCTCTTCCATGCACAATACAATTGTAGGACAGGAAAAACTGCCGGAAAACCACCCATTGTCAAGAAGTAAAGCAAGCAAAAGAACTAGATTCAGAAATAATCGGTTGTTGGAGCAATGAGTCAGAAACTAAAATAACTACGATGAATGTGTTGATGGGAAACTGACAGCATAAATGAAAGATATATATTACGGCTGAAAAACAGAAGCTGTATGAAAAACTCAAGTGGAATACTACAATGACAAACAAGAGGTCACAGCCCCAGCAGCCCTTTGAAAGGCTCATCAGTAGACTGGACATAGCAGAGGGACTAATTGGTAAACTTAAAAATTATCAGGAGAGCGGGGAGGGAGGGGAAAATGAGGAGCTGATACCAAGAGCTTAAGTGGAGAGCAAATATTTTGAGACTGATGAGGGCAACAAATGTATAGATGTGCTTAACACAATTGATGTATGTATGGATTGTGTTGAGTTGTATGAGCCCCCAATAAAATGATTTAAAAAATTACCAGTAGAAATCACCCCAAATGAAACACACACAAAGAAAATAAGAGTCTCCATGTTGCTGAGCGATATAAAATGATCTAACATTTGTGCAATTGGTGTCCCATCAGTAAGAAGAGATTCTCAAACACAAAACAAAAAGCCCAACACCTGCCCTACCCTGTCTAAACCAAGAAAACCAGAATGAGAGGGCAGACATGGAAGCAAACAGAGGACAGCATTGCGCATGTGTGGCAGTTACGCCATCTGGTGTCAGAGGATTCAGAGTGAAGGGGTGGAGTCTAGTCTGTCAATCGGATCATAGCCGATGAGGCCTCTGTGTGCGCATGGTCTTCTCCTGAGAATTCTGGGAACTCCTAAATTTCTTCCTTGGAGGCAGGAGACACTTTCTCTCTCCTGACTCCCTGAGAGATGCTCTACTGCAAGATACATGGCTCTATGCCCCGGGAGCTGGAGAAGCCACATGGATCTACCCTGATGCAACCAGACCTCGGGACCTGGAGAAGCCACGTGGAGACCCCTGCCAGCACTGAGATGCTTACAATGCCACTGGATCCACAAGACTTCAAACCCATTGGCCTGGGATCTTCCTGCATTCAGCGTCATTGCATGTGTTTTGTGAGTCTGAAGAGGAATTTATAGATTGGCATCAGACCTATGGGCTAATATCAGACTTATGGACTTGATTTGGACTGGGCTGGGATGTTTTCTCAAGATCCAATAGCTCTTGTATCTAACCCTCTTCTATGCATATGCGTGTGTATGCATTTGTTTCTCTAGTCTACCCAGGCTGACGCAGCATATAATACCCAGAGGAAGAAGAGGAGGATTATACTAGGCCTGCTCATCAGAAAAGGGCTCCAGCTGGCACAGTGGTTCCGGGCTTGTCTGCTAATCCAAAAGCTGGCTGTTTGAACCGGCGCATCATTCCAGGGCAGGCAGACTTCTTGGTGATCTGCTTCCATATGGATTGTGGATGATCAGGAGCGGCTGTACTCTGTCACGTGAGGCCGCAATGAGTCAAGACCACCCAACAGACACAGCAGCAGCATCTCACCAGAAAGTATGTAAGTTAGACAAGGGAGTGCCGCAATAAGGGGTGCTTGTCTAGACAGAATTTGTACCCAAGAAAAATAGTTTCCAAAAGTGAAGGCATCTAGAAACGTCAGCCGTGGCTGGTAGGAATGTAAAATGGTATGGCCTCTCTGGAAAACACAGTGCTTCTTTAAAAGCTCCACGGATACCTACCATGTGACCCAGTCTAGCCCCTGACCCAAGAGAAATGAAGGCAGGTGTCCACACAAAGACCTGCATATGAAGGTTCATAGTAGTTTTATTTGAGATCGCAACCAACTGGAGGTCACTGTCAGAGCCATCAACCACTGGATGCATACGCGGACCACAGGGGTCCACCCCGGGGTGCGTACGACTCAGCACGAAGGGAAAGGATTTTACAGTCGCAGTCGTCCGGGTAAATCTTCAACTAATTATGTTGAATACAAGACGTCAGGCCAGGCCGAAACGTTCAGACACTGATTCTACGAGGAGGTTTCAAAAGTTCGTGAAAAAATGGAATTTTACAAGTTAAGGAATCTTTTCCAGGAACTTTTGAAGCCCCCCTGGTGTTCATATGCAGTCCTAGAAAGTTGGGGGGTCGTCTACAGTGACCGAAGGCCCTTCAGTGTTGTCTGGAGATACAGATAAGGGGGGGAGACAGCGAGAGGGGAGAGCAAGTGGAGGCGTGACCAATAGGTCCCCTATCTTGACGGTTTTGATGGTTTAGCAGGTGACCACAGAGATGGAAACTGATCACACTGTGCCACTGAGAAACAAACCTTTGACACACTCACCAACATATTTAATTGGCTATTTGTGGACACTGCCGATGACAAGGTTCAATTGCTGTGGTCCTTTTGGAAAGCAAGACAGTAGGATGAAAAATCATCAACGTGCTCCTAAGGTTTAACCTAGGCATCTCGTATCGAGGATTTTACTCCAAATGGGATCATTCTAAATAAAGTGGGGGGTGATATTATGACAAAACCTGGCAGCAGCCTAAAAAAGCAAAGCCAGGGGTGCTTATACATGTGTATGTGCAGCGAGGTCCACATCAAGGACATCGTGGAAGAAAGCAGGTTCCCAAACCCAGGGGTCAGATGTCAGCCTGGAGGTTTCTCCTGAGCTCAAGTTGCTGTGGAAGCTGATGAACCAAATAGCATCAGGTCAGACAGCAGGCTTCTGGCTGCAGAGGTGAATTAATCCTCGATTGACAGGTCAAGTTGGAAGACAACTGCTGACTCCCAGGTCGACAGACAATATGGCGGGCCGTGGCTCATGCTGAAAGAACCAGGGTTAGGCAACAAGCCAGATGCAGGGTGCAGGCCCAATGAAAAGCAAGGAAGCTTTCCCATCGTGTCCACTTGTACTGGAAGCTGACCCGCCCCCCCTCCCCCCACCTCAGGAGACCTCACCACAGGAGATTACTAGGTCTCTCTCTTTTTAAAAATAAATAATTTTATTAGCATGGGCATTTGGGGGCTATTTTAAAAGCTATGAAAAATAACACCTAAACCAAACGCCACAGCCACTGACTGAGTCACTCTCCTTAAACCAAACGGACATTCCTGAAGTCTTGGAGAGGCAGAGCTGGGGCCCCCCTCCTGTAAACTTCCAGCGCAGGGATAGAGTGTGGTTTCACACCCGTAGCACACACGGTATGAGGCTCATAGTGTGAACCCCCTGCACTTGGTTTTCACGTATCCCCACACCAGTGTCTCCTTTGACAACCTGCTGACGGCGATGCCAGTGCTCGTCTCTGCCTACAGCTTTCTCACCAGGTCCTTATCTTGGTGGCTGTTGGTGTGAAGGCTTGGTTTGCAGTTAGCAGGTGCCCTCCGGCTTCCCTCAGATTTCCACAGCAGCCCCTCCCCAGCTCTGCAGGCCACATGAATCACTTTCCCACCTTGGCACAGCCCTCAGCAGGGCAGCTGGCCCCAGCCCAGGATGGGCACAGGGCCACAGACCCCAGGCTGGTGCATGCAGTCATGCATTCTACTGCTCTGCCTGGCTGGCTGGCCACTGCACTTGGGCTATGTGACTGTCCTGCCCACTAAACACCACAGGCAGGAGAGTCGGGGGTACAGGGGATGGGGGTGACATTTCTCATTTGGATAATATGTGTCCAGCTGGACATCTGGGGCCTCACAGGGCAGGAAGTGCTCATCCACACCTGTCCCCTCCTGGCACACAGCTTCATGTGGCTTCAGGACCCAGGGGGCTGGGCTCACCTGACAGTGGCCTTCGAGGAGTAGCCCAGCTCTGCTTCACATGGCCTAAATGATCTTTGGTCATCAGCGTTGTGATAGATTTTGCAAGCCGTTGAGTGATCGATTACCCAACCCACTGGTATCCAGTTGATTCCGATGCTTAGTGATCCTATATCCCTCCCTTTGGGTTTCTGAAGCTGTAACTCTTTACAGGACCGGGCAGGCTCATCTCATGGCCTGGAGTGATTGGGAAGTACTTTTATGACAACACTGTTCAGACAGAGGGGCAATCTGAGGGCAAGACATCGTGGTAGTCCGAGGGATCCCAGCAATGGCACCGCGTCACTGCTACCGCACAGCGGCTGCTTCTAGAGCCCCTGCTCTCTCCCAGGAAGCCCTGCTCCCTCCTGGAGGCCTAGGGAGCCTGCGGACAGAACTCCTATTCTGTCAGCCTCTGTGGCAGGTGGCGCTGTGGTGGCTCTGCCCCTCGGGGCCTGATACAACCACCTCATGGAGAACATGCTCTGCAGGGCTTCCTGGCTGGGTGAGCAGCAGCTATGGGCCGCCCGTCCTTAAGTCTCTTTCTAAAGACCGCCGGGAGGCTTGCTTCTCTGAGATCAGAGCGACAGTGCAGGCCACAGAGGCCTAGTCCTGCCCCCTTTGCTTTCTAATGAGGAAGCTGGTCAGATTCAAACTCTGAAGACCGCTTCAGCAATCCCTTTGGGCCCGGGGAAGCGAGGGTCAATTCTTTCCAACGAGGATGCCGAGTCGATTCAAGGGACAGAACACCACAGGCACGTGGGCCTCCACACCCAAAGACTGGAGTTGAGCCCACACCTCACACTGTACATGAACATCCCCTCAAAATGAGTCAGTGGCCCTAAGCATAAGGACTGAAACCATAAAAACTCTGAGAGCAGTCACAGCCCTGGTCTCAGACCATCGATTCCCACCCACTCCCTGCCCCCCGGCTGCTGCACCCTCAGACACCCCATCACCGACCGAGAATTCACACAGCCCTCTCCACGGGCAGAGACCTCCTGGCTGTTCAAGGCCAAGATCATGCCATTGGGTAGACCAGGGCAACCCCATTGCCCCCAAGGCACGAAGAGAGCAGCTGTCACTCAGAGCAGGGCCTCCCCCTCCCCCAGAGTCAAATACTCCATCATCCAGTGCTTACCTCCTGACGCCCAGCATCAGGACCTCCCCAACCAAGCCCTTTCTCCCACGCTGGGCAGAGGCTCTGAGAACCCTCTCACCAGACCCGGCCTTCACTTCTCCTGAGCCCACGCCTCTGGGCCACCCGTCCGGGTTCTGGTGGCAGCTGCTATGGGCTGAATTTCATGTCTCTTCTGAGGTATTTCAAACTCTAACCCTGACCCCTGTGAATGGGACTTCGTGTGAGATGCTATCAGCTGAGCAAACGGAGGTCAGGCTGGAGGACGCGGCCCGGGCCGGTGTGAGTTGGGTCCTTGTGAAGAGGAGAAGAGGCTTGCAGAGAAAGACACGAGGGGGGCGGGGGGGGGCTCTGGGAAGATGGAGACAGAGATTAGACTGACACAGCACACGCCAAGGAGCACTGGGTCCGCCATCGCTACAGAGACAGGAAGAGCACCCCCTTCAGCCTTTGTCTTCAGCGGGAGCACGGCCCAGCCAGCTTGATCCCAGCCTGCTGCTGGACTCGTTGTTGAGAGAAGCCACTTCGTTCTACTAGCCACCCGCTTGGCAGTTCTAAATCTCAGCAACCCCGGGAAGCCCACAGGACACCCCTTCAGCTGAGGCTGCTGAGACATGAAATTGCACGTGTGTCCTGGTGTCTTTCCTGAGGTGACACAGTGCTCACAAAGGCCTCCCGTGTGGAGCAAGCGTGGCCCCGTCTTCACCACAGTCTTGTGCTTGGTAAGACCCAGGCTGGGCCAGTGCTGGGAGAAGACCTGCAGGGACCACAGACCCAGGCTGCGTCACCCGACATGCAGAAAGGCAGGTGGCTCTTGGGTGTTGCCTGAGGCTCCTGGGGTCCATCTCGCAGCAGCCTGCAGCCAAACTTGGGGGTTCAGGTCCCCCCATACTTTGAGACAAGACTTCTGTCCACAAGAGTCTCGTGGGGAAGGCCGGGGTAGACATGGTCTTTTTTGGGAGGGCATGTGGTCTGCAGCCTGGCCAGGCTTTGGCCTCTCTCAACCTTTTCCACAGTCAGCTGGTGGTTCTCAAGATGGCATGTCTATTCATCCCATGGCTGGCTGGTGGGTCTGGAGGGTGGCATGTCCACTGTCCCACAGCCGGCTGGGGGGCTCTGGAAGCCAAGGAAGCTGGGAAGCCAACTCCTGCTGTGCTCTCTGGAATCCCGGGTTCACGAAGCCGGAGTCCGGATGAGCTTTCATAGGCCTTGTAGAGTAAGGGTGCTGACACACCCTTTGAGGGGTGATTTCCAAATGCAGGGGCCCCAAAAGATAGTTCTCACTGTCCTTTGTCACTCCCCAAGGTAACTTAACTTACCAATCAACACCTTGTGCACCTGCGCTCACCGAGAGGAGCTGCGGTGGGCAGGCAAGGACAGCGTCGGTGCACTGGGGCTAATACTTGCCACTGTCTTAGACTGCCCTCGCTCTGCGCCGTGGACAGGCCGTCCAAGTGCAGGTGCCAGGCAGGATCTGACATTGGCGGACTCTGAGCTTGGCCTGCGCAGCAGCAGGAAGTGAGGTGCTCCTGCATCCATGCAGGCGGGAACCTGATCTGCTCTGTGCAGTGGCTAGACGCTCGGCAGCTAACCCGAAGGTCTGCACTTCGAACCCATCAGCCGCTCTGAGGGAGAATGCCGTGGCTGTCCGCTTCCCTAAAGGGGCGGCTCTTCTCGGGCCCAGGGGCCGCTGGCAGTCAGGGGGGTTTGGTTTGATTCTCAAATCAAGACAGAATCGAGAGGAAGGGCTCAGAGAGACACGCTGTTGATCCTCACCCACCTCCATCAAGAGGAGGACATGCACCCAGACCCCAGAGCTCCCTGCAGGTGGAGCTGGAGTCCAGGAGGGTTGTCCCTGGCTCTGCTGCCCTCAGCGGTGAAGGCCCCGCTGTTACTGACCCGGTCCAGCAGCCGAGAGCCTCTAACACTCGGGTCTTGGTTTTGGCTGGGAGAAACTTCACTGGAGTTTATCCACACTTCGCGGGACAGACAGCGGAGTCTGAGACAACAGCCAGAGGTAGGAAGGCAGCCTGAGCCTGCTTATACACAGCCGACCTCAGGCCCCCCCCCAACCGAACCAAAAAGTCTAACTCGCCAGCCCAGTGACCCTACAGGACAGGGCAGAACTGCACCCGGGGGCTTCTAAGACTGTCCCGCTTAATGGGAGCAAACAGCCTCGTCTTTCTCTCTAGAAGCAGCTGGTGGTTTTGAACTGCTGACCTTGTGGTTCACATGCCAGTGTGTAACCATTATGATTCCAGGGTTCCTGTACCTCAAAAGCACCTGGAAACTGGCCTCCTCATGGCCGAGTCACCTGTGAGACTCCTCACACCCAGGCCCGCCCCACCTGCAGCTGCCGATGCACATGGAATGAAGGAAGTGATAGAAGTCAGTGAATGAGCGAGCTCGGTTTCCTAGCACCACTTGCATCCCTTGCATAAGAGATGATGTCAATGGACAGACTGTGAGTCCTGGTTGGGTTGTACGTAGAAGTACCGGCCAATCAGAGGGCAGGTAGGCGGTGCTAACAGCCTCCTAAACCTGCCCTCCTCTTCAAGCAGCTGGTGAGGAGCCAGAGTCAGACCCAGCCTCTAGCCCAGCAAGGGGACAGTCAGACCCACACCATGCCCAGCCAGGTGCCAGTAACATCCCCTGTCCAGTCAGACCCACCTCCCTGCCCTGTGAGGAGCCAGTAAGCCAGCCTGCAGGCTATCCCAGGCCTGCACTCAGCTCCATTCCATGCCTCTCCCTGCCAGGTGGACGGACAGCTCCACACTTAGAAAATGCCATCAGACAGCACCTCATACCCCTGTGCCTCCTGCCACAGGCTCACACCGGCCAGCCTGCCATCCACACAGAGGCTGCATATGCCTCCTCGATGCAGTGACTACTGATCAAGCCATTGACCCACAGGCGAACCTGCACGTGTGCTACCTACGCACAGACGCCAAAGGGATGAATCTGGGCAGCGAGACCTCACTCAGCTTTTCCAAAAATAGCCAAGCCTCTTCCCGTTTCCAAAAACCATGCACTCACGCTCCTGAGCTGCTGCGGCTGCACTGGGCTCCATCCTGGGTGCTGGGCAGCTCTGGGCGTGGACGCCAGCTCCCGTGGCTCTATGACTCAGCAGAGCACAGGGCTTGGGCTTTCCGTTGGAATTTACCACAGGCGCTGGAGCTGGGGGAGGAATCATTCCCTGTGCTGCTGTTTCTAAGCCAAGTCCTCTTGCCCAGCTCTGGGGAGCGCTCCCTGTGTGCTCAAGTGGGAGTGCTGAGCACAGAGGCATCCCCGCCAGTGAGGAGCGCTCCCTGAGGGAGCCTTCTGACACAGGGGACAAAGGGAAAGGCAGGTGCCAGACCTCAGCTGACCTCAGGGCCACCCTGAGTCAAGCTGCTCCCCAGGCAGGATTTTCTAGGTCTTGAGCTTCAGGCTGCTCTTCCCACCCCCTACCTTTGCTTGGGGCCAGAGGTCAGGTGAAAGCAGGGACAGGTGGCACTTCTACATTAGATGCTGAGCTTACAGGAGTGATGGGTACCAATGGGCTCCAAGAATGGACACTCAGAGGTGAAAGGACCCCTTGCCTATGAGGCTCGCCACCCTGATGCCTGCCTGGTGCCCACCCAGCACTGACCTTAGCCGGTTCACTTGGTTCTTAGGAAAAGTACAGACACCCAGACTCAGCAGACCCCTCTGACCATGCCCCCACCAAACCCTATCCCAGATCCCCACCAAGTCCCATCTGTCCTTGCTCCCACGTAACTATCCCTATCCCCATCTCTCTGCCCCATCACCTGCCACCCAGCTCACCCAGTGACCCAACTGCATCTCATGCAGTACTGAGCCAGCTACCCCATTTGGTGTGTACCACCAAGGAAATGTCAACAATGACACACTGTGACTTTGTCAGTGACAATGTGACTGTGACACCATGTGACCGTGACAATGACAGTGTGGACAGTGACAGCGTGACAGTGACACAGTGTGACAGTGACAGTGTGGCCATGACAGTGACCATGGCATTGACAGTGTGACTGTGACAGTGTGACTGTGACAATGACAGTGTGGACAGCGACAGCGTGGCCGTGACAGTGATGTGGGCAATCCCACATCAAACCAGTTTCAGAGTATTCTGCTGCCTGTCTGGCATTGAGTAAGCCACTAAGCTAGTACTTGACACATCCCAGAAGTGGTTGGTCCGGTGATGAGACGGCGATGGTGACAGCAGTAGGGCCCTGGCACCCTGCACATGCAGTCATCCATTTCATACATGAAGACCCATCTGCTGAGCTGTCCCGGTTGTTTCTATTTCCCAAATGAGGAAATGGAGGGACCAAGAGGAGGCTGGCCACAGCCCGAGACCTCCACCACAGACACCACTGCAGACTCCCCCCAACCTGTCCAGCACCCCCACCCCCAACCCCAGCTGTTGAAGCCAAAGCACAGCCCTGCCATCAGAACAGAGAGCAACTTCTAGACTGTGCAGCCCTGGACCCCGCATTTCATGTTGAGGGGTGTGTCCTAAAGACACGACAGAGCCCGTGTGTGTGCACAGCTGTGGGTTCACTGAGCAAATGCTTTCTGAGGTTGTACTTTCACTGCACTTGAATTGCAACTCCTGTCAGGGTGATCAGGGCAGTGCGGCCTGTGACGTCAGAGTGCCACCAGATGGAGGCTGTTCCCACAACACCGTGGACTCAAGCCCCGGGGAGGCACGCCGTCTGCACTGACTGTGCTGGAAGACGGGCACCACACACGGGCAGCCCGAGGACCGAGGAATGACACAGGAACCGAGGAGTCCCACGGAAGGAGGGACCCCAGAACATCAGTCTCCACAATCCTGAGACCAGAAGCACTAGATGGTGTCTGGCTACCACACAAACTGCTCTGGAAAGGACCCCATTAGAGGGTCCTGGACAGAGTGGAACAGACTCAAAGCCGCTGGTCAGAGACAGGAGGGACGCCCAAGTCTAACCCTATTCCTTCCGGTCTGAGATGGACTCACTCTGACATTATAATAATCAACCAATTGGGATCAGAAGGGCAGCATTCACCCACAGACCAGAGCCGAGAGGGCTCAGCCAGCAGGGGAAGGGGAGGCTGGGAGCAGCAGGGAGGAGGTGGGGAAGGACAGTGTCCAGAGGGGACAGCAGAGGTGAGGACGACTGTTGGGTGTGAAACTGCTCCATAACCTTCACCCAATTCACAATACAGTTTTAAAGTGAAAATCCGGCTGCGCACCATGAAGTCAGACACCAGAGGCACCATGAAGTCCCGTGTCTGGAGGACTGGAAACAAACACAGACACAGAGACCAGAGTCAGCAGGAGGTGTGTGTGTGGGGGGGTGCTTGAAGCTACAGCTTGAGAGGGCAGGGCTCAGATGGAAAAGACCCTGTACCATGTATATAGTGGCCGTAACGTATGCACCACATGTTCTCACTTGACTTTAAAGTTACGTGTGTGTGTCCCACCCACACATCAGAGGAGGTCCAGCAGGGCTCTCCTGGGGCCTCGCCCCCTTTCTAAATCGTCTGTGCATTTTTCTAAAAGAATACGTGTCCATTTTGGGAATCAGAAAGAACTCTACATTCATTTCCAGGCAGAATCCCTCCCCTCCAGCCTTTTGTCTCTACAACCACCTTTCCTTGCAGCTGTCCCACCCCCACCCCCCACCCAGGGACCTGGGGAGATGCTCTCAGCTCCAAGGAGGACGTGAGGTGAGGGTGGTATCCACAGGACAATCAATGCTCACCCACTGGATGGAGGAGAAGCTTGCTCATTTAAATAACATTTGTGCCTCTGGTTGTAAATAGAGGATATGCTCACTGTGGGGCGTTCAGAGTAGAGGAATATATAAGTCAGAAAGAGGAGCCTTCCTGAGCCTCCTTGAGAGGCTTCAGTGGTCGGGGCGGTGGCGTGGGTGTGGGGGCTGCTGGCCTGAAGCCTGCTCTGGATGCCTTGGACACAAACAAGCAGAGCCCACGTGCATGCCGCGTGACAAGAGCGCCTCCCTCATGCTGTACAGGTCCTTGGAGCAGGAAGAATGAACGTGCACACACACAAACACACACATGCACACACATGTGCATGCATGCACACATATGCACACACACCCTGAGTGACAAGAGCGCCTCCCTCATGCTGTAGAGGTCCTTGGAGCAGGAAGAATGAACGTGCACACACACAAACACACACACATGCACACACAAACACACACATGCACATGTACCCTGAGTAACAAGGACACCTCATGCTGTAGAGGTCCTGGGGAGCAGGAAGGATACCCGTGAGCATGCATGCACACACATGCGCACACACACATTCTCACATGCACACACATGGGTACACACACGCACAATCTTCCACGTTCCCATGGCGCCAGGAGCTCACAGCCTTGGTGCTCTGGGCACCTTCCACAGGGCTCTCAGTCTTCCTCCCACTGGCCTCTGCTGCCCTGGCCTTCCATACTTTTCAGGGAGCTTGGCTACTGTCAGCAGGACCCCTGCTGCCCCATCCCTGGCATGCCCAGGGCCAGATGGCCTTGTCTGGCAGGCATCAACCCCACCCCTCTGACCAGCACCTCCAGGGACAATGCCAGGGACCACGGATCATAGCTGACCCTGACGCTGACTGGCTGCGGGGCTGGGGTGGGCGCAAACAGGTCATGGTGCTGGAGCACCAGGCTTGGCCCATTGCTCATGGGGGCATCGGAGGAGGGCTACCTCAGAGGGACCATTCACTGAGTAGTCACAGCCAAGCAAGTGCCCTTCAGGGTTCCCTACTATGGGAGACCTGCCTCTGCCCTGAAGCAAAACTCAGGAGGCAGGGAGAGCCCAGAGAAGGCTGAGTGGGGTCAGGGGCGAAGGGGGACCCGGGGAGAGTTCTGTCCTTTGGAGGGGACTGCACCAACGTCACAGAATGAGAAGGATTGAATCTCGGGGAACCTTCCCCAAATGACATGGAGCAGTCCAGCCAGCAGCAGCAGCCGGGCAGCAGGTGTGCTGGGTCCTCGGGTAGACAGCCCTTCCCCCGACTGCCATCCTCGAGCCGTAACCCTGAACCTGGCTGATGGCACCAAGATGGCCAGGCCGGTCACCAGGGCTTCAGTGTGCCATGTGGGGCTCAGGTTGGGGCTCGGGAGCAGTGCCCGCCCCACCCGGCTCTGTGTTTGCCTGCTTCACCAGCCTTCGAGAGCGGGTCCCTCAACTGACTAGGGACCTTTGAGAAGTAGCCCTATGACCTTGGGGTATTTCCCAGCCTGGCTGTGGGCCCTGGGGCCCCTGCTCTGTGACACCCCTCCCTCAGCTTTCCTCTCGAGGCCATGCCTACCCACACCTGCCACCCACTGGATCCTGGCTTGTCCGGTCACCAAGGCCACCAGCCACTGCCCAGGCCTGGGCTCCCGCTAACCAGCTAACCTCTAACCTAGGAGATGAGCCTGCTGCCCTCCCACGTTCTCACAAACACACAGCACAAACAGCGGCCATCATCCTGTGCCTAAAGCCACCGACCCTGCCACACGCACCTGTTGGCCGTGGCCCTGGACCCTGTCTGCTGCTCTCGCAGCCACCAGATGCCCAAGTCAGCCGTGGTCAGCGGGGCCAGAGTGTGGACACAGTACCTGCAGAGTGCTGAGCTGGCCCCGAGGTGGCCCGGCCACAGGTGCTCCTGGCTGGGCAGTGGCCGAGAGCCTCCTTCTTATACTCTGCAGCTGGGCATGGGACACAGCCCCATTGTGTCCATGCTGACTGGGCGCTCCGTGCAAACCGCTGCAGAATAAGCAGCATTCACGGCCCAGGGTGGAGATGACACGCCGTGCACTCATGTAAGGACGCTGGCGTGCTGCCCACACCCTGGCCCAGCGTGTCCGGCACAGAGAACCCAGCTATCCTCCCATGCCACAGGCATCCCACTGTGTGAGAGGGAGTGAAACGGGGGCTGTGGCATGGGGGGAGGGGAGGGCGTCTCACCTTCCCTTCAAGAGACCCAGTTGGATTCCAGACTAAGACAGACTAGGAAGAAAGGCTTAGAGACCCACGTCCAGGGTGCCACAACAGCCGGACGTATAGCCGATCATGGGGAGGGTCCAGGGCCATGTGGCGTTTGGGACAAACAGCTGGGAGGACAGCTGGAGCCTCAGGGAAAAATCCAGACAGACAGACAGACAGACAAGGGCAGGCCGGCCCCCAGGCACCCCAGGGCTGATGTGCACTCGGCATAGAGTGGAAGGGGCACTACACCCCCGCTGCCACGAGCAGATTCTGACCCACAGGGATACTGGAAGGCAGGGTAGCCCTGAGCTTGTGGGTTTCCAAGGCTGCACATCTTCACAGGGGCAGATAGTGTGCCTGTCCTCGTGAAGCACCGGTGCTTTCAAACCACTGGCCCTCTGGTTGGCAGCCCAGCCCTCAAACCTCAGTGCTGCCAGGGCGTACAGGAAGGGATGGGTGACACAGAGATCCAGCCTCTGATCTCTGAAATGGACTTGAGGGCAGGGTGCCGAGACCCAGGACCAGGATGGGGAAGGCTGATGATGTGCCCGTCACTGCAGGCAGACTGTGCATGCCATGCACACAGCAGGGTCGGTAGACCCGGTGAGAGGACAGCAGAGGGAGGCCAACACTGGACACCAAAGGGCACCTCATCATTCTTCTGCTCACCAAGTTCAGACAGAATTGACGATGTCAAGGGTTTTAAGAGAAAACAGGCAGTGGAGTGCAAGGAGGCTTAATTAAAGGGGGGCTGACAACGGGCAGTGGCTCTCAGCAGGGCCGGCAGGGAGCATCACGCCTGCCCCACGTCAGGCCTGGCCTCTGCCTGGCCTTTCTGGCAGCAGGCCTGCTTTGCTTCCATTTCCTTCCACGCGGCAGAGGAAGACAAGGAGGATGTGGGGCTTCCGTTCAGTCCTGCCGTTTCTGGGCCAACTCCCCCTCTGCAGGGGGTCCACACATCCTGTCGCCTCGGCGAGTTTGGATAGACCGTGTCCACCCACCTCACCCTGAGCAGGCTGGGGTGTCAAGATCCCGGGAGGCTCCCCGAGTCCCTGGGCAGCACCAGCCCTTCCTCCCACCAGGAGGGGTGGCTTCTCTGCCTCTCGGGGGGGCGCAGCTCCACACTTGCTGCCAAGCTGCCTCTGGACACAGCAGGCCCCCACATTCTGACAACCGTGACCCCACTGGGACAAACAGCAGCCTCTCAATCTCAGAAGGTCCTGCCAGCCTCTCTGGGGCACGGGCGGATGGGCACAACCCACCATTTCTCCCAAACCCAGTGCCATCCCATCAACGCTGACCCTATATGGCCAGACTGCCTGACTGCCTGCCCCTGTGAACTTCTCACGTGGGTCTGCACAGACCCAGACCCACATGTCTTCCTCCCCCGGGGGCAGCAGGGGGGATATCAAATGCCAACTTTGCAGTTAGTAGCCAGGTGCTTAACCACTGAACACACACAGCTCGACCCCCAAACCTGCACTATTATGATCTAGTGTGGCAGTTACATCATATCCTGTCAACTTGCGAAGGGGTGGAGTTTAGCCTGGAGGTGCAAGGGAGATAGTTTACTGGAGGCTAGATACATTCTCTCCCTGAGAGGCATTCCTGTTGACAAGCCGCATGGAGCTACTGATGGAACCAAAGCCCTGGAGCTGGAGGGGCCACATGGAGACACACACCAGTAATGGGATGCTTCCACAGCCACTGGATCCACAAGACTTTCTACCCACTGGCATGTGATCTTTCTACACTCAGCATCATTGCATGACTGCGTGAGTCTAAAGGGGAATTTATAAACTAGTATCGACACATAGGGTAATATCGGATATATGGACTTGATCTGGACTGGGCTGGGATGTTTTCTTAATATATAATAGTCTTTGATATAAAGCTCTTTCCTCCACATATGAGTTTCCCTTGGGTTTCTTTCTCTAGTCTACCCGGGCTAATACATCAAGCAACAGGTCTCGGAGCCTGCTGGTGAACCCGCCTCATCTTCACCGCCTACCAGCCCTGTCCCAGCTCAGGGACCTTACTCAGGCCATCTTGGTGTCTGCTTGATGACTCTGATCTAGACCCCAGACACTTTCCCTGCACCATGTCCCACCTGCCCCAGACACGTGGCCACTCACCAGCCCCCAACACTGCCTGCACCCTGCAGGCAAGCCCATGGGCCTTGTCCACAGTGGGGCCCAGATCCTTCAAAATCAAACTACTGGGAAGGGGGACATCAGGGCTTTCCCAGGCTGGCCCCTAATGTGGCCGGGAATGCCCTTCCTGCTGCCCCCCACCTCAGTCCGCATGGACACTGGGATTAAAGGCCAGTGGACGATGACGATGTGGACACCACACCCTGGGTCATCTTCCAAGTCTACCACGTCAATCTCCCAGCTACCCCTTGGCTGTCCCCAAATTAACTTAAAACCACAGAAACGTTACCCGAACTTAGCGCCTGCTGCTCGCACTGCCCCCATGGCGCGGGCAGAAACCCACCGCTCCTCCATCCCTCTGCCCCCAAGGAACCTCGGACACCCTCCCAGGGGCACTGGCTCCCTGAGGTCCAAACCACTCACATCTCGGAAGGAGATGGGAACACCTGGTGACAAAGATATAGAGCAGCGTGGCCCCGAGGGCCGGCCGGTGTGGAGCTTAGCCTGGGGCGTCTGGGAGGGAGGACCAGGGCTGTGGTGTCAGGGGCAGCTGCTAGCTGGAGGGCCCACTCCCACGACACTCTTCCATCGCACATCCGGGGGCCGGTGGCACTGCTCTCAGTAGGCTGGGGGCCCAGGCGAGCTGCTGATCCAGCGGGGACTCTGCTCTCTCCGGCAGCATCCGCAGACCATGGCTGGGCCCTGCAGTGAGCATCCCAAGAGGCCTGAGCCGAAGCCCCCTGGCATCAGCTCTGACCCCACAGAGGTGGTCTAGGTTCTAGAGAGGGCCGGTAGATACCACCTCTTCACAGGAGGATGTGGCCACTGCCCTAGAATAAAAGCTGCAGCCTCAGGGGCTCTGTAATGACTGCAGGCTTCCCCAGTGAGGGGTGATAAGCATTAGGCTGCAAGCAAGGCCAGTGGTTCAAACTCACCAGCCACTCCACAGGAGAAAGGTGAGGCCGGCTTACTTCTGTAAGACCTCTAGCCTCGGGAACCCTACAAAGCATGGCTGAGTTGGAACCAGCTCAGGGGAGTGGGTTTGGTTTGGGGGCTTCAAACCCTGGTGGCACAGCGGTTACTAATTGGAATGCTAACTGCAAGGTCAGCAGTTCAAACCCACCAGATGCTCCATGGAAGAAAGATGAGGCTCTCTACTCCATACAGAGGGATGGTCTCAGAAACCCACAGGGCAGTGTTCCTCTGTCCAATAGGGTGGCTCTGAGCCGGGGTGGAGGTGGGGCTGAGGTGTGATCTGAGAAACTGCAGGGGCTCCCCAGAGAGGGACCCGGGCCTCTAGAGCACTCAGAATTCCCAGAGAGCTGCGCTGGGCCAAGGTTCTCCATGCAGCCATGCCTCCTGATTACAGACCCAGTGTAATCCCCGCCCCCAACTGCTATGAGCAGCCAATCTGCTGAGAGGGCGTGTCCCAGGGTGGGCGGCGCTTGGGGTGGAGAGAATGTCCCTAAGACAAACGGACTCCCAAAAGCTCTGGGTTCCACCTGGATTCCATGTCTGGCGCGTCATGATCTGACCAAGTGACTGCTGGCGTTAGGTTCAGCAACCCCTGCAGCTGCATGAGGCAGCCTGCAGCCTGACATCTCACCCAGGGGTGGGAGACCGATCTCTCTCTCTCTCTCTCTCTCTCTCTCTCTCTCTCTCTCTCTCTCTCTCTCTCTCTCTCTCTCTCTCTCTCTCTCTCTCTCTCTCTCTCTCTCTCTCCACCTATACGGGCTTCACTAGTTTCACTTCTCTGAAGAAGGCAGCCTAAGACACAAACCTTCAGACGAAGGAGAGCCCCCACTTAAATCGGAGGCATCTCAGACCATTCAAACTTGATCAAAGGATAAATGCCCGTATGATGTTGCACAAAAGGATTTAAAAAGACAAACCCACTAAGCCCAAAATTAAAAGATAAGTGACAAAACGGGAGAGGGGTGACCTGCTACTGCCATCAGAGGTGCAGCGCTGACATCACTGACCGGTGTCTACCAGAAACTGCTAGCGTTTCAGAAGGAAAAAGCCAGTCCAGGAGATAGAAACAAAGGGGTCCCCGGAGATGGAGGTCAAATGCCTCTGAGTTCAGGAGATGATGCTCCCCTCCCTCGTGTGGACAGAGATGTCACCCAAGACTACGCCGAAATGACCAGGCTTCCCTTTCTGGCCAGCACTGGGGACGGAACCGCCCTGTCGGTGGCAAGCCTGGGAAAAGCACCTCCCCTTAGGTGGCTGTGCTGAGAAAGCCAAGTGAGATGCACTTCCCGGGACGGGGGTCTGGCTGCCAGAGCAACACTACAGAGATCTTTTCTTTGTAGCCTGGAAATCCCACTTTGAAGAATGGCTCCTGAGAGCTATTGAAAAAAACACAAAACCATGGATGTGGAATTGCTGCCAAGAGCACAAGCCGGGAAACAGTCACCATGTGTCTTCTGGTGAGTCAGGGGGTTGGCCGGCAGGCAGCACGGTGCAGCTGCAGCTGCAGCCAGGGCTGAGGGACGGCCTCCACACCATCGTCTGGAGCAGCCTACAGGCTAACAACAGGCCGAAGTAAGAAGAGCCAGGCTTGGACACATCCCAGTAAGCCTCCGTCCACACCACGGATTTGCTTGTACCGGTGCTAAATGGAACACCAAAGGAGACCCCAATTTTTAAAAGGACACCAAAGAGGAGGGAGAGCAGGGCTTCAGGGTGAAGCTCATCTCGTCTCTATATGCTTCATTCCTCGCTCGGCATGTGTCCCGGCAAGCGGGTGTCATCCAAAGGTGCACCTGACCGCAGCCGTGACCTTATTCAATCACCTCAAAGGCACGTGAGTGAGGAAGACTGAAGACAGGTGCGTTTGGATCAGGGTGCTGGGAGGAGGTTTGAGAGGACCATGGCCTGCCCTGAGAACCAACAAATATGCAGCCAGAATGCTCCTTAGAGGCCAGGGTGCGGGAGAGACCAGTGCCCGGAGAAGGATGTCATGCTGGGTGAAGCGGAGGGGCAGTGGAAAAGAGGGAGGCCCTGGACAAGAGGGTGGACACAGAGGTTACAAACCTGGGCTCAAAAACTAGGACAAAGGGCAGCGCTTCGTTCT
Source organism: Tenrec ecaudatus (assembly GCF_050624435.1). NCBI lineage: Eukaryota > Metazoa > Chordata > Mammalia > Afrosoricida > Tenrecidae > Tenrec > Tenrec ecaudatus. The sequence goes on along the minus strand of NC_134545.1, from coordinate 111,948,557 downwards.
GTTGGGCACGGGGTCCTTCTGCCCCAGACAGCACCACCAACAATCACAGCACATGTGTTAGCTCCAGGTCACCCAGACCAGAGGGAGATGGAAGACAGACAGTGCAGTCTCTAGCCAGTGGACACAAGGCCCCCAGAATGAGACCATGGCGGCCTGTACCTTGAAGATTAAACAGAGATGCAAAGGACCCTCCAGCGCCTTCTCACTCACAGAGCATCAACTGCTCTGCAGGTAGTTGAATAAGGCAAAGACAGAACCACAGTCATATGGAACCCCAACTCAAACCCACTGCCACCGGTTCGATTCCAACTTGAGTAAGCCACTCACCCGGGGCTTCCCTGAGACTGTAAGTCTATGGGAGCAGACAGCCAAGAAGTCTCGCCTAAGAGAAAAAATGCAGATATATAAAATCAAAGTACACAGCGATCCTAGCCCTACATTGCACAGGAAACTCAGTATACGCTGCGGATTATTTTCTCTATTGTGGCCTCTGAAGATCCTGGAAGCCTGGGCCACCTCAGAAGCTCCCCTAGTCCTCAGCTGTGTGGGGCTAGAAGCAGCTTTTCCCTGCAGAAGGAGGGGTGGACTCCAGCGCAGGGCTGACTGTGGACACACAGAGGGCACGGCCAAGGTGAGCCTGGGGTTCCATGTCCACCAGGAAACCAGCAATCTCTCCCCGGCCACGGCCACGCTCCTGGGAGGAGGACAAAGGCAGAAACCGGGAGGCTAGGGGTGGGACTTGGAAGTAGACGGGATTTCTTTGACAAGGTACAGGAGTCGATAACCATGAAGGGCTGATCCCAAGGGTTCAGGTGGGAAGAGAATGTTTTGAGCATGATGATGGCAACAAATGTACAACTGTGCTTGACACAATGGATGATGGATGGATTATGATAAGAGTTGTATGAGACCCCAATAAAATGATTTTTAAAAAAATAAAAAAAGAACTGACTCTGTGAGTTTCTCAGGCTATAAATTGTAATGAGTTAGAAAGTCTTATCTTTCTCCCACAAAGTGGCTGGTGGATTCAAACTTCTGACCTTGTGGTTACCAGTCTAATTTATAATTCACAATATCACCAAGGGTCTAAAGTAAGTGGACTGACATTATTAATAACATAAATAAAATTTTTTTTAAATACCAGCCCATCCATAAGCACACTTTAACAAAAAGACAAACACTGAGAGGCCCTACTAACATACAATATGGAAAACAGGCCAAGGTGAAGTTTGTTCGTGGTCATCAAGTGTGGATGAGAGGCAGTGTCATCATTTAGGCAGTGGTTCTCAATCTTCCTGATGCTGTGACCCTGTCATACAGTTCCTCATGTGGTGGTGACCCCCAACCCTAAAATTATTTCCGTTGCTACTTCATAACTCTAGTTTTGCTACTGTTATGAATTGGGTGACCCACATGAAAAGCTTGTTCAACCCCCAAAGGGGTCACGACCCCCAGGTTGAGAACCGCTGATTTAGGGGCTGGTGAGCTAGCTTCTGCTAAAAGTGATAGGAATTTTTTGGAACAAATAATGGTGATGGCGAAATAACCTAAAAAACACGGCGTCACTGAATTTTGCATGTGAAAGATGTGGAGCTGGCACATGCTTTGTGACGTAAACATTTACGACAATAATTTATTTTTTTAAGTACACTCATGAAAACAAGAGGCAGCCACCGATGGGGGAAGAGCCCTAAAGCTGGCTACAGGGGCTCGGTCGCAGACCTTGAACATTAGCAGCCCAGGGTGAAAGGCCAGCCTCCTGAGTAAAAGGCTGGGCCACCAAAAGCCAGCGGGACTGTGGCTGGCAGCAGCCTCAGCACCTTGGCATCGGGAGATGGAGACAGAAACCTGGAAGACGCAGCCATCCCTCCCGCAACACCAAAACCAGGCCACTGCCATCGATGATGTCCACTCATAGTGACCCTGTCGGACAGCGCAGACCTGCCGCTGGGGCTTTCAGAGACTGCAGCTCTGAACTGGAGGTGGTCACCTCATGGCTAGCAGCCCGACTCAGATCCACCATGCCAGGGGGCTCCTCATCACCTCCCAGAAAGGCTAAAATGAAAGAGAAGGCACATGGGGGGTGGGGCCCAAGTGTGGAGCAGCAGCGGGAGCGGTCCAGTAAATGGCACCACTGGGGGGTGGGGGTGGGGGGTGTGTGGAGTGCTCCTTTCTAGTCCAGTAAGACGTCCACAATCCTGGGGTCACAGGGAGCAAAAAAAGAAATTCCAAAGAGAAGAGGCCAGCAGGGCCATGAGGACGGGACGCAGGCTGCTTGGCTGCGTGGTAGCTGGATCCTGGGACACAAATGCTCAGCTTAATCTCCTTTCCATGACCGGGTCTACTCCTGAGAGTCAGTCTCAGAGGGACCCCCCAGCACAGTTCTCCTTGGACCTCAGGGTGTTGGGGCTCATCACCCCCACTCTCCTCGCTGGTGGCTCTTCAGCCGCAACAACACCACAAACCACTCCCTCACTTGCCTGGAAGGCAGCACCCAAGACCTCAGGGGCACGGAGGGTGACAGAGGGAGCCCACCCTGCCCAGCACAACCTGCCCTCAGACCAAGCCACCAGAAAGCCCAGAGCCGCAAGACGTAGCCAAGTGCTAGATACGTCCTGGGCAGTTCAACACAGGGGGAAAGTGATTTCAAAGAACTTAAAGGGCCAGACCCGCCTGAAGAGCCAGGCATGCCCTTTGGAGAGGCCACCCATTAAGGAGATGGATGTCAAGGGCGAGAGTGACATGGGGCAAGGAAGGTACCACAGGGCCATCTCCCTGGGAGAGAGGGCTGGTAGGTGCTCCAGTTGGAGAAAGGGGGAAGGGGGGAGATAGGTGGAGTCCCTTGAGAAAAAGACAAGGGCAGAAGTGTATCCCCCATCATCCACACAAACCAGCCCATGGTCAGCACGGGGCCAGGAGCCAGCACCCCACGGCCAGTGAGAGGGTGCATGGAGTTCACGGAGCCCTGCGGCAGCGCACAGCATCACCCCCTCCTCCCAATCTCCAGGCCACATCAGCTCCTGCAAAGGGAGGGACACTTTGCCAGTGATCAATGGGTCCTCCCTCCCCTGAAGCTCCAAGGGGAGGAGCTAGCACTTCACGGAGGAGGCCAGTGGACATCAGTGAGAATCAGGGTGGGCTCCCAGGTGGGATCTCGGGCAGCACATGCAGGGGGCTGGGTGTGCCCCCAGCCCAACACCAATGCCAGTGTCCTTGCTGTGACAGTAGCTAGAGGGTGACGTGAGCTGTGTCCACCATGGAGCCTTGGGGGGTATCTTCTTACGGCTTTTCTGTCAACCTGCTTCCTACCACCTGTCTCTGTTGGTGTGTCCGACTACAGGGGCTTGCGTGTCCCTTGATGCTGAAAGTACTTGGTGATGAAGATCCAGGATCGCATCCTTCAGCCAGGATTACAACTCGCTGTCCAGAGACCCAGTTCCTCACTAGACCAACAGCCAACATCGTGATCAATGGAGAAGAGAATGAAGTGGACGTATTGAGTAAAACTGAATAAGGACCGATGTGTTTGAATTATGGCGAGGGCGAAGATGGTGAGAGATCACGGACTGCCAAACAGACAACCCGGTCTGTCCTGGAGGAAGGACAGTTGGAGTGCTCCTTATAGGAAAAGATGGAGAGACTTCGGACATGTTATCGAGAGACTCGCTCCTGAGAAGGGCATGAGAAAGTGGTAACGTGGAGGGTCAGTGGACAAGAAGGCCTTTAGGAAGATGGACGGACACAGGGGCTCCCACAATGCGCTCAAACACACAAGCACAGTTGCCACAGTGCCAGCCAAAGAGGCTTCGGCGAAGTTTTCACTGAAGGGACCAGGGGGAAAGGCCAGGTGACCTGCTTCTGAAGATGGTCCAATGGAAGACTGAAGGTCGGATCTGCCACCACCCTAGGGTAGGGGTCCCTTCCTCATCACCTGGCCGCTGCAGGCTGCTTCTCAGGGGTGGGGGGTGTCTGTTCTGACCTCCTGGCTGGATTGGACCCCCAACCGAGGGCACTGACAGCTGTGCATGTCACAGCTAAAGCATGACCAGTGTCTGCACAATGACAATGTCACTGTTGTCTGGCTCGGACACTGCAGTAGGGAGCAGCCACCACTGGCCTGTCCATCCCTACCCCCGAAGGCCCACAGTGCCCAGAAGGTGCCCACTGAATGAATGAGAGGGTGACAAGAAGGGCCTGGGTAGCCATTGGGTGTTTCTAGGGAGGGATAGCAAGAGCTGCCCGGAGACGACAGGGCAAACTTCTTCCTTGGGGTCCCAGGAAACCACCACTGGTCCGAACTGCCCAGGAGACTGAGAGGCCCTCTCAGCACTAGTTGGTTAAGGCCAGATATGGCCAGTTGCCAGGTGAGCAGGTAGGGGCAACTCTGGAAACAGCCCCCTGCGGTTCCTCCCCCTACTTCCGGATACTAGGACTCTAGTGCTGCTGGCCACCTTGCCCCCCACCCCCCAGCCCACTAGGGTTCCACTGCAAGTATGAAAGAAGACCACCAGGAGGGCCTGGGTCCGGGGCAGAGCTATACCCCACACGGCACATGGGGATTCGGGGGACTCAGCCAGTTGCAGAATCAGACATGGATGGGACTCTCTCTCTGAGTCTCTGGTAACCCTGCCTTTCCCTGGCTGGTTCAGACTACAGGCTCCTGAGGCCTGGGCAGGGCACGCTCCAGGGCTGGACTCTAGAGGGGACAGTACGGGTGTGGGGGGGTGAACAATGTGGGGACAGCAAAGGGCAGCCTGCTTCCCCAGCTCCTCTGAGTCATCTCCAAGTTTGGAGAGAGAGAAAGGATGGGGTGGGGGCAACAGGGGCCCCCTTTAGCACACAGGGCCAGGGCAGAGAACAGACAGCTGCCACACTAAGAATAAATTACTTCACAGCTTTCCAATAGGACAGGCAGGTCAGAGGGTCAGCAGGGGAGACCAGCCCCCTGGGCCTCTTCAAGGCTCTGGTGTTATGGGGTCTTTGGGGGCTGGTTTTGGTGCTACCATCCCCGCAGCTGGGCCCAGAGCTGCAGAGCTGGAGGAAGGTAAAGCTAAAAAGGAAGGTTGCTGAAAGATCTCCCTCACTGAGCAGCCTCGAGTCCCATTGGAGCAGCGGCTGGGAGGCCTTCAAGAGGTGAACGAGTTCTGCTGCAGACTTCAAGGTGGATTTTCCAGCCCACCTGGACACGCCCGCCTCTGAAATCCCCACGAGCCCATCCAGCTCTACCTGACGCTCCTGTGGGGCCCGACCTACTGCGAAGTGACCCTGCAGTCAGATCTGACAACTCCCAGCCCACCCCTCCAGCCTGGGTGGGCGGTACTTAGGGGCTGAGGCTGGCAAAGTTGGCAAGCCAGGTCCCAGCAGGTAAGCTCTGGGCTGGGGAGGCTGCTCACAGGAAGCAGGCTTATCACCTGGCAGGGGGCTGGTCTGACTGCTCACCTGTCCCCACAGCTGGACAGGAGAAGGACTAAATTGCTGGGCTTATTCTCCTCCCCTTGGGGGAGGGGGAATCCCTCCCACCCCCCACCCTCGGGCCAGCTGGGCCCTCCTACACCGGAGGTAGCCTGTGCTGACCAGAGCGCATGTCCGCAGGAGGCACTGCTGACCGGTCAGCGTTATTGGCCCAAACTGGGCAAGAGCAAAGGGGCCCTTGCTTGCCCTCCTGGGTGGGGGTGGGGCTGGGGCTGGGGCTGGGGCTGGGGGCGGAATAGGGCTAGTGGTGGGGGATGGGCATTACGCAGGTAGCTGAGGTGAAGCGGTGGGCCCAGTCAGCTTTCAGAAAACCATCTAAGACAGGCGGGGCCAAACGGTGGGGGGCTGAGGGACGGGTAGGCCTGGCGCGCCCCTTTAACCCTGAACCCCCAGGGGCGGCTCCTGGTACTTTCCCCGCTCCCAGGTGGTGGTAGTCTGGAAAGGGTGGGAGGTCCTCTTACCCCCTCACCCCCAGGTCGCCCAGCACCTTCTCCGGCAGGGAGATGCTGTCCCTGCTGCAGCCTGCCCAGGCCGCCGCCCCCGCCGAGCTGCGGGGTTCCGATGGCTGCGTAGGGGGTTCTGAACCTCAACCAGCAGCGGCGCATGGGGGCTGGGAACCCGCGGCCCCAAGGCGGGGCGGGGCCTGGCGGGTGGCTTCTCCGCAATGCTGGCCCCAGAGGACCCGAACTCGCCGCCCTCGGACACCCGGCCCTTGTCGCCCGCGTGTTCCCGAGACATCAAAGCCCTTCTCCAAAACCCAGCCTCAAAAGCACCCTGTCCCGCCAGGCCGTCCCCCCGCCGCCCCAGGCCCGCACCTGCGCCCCGAGAACCAGCGGCAGGCACCGGGAGCCGCGCGGCCCGGCCCAGTGCTGCGCCCCGCACCCCTGCCCGGCCGCCCCGCCCGCCCCGACGAGGAGGCGCCCCGAACCCCCGCCGCCCGCACCTGCATGTCCTGGGGGCGACACGGCGACGCCGAGGGCGCGGGCGACTCCGTTCAGGGCCCGCGCAGCCATGGCTGTGGCGCCGCAGCGGGCTGGGGGCGCGTCACCGCGGGCGGGGCGCTCCCCGCACACCACCCTCCCCGCTCCCCGCGGGCACCGCGCGCCGGCGACACCCCGCCCCGCCCCGCTCCCTCTGGGGAGCTGTAACCCTGGAGACGCCTGCCGCTGGGGGCGCGGGCGCGGGCCCCACCCGCCAAAGGGCGGTGGCTGTCGCCGGCGGGGCCACGGGCCGCCTGCCCAGGGACCTGCTCACTTGAAGAATCGCTCACCTACGTTTCTGTCGCATGCCTGCAGCCCTGAAGCCGCCGCTGGCACGTGCGGGCTGGGCTGTTAACCCTTGGCTCCCCATGTCGCAGCGCGGCCCATGGCCGCCGGACCCCTGCCGCAGTTCAACGGGTTTCTGGAACCTGCGTGCCCCGGGCACGGCGGTCACTCCCCACTCGGACCTGCAGTGAGGCTGCCTCCCCGCAGCCACGCCGGAGCTGGCTTTTCAAGCACAGGCTCTGGGGCCCAAGGGGTTAAAATCTCCAGAACCGGTGGCCACACCTGCAGTGCCCTTCCTAGTATAAGGGGGGAAATGCTCAAACCCGCTGCTCTAGCCTAGTCCCGGCAGGATGAGACCCTAAAGGTCCCCTCGCCTGGTACCGGGCTGGGCTCGGGCCAGCGCCCGCACCATTCTTCTGGCACAACCCCGACTGTGAACAGGAACTGCCTTCAGAGTAAGCGGTGTCTGGGGCCAGTGCTCAATCGCTGCCATCCACTCTTAGAGAACCCCGTGGGGTTCTGAGCCTGTCACTGTTTCTACCAGCTGCTGCTGGTTTTGAACTGCTGACCTACAGATCACAGCCCAACGTGTAACCACTACACCACCAGGCTTCCTTCTGGGGCCTGTGAAACCCAGCCAAGTCAGTGCAGAAAGACAGGGAGGAGGATTCCACCGAAAACATCTTAACATTGCACACAGAATTGTGCCTACAAGACTTCAGGAATCTTTATTAAAGAACAATACCAAACTGTTTAGCTATTGTTTCTGGACCCCATCCGCCTCCACCGCGGTGTGCAGGCTTCATCCTTCCTGAAGGACATCTTGCTGGGTGGAGTGGAAGCGCAGCAACAAGAGGGAGGCCCTTAAAAAGATGGACTAACACCAAGACTGCAGCCATGGGTTCAGGCTGGGAACCACTGAGAGCATGGTGTGGACCGTGCAGTGTTTCCTTCTGTTGGGCATCAGGTCGCTGTGAAGCAGAACCGACTCTGGCTCCCGCAACAACCAGGCTCCCTTCCCTGAGGAAGTCTGTGCTCTGGGATTTACACAGAGCAACGCGGCAGTTCTGCCATCCTCTAGGCGGGACTCAACCCTGGTTCCTTTTCAAAGTTCTCTGAGTTTGGGGATCACACAGATGGAGGGGGCTGGAGATGGAGATAAGCTCCCCCAGAGATCCCTGTAGGACCGGCCTGCTCCTCTCTCAGCAGGCTCAGTGTCAACAGGGAAAGTTCCTGGGCATAGCTTCCCCGACTTTCACACTGTAGTGCTTCTCAATTTTCTTTCTAGAACCTCTTCCTACTGAGCCTATGTGATCGTCTTCTGAGAACATCTATCAAGATGGCTGAAATCCCAAACCCAACCACCTAACCTTGAACTGACCCCCTTGCAATCCCAAACACAGCTACCTAGCCGTCTGAGCTGACCCCTTTGCTTTGAAAGAATGGCCCAGAGGATCCCCTCTAAAACCAAAACACCAAGTCCCTGCCACTGAGTTGATTCGGCCTCAGAGAGACCCTGTGGGGCAGAGTTGGATGATCCTGGTGGGCTTCCTAGGGCTGCAGGAGCAGAAACACCTGGGAGGTTTGAACCACTGACCTTACGGCTAGCAGCCCAACTCATGATGCACCAGGCACCACACGCGTCACCTCAGAAGCCACCGTTTTGGCTGAGCCTTTGTTTAAAGCACTTTAATGAGATGAATTGGGAGAAAGATGAGGCTTTCTAGTCCTGTAAAGAGCGACAGTCTCAGATGCCCACAGGGCCAGGCGTGGACACTCTACCCTGTCCTCAGGATCAGTATGAGTTGGTGGCCAGGAGTGCTGCAGTCTTGATGAGACAACGACAGGACATTATGGAAGGAGCGCCACAGCTCAGTTTGTGACGGCGAGAAATGCCTTTGCCACTTCTAAGATTCTGGCCATCAACAAACCAAACCCACTGCCAGTGAGTCACCATAACCCTATAGGACAGGGCAGGACTGCACCTTTGGGTCTCTGAGACTTTCCGTGTTTACAGGCGTAGACAGATTCACCTTTCTCCCTTGGAGCCGCTGGTGGATTTGAACTGCTGACCTTGCTGTTAGTGGCCCAATGTGTAATCGTTACACTGCCAGGCTGAGTTTGCTGGCTCTGGCTCATGTGGTTCAGGAAGTTATCTGTGATCTCAGCTTCCCCAGGGTCTCCTCTGTGGCAGCCGGTCTGCGTTCTAACACAGCCCCTTCTTTGTTCAGTATCAGCTTGGGCGTTGCTGACGTTGTCCCGGCAGCCCCTTGCTCCTGTTGATACCACGCACAGTGGGATGACTCCCCCTGGACCAGTGTCACCAGAGGTTTCTGGAAGCAGATCGTGTTCATCTGGGTAAGCTAGAGAAACAAATCCACAGAAACTCATAGATGTAAAAGAGAGATGTTTATATAAAGGGTAAGTGTATATTCAGAAAGCATCCCAACCCAATCCAGTCTCAGCCCATAAGTCTGACTTAGCCTATATGCCCGACACTGATCTACAAAGCCCTCCTCAAACTCACAAAACACACAATCACACTGAATGCAGCAGGATCACAGAAGGCCAGTGGGTTGAAAGTCTTTGAATCCAGTGGTGGTGCAAGCATCTCAGCGCTGGCCGGGGTCTCCATGCAGCTTCTCCAGCACCCAGGGCTGCATCGGGGTAGGCCCATGTGCCTTCTCCTCAGGGATGTCTCACAGGAAGTGAGGCTTGCCAGCTGAAGCAGGGAACTGGCTAAGGTGGCTGCACCCTTGTCTGACCATCAGAGAGCAAGAGACCCAAGAAAAACAGGCGAGGCTCATGGAGCCATTTATTTCTCTGCTCTTCAATTAATCGCCATGTGTTTATTGGCCAGGTTGGCACAATTAACCTTAACTATCTCACAAATGCCCAGGACTTCTAGTCCACCACAGACCTGGGCGGGCGCTGCACTGACACCTGCTCAGGGTTGTCCTGGGAAATGTTCACAGGTGAAATTGGTAAGGGCGGCAGATCCCACTTGGCATTGCAGTAAGGAGAGGGGTCATGGAAAGCGAACAGACAGGCCACCAAAGCAGTGTTTTCCCGGAGCCAAAGACCATGGCCACACCAACTACACACACAGCAAAACACGCCAAGGTTGGGTCAGGCACCAGTCGGGGGCATAAGAACAGCCTGATCTGCCCTTGTCTGACTGAGACGGCTAGCTTCTAAAGGGCTCCAAGACATGAGCCAGCTCCTTGGTATCAGGCGGAATGATCAAGACACCACCCTTCCTCAGAATTTCACAGATGGAAATGGCTTAAGCCCCTGCAGCTGCAGCTCCTGCCCCCTCCCTCTTGTGCACCCTCCTGATCAGCTTAAAAACTTGCTCTTCACCACAGATACGCGCGACTTCACTGGCTCCTTGCTGGAACTCATGAATCTCGCCCAAGAGTGTAAAATAAGCTTCTCCTCCTCTCTGGCCTGCCTCAGTTTATCTTTGCAGCGAGTCTCCTCCTCTCTGGCCTGCCTCAGTTTATCTTTGCACCAACAGCACACACAACAGAAAATACCAACACACAGCAAAAATACCAACAATACACACAACCTCCAACAAAACCGATACCAGCAGGTCAGGTGTGGACAAAAAAGATGACTGGTGTAGCAGGAAGGGTTGAGCTTCATAAGTTAGGTGCTTATAAAACCATTGGCGGTAAAGACACATGGAAACCATTGGTCAGAGGATGGTGCTCGGCCACCACTACAGACTGCTCTCAAAGGGACCCCATCGGAGAAAGATGGCAGGGACTCTCAAAGAATGACAACGACCAGGCTTACTGGTGTGACAATGGCTGGTGGAGGCCTCCAGAGTGTGGCCCTTGGAGACACACTCCAGGCCTGGAAGTGAGCCCACCCCATGACTCAGCCAACAGCAGGCAGGCCTCAAGGTGAGCAAGGTCACTGTGCTGGGTTAGCACAGGGTGTCGCATAGTTGTCCCCCCCCCCATTGCCTTGGTTGGAAGGCCCTGGGCCCATCTTATAAGCCTTTCTATCTAGCATAATGCACGCAGCCCAATCATAGTTCTGTCCCTGCTTCCGTGGTCCCACCTGTAAGGGTGTCATACGGATCTGCCACCAATCATGGTTCTGTGGCAGTGTCCTTTCAGAGCTTGGTGTCTCAACAGACCCTTGGGTGCCATTCCAACCTCAAGTTGATGGCCTCCCTCATCTGGATGATGTATCTGCATCTTTGTATCCTCTTTGTCTCTTTTAAGACTTAATAATTTTTAAAACAATTTATTAGGGGCTCATACAACTCTTATAACAGTCCATATATATACATACATCAATTGTATAAAGCACATCTGTACATTCTTTGCCCTAATCATTTTCTTTTTTTTCTCCTCTTTTCTTTTTTTACATTTTATTAGGGACTCATACAACTCTTATCACAATCCATACATAGATACATACATCAATTGTATAAAGCACATCCATAATTCCCTGCCCCAATCATTCTCAAAGCATTTGCTCTCCACTTAAGCCCCTTGCATCAGGTCCTCTTTCCCCCCCCCTCCCCGCTCCCCCCTCCCTCATGTGCCCTTGGTAATTTATACATCGTTATTTTGTCATATCTTGTCCTATCCGGAGTCTCCCTTCCCCCCTTCTCTGCTGTCCCTCTCCCAGGGAGGAGGTCACATGTGGATCCCTGTAATCGGTTCCCCCTTTCCAACCCACTCACCCTCCACTCTCCCAGCATCACCCCTCACACCCTTGGTCCTGAAGGTATCATCCACCCTGGATTCCCCGTGCCTCCAGCCCTCATATGTACCAGTGTACAACCTCTGCCCTATCCAGCCCTGCAAGGTAGAATTCGGATCATGGTAGTTGGGGGGAGGAAGCATCCAGGATCTGGGGGAAAGCTGTGTTCTTCATCGGTACTACCTCGCACCCTAATTAACCCATCTCCTCCCCTAAACCCCTCTATGAGGGGATCTCCATTGGCCGACACTTGGGCCTTGGGTCTCCACTCTGCACTTCCCCCTTCATTCAATATGGTATATATATATACACAGACACAGACATATATATACACATACATACACACACATATATCTTTTTTTTTTTTTTGCATGATGCCTTATGCCTGGTCCCTTTGGTACCTCGTGATCGCACTGGCCGGTATGCTTCTTCCATGTGGGCTTTTTTGCTTCTGAGCTAGATAGCCGCTTGTTCACCTTCAAGCCTTTAAGACCCCAGACACTATCTCTTTTGATAGCCGGGCACCTAATAATTTTTTTAATTAAAAAAAAGTTGCAAAAGGAAAGCAGGAGGAAGGGGACTGGGAAGCACAGGGAGGATGTGGGGAGGCTGCTGCTGCTGTTCACAAAACTGTGTGTATCAATGGTCCGTGAAAAGCCCAACTGACTCTGTAAACGTCCATGAAACTCACAAGAAGTTTAAAAGCTGTAGAAATGACATCACTGGAGGACAAGAAGCAGGGGTGTAGGTGTAATGCCACAGAACCTAGCCAACAAAATCACGATGTCAACGTCCCCAGTGCAGGGCTCACAATAGACAACCCAAATGCCAGCTGGGGATCAGGAAACACCCCAACCTTTGGCTCTAGGCACTGGACCCCTTTCTAGCTCTACACCAGTGCACTGGGGGGCTCGGCACTCTGACAACGGCTCTCTCCACCCTTCAACTGGCTCTGAATGGAAGCCTTGTTCTGGTCCTCTGCTCAGTGGGAGCCAGACCTGCACCACCTCCTGTGACACAGCCCACAGCCACCTGCATCAGCATCTGTTCACTGGAGAGTTCCAGGGAGTCGGGCAGGGATGGCAGTCTTTAACCAGCTCCCACGCTGCTGCTGCTGCTGCTGCTGCTGCTGCTGCTGCTGCTGATGATGATGATGATGATGATGATGATGATGATGACGTCAGATGCGGCCAAGTGCGCCCATCTCCCTCAGAGCCTTCTTCTCTTTCGCTGCCCCTCTACTTGACCAACCACGATGTCCTGCTCCAGGGACTGGTCTCTCCTGACAGCATGTCCACTGTCCAAGGAAGCCGGGCCCGCCGAGTTTCTCAGGAACACCCCTGCTGCACTTCTTCTGAGACCCCCAGGTTGCTAATGAGTCAGTGGTAACAAACAAATATGGGGGAGGGAGGGAGCAAAGAGAAGCTGATGATATCAGAGGACTCAAGAAGAAAGAAAACGTTTTGAAAACGATGATGGTAGCATCTCTACAAGTTCTCTTGGTATCGTTGATTTACTGGTTGTTAGAAAATCTTTAAGAGCCCCCACTAAAAATGATCAATTTTAAAAACACACATAATAACAAAGTGCCCGGCTATCAAAAGATATAGCATCTGGCATCTTAAAGGCTTGAAGGTGAACAAGCAGCCATCTAGCTCAGAAGCAACAAAGCCCACATGGAAGAAGCCCACCAGCTGAAGAGATCAGGTATCAGGCATCATCAGAACAAAAAATCATATCATTGTGAATGAGGGTGGGAGTGCGGAGTGGAAACCCAAAGCCCATTTGTAGGCCACTGGACATCCCCTTACAGAAGGGTCTTGGGGAGGAGACGAGACAGTCAGGGTGCGATGTAGCAACAATGAAACATACAACTTTCCTCTAGTTTCTAAATGCTTCCTCCTCCCCCACTATCATGATCCCATACCTTACAAGTCTGGCTAGACCAGAGGATGTACACTGGTACAGATAGGAACTGGAAACAGGGAATACAGGGCAGATGATACCTTCAGGACCAGTGGTGTGAGTGGTGATACTAGGAGGGTCGAGGGAGGGTGGGTTGGAAAGGGGGAACCGATTACAAGGATCTACATGTGACCTCCTCCCTGGGGGATGGACAACAGAAGAGTGGGTGAGGGGAGATGTGGGACAGGGCAAGATATGACAAAATAATAATTTATAAATTATCAAGGGCTCATAAGGGAGGAAGGAGCGGGGAGAGAGGGGAAAAAAAGGAGGACCTGATGCAAAGGGCTTAAGTGTAGAGCAAGTGCTTTGAAAATGATGAGGGCAATGAATGTACAGATGTGCTTTATACAATTGATGTATGTATGGATTGTGATAAGAGTTGTATGAGCCCCTAATAAAATGTTTAAAAAAATTATCAAGGGTTCATGAGGGAGGGGGCTGGGGAGGGAGTGGAAAAAACGAGGAGCTGATGCCAGGGGCTTAGGTGGAGAGCAAATGTTTTGAGAATGATGAGGGCAATGAATGTACAAATGTGCTTTACACAATGGATGGATGTATTGATTATGATAAGGATTATATGAGCCCCAATAAAACGATTAAAAATGACAAAGAAGTGCTTGCTATAGGTGTTTAGCTTTTCTGAAGAACAATCGGACAGGCTGGGAAAACTTGAAGTCTTTCAGATGACTGAAAGACAGGATAAGGGTTTCTTGGGTCAAGAATCTGAACAAGAGCGGAGGCTGGGCCGGCATGGGGAGGGAAAGCAGAGCTGCTTTCCCCGTGGAGGCCTTGGTTCGGCTTACTGGAGCGCAAGGGACGCAAAAGCCAAAGACCAGGGTCCACCCACGTGCAGAGCCTAACGTCCAGTCCACTGGACCCACACAGGGTGGGGGTGAGTCCGAGGGAGCACCCCACCCCACACCGAGCAGAGCAGAGACCGGAGGGGATCCTCTGAAAACTCAGCAATGCAAGCCAGTCGTGTCCACATCCATCTCCCATGGGTGACAGACAGGAGGGCATTGACCCCAAGCGGCCTCAGAAGCATGGGCCCTGGAAGCCTGGCAGAAAAGAATGCAAACCTTTATGGAGGAGCACAGCCTAATTTAGGCCCCAAGGAACATCCACAAATAACTTGTCGGGAGCAATCAGCATTTCACAGACAAAAATAACCAGGACGCAAGAAAGTAAGGCCACTGGGGGTGGGGGTGAACCAGACGAAAGGGAGGGCCGGGGAGGAGGCTGGGGAGTAAATAAGACTTCCAACCTACTGGAGAGAGACATTAAAACCGTAACGTATAATAGGATTCAAGGAAGAAAGAGCAGAGGGAACATTTTCTACAGGAACGAGATGCTGGGCCAAGTAGCCCGAGAGCCCATCTGAAGAAGCCCAGGCGGCTCTTGGTTACTTGTTTGGCTGTGAGCCACAAGATCAGCAGTTTGAAACCACCAGCCGCCCAGAGGGAGGAAGACGGGCTCTCTATTCCCATAAAGAGCTGCAGTCTTGGAAACTCACAGGGCAGTGCTACCCTGTCCTATAGTTGGCATCGACTCAGTGGCCTTGAGTCTGTTTTGTTTAGCACTGATAGGATTTTCTGGAAATGAAAAATATAAGCATCAAAAAATCATTCCTTAATTTGATTTAAGAGTCTGCTAGACAGAGGTAGAGGAATTAACAGCAAGCCAACCAGAGATACAAATTGCTGAACCACCAGGAGGAGAGGACAGAGACCTGGAGAACAGACAGATGCTATCTAACCAGTGTCCAATCAGAGCAAGGATCCCAACACATTTTGAAAGGGAAAAAACACACAAAGAAGTCATCCGTATTTGATTCAAAGAATTGGAAGCCATCTCTCCTAAAAGGCTGGCAACTAGAACAGCAGCTGATGCCCAGACTGTAGCACCGGAAGCCAGAACGAACCAAGATGATGCCTCAGAGTGCCCAGAGAGACAAGTCCCTGAAGGGGAATCTTACACCCAATAGACATCGCTCCCCAGAAGAAAGGAAAATCTAATAAAGCTGTTTGCAGATGGGCAAGAACAGAGAGAGCTTGCCACCCTCACGGGTACTAAAGGGGGTTATAAATGTCAGACCAGAATAAAGGCCCCCAGGGTAGGAGCAGCAAACACAGGAACATTTTAACACACTAAACGTTTATCTCAGAGTAACCAAAAACCACACCCAGGGTCATCAAGTCCCCATAGGACAGGGTAGAACTGCTCCTGTGGGTTTCTGAGGCTGTAAATCTTTATGGGAGCAGAAAGCCGCATCTCTCTCCAGAGGCGTCTCTGATGATTTCTAAAGGACCAGCACACAACCACCACCTCCACAGAGGGCGGGAGGCAGGAGGAGGGGCGCTATAGCTGGGTCTGGAGCAGCGGTTCTCAACCTTTCAACGCTGCGACCGTTTCATACAGTTCCGCATATTGTGGCGACCCCCAACCATAACATTATTTTCATTGCTACTTCATAACTGTCACATTTGCTACTGTTATGAATTGTAATGTAAATATCTGATATGCAGGGTGTATTAGGCGACCCCTGTGACAGGGTCGTTAGACCCCAGTCGGGTCAAGACCCACAGGTTGAGAACCACTGGTCTCGAGAGAGTAGAAACGTATCTGATGAAGCAATGGCAGTAATGCCCAGTTAGGTGATAAAAACAAGATGCAGCTACAATCTATGGCCCCGGTAACAATCATTCAGCAGACAGGGCGCTCTTGTGCTTGTTCTGGGAAAGGCGAGCTTAGGGGAAGACAGGGGTGCTGTCTAGCTTACACTTTGTGGGCTTGACCATTTTAGGGGAGTACAGAAAGACTAGAAATGGAGGGCAGCATCTCCAAACTAGCAGAAGGGAAAAAACTGGAACTCTCGGAAATAAATCCGCAGTCCCAGTTGGGCCTGCTTATCAAGCTGTGCGGGCGACGCCCTGCCAGACAGCCCTCAGATCAGATGGGTGCTGCGCTGGGAGGAGGGGGACAGCCTGCTGCCTGCAAGCCGAGACTCCAGGGCTGGGCCGAGTGTAAGATAAATCCCGTTCCATTGTCTGTTCTCTGCATCTTTCCATTGCCAAGGCAACGAAAACTTAAAACAATATATTTTTAAAGGATTCTTAGGGGTCTTTTAATTTTAAAAAAATTCAAAATAAAGCAACAGAAGACAGAACGGAACCAACAGATGTGGCGTGTAAAGAAAGCACAAAATGAGACGCCAGATTTCTGGTCAGAAATCGTCAGGACACTGCTTCCTTCTGCCTCCTCTCTGCTTCCTGCCTCTCTGCCCCTTCCCTTCCACCCCTTCCTCTACTCTCCCCAAATCCACTCCCTGAAGCAGCAGCCAGAACTCGAGCCCGACGGTGCGCAGCTTCCGCTGCTGACCTCCCTGAAAGGGAGAAGTGTAAAGCAAACTCTAATCATAACTCACACCCTGCTTGCTGGTCGGAGCGAGCCTGGTGGGCGCCCTGAGGTGGGCCCCGCGCGTCTCCCCGCAGCTGTGTTCACACAGACAGGCCTCTGAGGTGAAGGGTGACAGCAAGGAGATACTGTTTGAGGTCAAGTGCTCAGCAAGCAGGAGGGGCAGGGGAGAAGACGGAGGGCCATGGGGACACAGGGAGAAGAGGGCACTGGGCTGGGAGCTTGTAGGTTACAATCGATGTCACTAAGCAAAGGGAGTTTGGATCCCTGAGTGGGAAACCAGTGTGCTCAACTCAGGATTGGCAAAATGGAAACAGGACTGGGGACTCAACCATGTACCCTCCAAACGCAGCTTCGGGGCGAAGCCTGGCCCAGGGAGTGGGGACTCGGAGAGTAAATGGCAGCAGACAGGCTGGCGAACTTTCAAAGCAGCCCAGACCAGCAGCCAAGTTCCCATTCGGCCTCTCACAGGCCCAGCCCAGACCTGATTTGGTCAGTGTGTCACCTGAGTGGACACTGGTGCAGGCAGTCAGCTCCGGAACGGCCTTTGGTTCTGGCGCGAGAGACAGGAAAGCGGTCTCCACCACCCCAGGGTGGTGGAATGCACCCCATTTTTCTTTGCTTCATTCTCTTGTTTCCCAGCCCCCATGCAGTCCAATAGGGACCCCAAGCTCTAAGAGGGGGGGACCTTCCTCTGACTGAAGGAGGTGTGTTCCTAAGAGTAGGGGTTGAGCCCCTGCTACTCCCCCACCCCCTATTCTTCCACCAGGTGGAGTAACCTGAAGGGGTGCAAAGCAGGGTCAGGAGAGCTCGGAGAATGACCATGGGTCCAGGAAACTGGACCGTGTTAAGGAGATAACAGGAAGGAGAGAGCTAAGAAAAAGAACATTGCTTGTGAATTTGGGTTCACCCCTGAGCTGCGCACAGCATATCAGATCTCAGTGCGGGGGACCAGATTCCACACCGAATGGGCCCTAAGGGGCAGCTGTGTGAATGAAGGGTAAATTAAAAGAACATCAGACTAGCATGCAAGGGCTCCCCTCTTCCAGGGAGACCAGACCCAGAGAGAGAGCAAATGCACTCTCTGACATGGTTAACATGGTCTTGGGCCAGTGAGCCCCAGTAAGCACATACATAACAGGAAGGGGACGTGCTAAGGGCTTCCACGGTACTGGAAGGCACATACGTAACAAGGTGGGCAGGTTCTAGTTAGGATGGCAGCTTAACCTTGGCCGTCCCTGAGTTGTCTTGACCTTAGGTGTCCCTGAGCTCTTCTCCAGGGGTACAATCTGATGAGTATCAGAAGGGAGTTGGCTAAGCCTAGATCCGGGTGGACAATAGGGTCTGATTGCTCTGAGGGAAGACCACCTGCAGGCAGTAAGCAACCATGAGCTTGTCAGAAGCCTCTTCAGATTGGCATGATGATGGAGGACACTGTCAGGGATAACTTAAGAAAATGTGCCTGGGATTCACCTCCAACGAATGGGTGTGAAGGCCTTCCTCCACCAGAGTCTGCCTCCCAGACTCTTATTTATGCACATAGGGAATTTGTCCACATGCACTCTCTTCCCGGTTCTTGGTTTCCCACAAAACAGCCTCCCACAAATTTGAGGACTCAGTATTATGTAAACCCACTGCCCAGGTCCCCCGAGAGAGCTGGATCGCGAGGGGTAGATTCCAATAGCCCTGCAGAGGTAGAACGGGATGACGTTCAGCCTGGATCCAGTCAGCTGATTGACCAGTGAAATCAAGCTATCAGCCGTCTCCCGGGACGTGGACAAGACAGAGTGTCAGAACACCGAGACCACTCCACAGAGGTCCCTGAGAACTGTGCTAGTGACATCATCTGGTGTCCATTTGAAAGGATTAGGAGTGAAGGGGTGGAGTCTGGCCTGTCAATCAAGATATAACATTGAGGCCTCTGTGTGGGCATGGCCTTCCTCTGGGAATTCTGGGAACTGGGGATTTTCTCCTTGGACTCGGGAGACACTTCTCTCGCTCTCTCTGCTCACTCCCTTGGATACACTCTACTGACCAAACACAAGGCACCATGCTGATAGACCCCCGTGCCCTGGGAATTGGAGGAGCCACGGGGAAACCCCTGCCAATGCTGAGATGCTTACAATGCCACTGGATCCAAAGACTTTCTACCCACTGGCCTGTGATCATTCTGTATTTGGCGTCATTGCATGTGTTTTGTGAGTCTGAAGAGGACTTTACAGATTGGTATTGGACATATGAGCTAATGTTGGACTTATGGGCTTGGACAGCACTGGGTTGGGATGCTTTCTTAATGTACAATTACCCTTTATGTAAAACTCTCTTATACATATGAGTTTCTTTGGATTTGTTTCTTTAGTCTACCCAGACTCACAGGGGAGTGTGCCCTCGCCGAGCCCAGGTGGGGGCGGGGGGGCACCAGGCTCCTCTGAGTGCATCTGTGGAGACGGCACATTACAAACAAGGTCTGTGGCCACCCCGAGCCCCGGGTGTCTGTAGGCGCCACGTTCCCAATAGCTCGTGTCCGCCTGTGTCACGCGTGGGTCACTCCCATGATATTGCAAACGTTTACATCATGCTGGTGTGTAGAGTAGATGATCGGGTCACCTAAACAGCATGTTTACAGGCAAGGCCCCAAATAAGCCCAAACCCACTGCTGTGGAGATGACTCTGACCCACCGCGACCCTGTGGTTTCCAAGACTGAAACTCTTCACTGGAGTAGACAGCCCCGCCTCTGTCCAGAGGAGCAGCTGGTGGTTTTGAACTGTTGAACTTTGCTGTGATGGTCACCTCACTGAGGTAGAGCAGACCCCTCAGCTCCCCAGATCAGCCGGCACACAGCATGCCTACCATCTCAGGGCAGCCCCTCTGGGCCTCCAGGCCAGTCCCTGCCCGCCCTGTACTTGGAGAGGCATACCTGGCTCAGGTTCTGTCGCCATGGGCTGGTTAACCCCGGGATGGCCTGGGAGTGGGCGGTGGGTGGCAGGCCCCCACACTGGTGCACGACCGAGGTTTGCTCACTATTGTGAGCCTTCTTGCTCTGTGTGGATCTCGCACTTTGTTAGCAACTCCGGGGAGGGGCAGTAGGGACCTCTGCTGGGGCCTATGCACCTGTGGTTCTGGGGGCTTGGAGGTATGAGGACTTGGGGCCCTGGGGTCTATGGGCCTGGTGGTCTGGAAGCCTTGGGCCCTGTGGAAAATGGGCTGGGAGCCTGGAGGTCAGAAGGCTTGGTAACCTGGGGGCCTGGGGGCTTGTGGGTCCACGGGACTGAGGGGTTGGAGGGCTGGGTCCTGTGGTGGAGAACTGGCCAACCTGGACCATGGCTGTGTATGGGCAGCAGAGGGCACCAGCGAGCTGGCTTGGGTGCGCTGAGTCACTGTCCCCCCTCAAGGTCCCCTTCTTCTGGAGCAGGAAGCCTTCTCCCGGAACTTCTGCAGGCGCAGAGTGTGGCTGAGCTGTGACAGTGGCTGTGTCTCCCTGAACCTGAGCCATGTCCAGTCAGCCTCCTTGGGTGGGCATCTTGCCTGGCTCTGGGGGAGGCCAGGCAGGACAGAGGGCAGTGGCCTTCCTGGGGGAAGTGACCTGGACATTGTCCCTACCGGTGAAATGCTACTCTCAAGGGCTGGGACACCCCCTGCTAGTATGCTTGTTCCTGGGTATTCAGGTGGCTCCTCCAGGGACCCAGCCCACACTCAGCACCCCTCTGTGGCCCCACCCCTGGAGGAAGAGGCAGGGTTGGCCCCCAGGCTGGGGGTCTGCTGTTCCTGGACTGTCCTGCTGCTGGGGTTGGCAATGTCAGGGCTGGGCAGCCTGTTTGCACAGTGACATTGCTGCTGTCCCAGGGTGTCCGCAGGGTGAGCGGGGATCCAGTGTCGCTGGTGTCTATGTGGAAGGAGTCAGAGTGACTGACTGGGCGCCCTGTATGGTTTGGAGCCTGAGTCCCTGAAGACCCTGGGGACCTCTGCAGCCCTTCCTGCTCTCTGCCCCTCACTGAGGCCCTGGCCCATGGGAAAGGGAACAGAGGAGCAACTGTTCTTGTTATTTTCTTCATCATCGTCATCGTCGTCGTCACAGCTGCCCCCCATGGTGCCCTGCAGGCCCCTGTCCTCTGTTACCCAGCTATGAGGGACACACACAGGGGAGAACAGGGTCACAGAGACCAGGTGTGCAGGGCAGGGGACAGGTGCAGCCTGGGGAGCAGCCGGGTCCCCCAGGGTCTGGTCCCCAGCACCTGAGTTCCCAGCTTGGTGCTAGAGGCGCAGTGAGACCAGGGCCAGGTGCTGACAGCCTGAGGGGCTTTGTGTGAGTGTATGGAGTCACCCTGGACAGCCAGCCCCCAGGGCCTCTGCTCTACGTGCTCTTCCTGACTCCACCATGGGACCAGGCCCCAGCAACACCTCCTGGAGGTGTCAGGTGGGGGTTGCATTTTGCCTGGTGTGTGAGGGCAAGGGAACCTTGTGTTGCTGGGACAGAGGCCCCCACAGAGGAAGGGAGGACGGTCATTTCAGAGCCTGCCCATTGTGGAGCACCCAGACAGGTGGCTGGTGGATGCAGGTGCTCCCAGACAGCAGAGAGGGGCTGGAACCACACCTGTATGAGCTGGAAGTCACACCAGGGACAGCACACCAGGGACAGTCACACCAGGGACCCAGGCTTCCCCAGGACGCCACTGACCCCTGGCCCGGAGTGTGTCACTGGGTGAGAGGCTGAGCTTCAGCCGGGAGTTTGGAAGGTCTCTTCTTCATCCCCAAAACCCCACTTGGCTGCTAGAAGGAACGGAGAGGAGATGGAGCCCCGTACCCTGTGGGGCCACCGCCCTGCAGCAGCCGACAGATGGCTGGGTTCTGTCTCTGGGCAGCAGTGGCCTGGGCCCGGGCTGAATACCAAGGCTCTGATATGGCTCCCAATGAGCTCCCTCCGGTCCTGGGACCCTGCTTCTGCTTTTGTGTGTCCATGGCCCGTGGCCACACACATGACGAGATGACTGTCCTGCAGCATGGGAGGCTGGAGGCCTCGGTTGGAGCCAGCTCTAAGAGGGCAGACGCCAAACAGGGAACTGTGGCTAAGGCTGCCTGTCCCTGATGCCGTTACCCTTTCATACAGTTCCTCAACCATAGTATTAGTCCATCTAATTATTAAATTATCTTAACTGTAAGTTTGTTACTACTATGAATTGTAATGTAAATATCTGATACGCAGGATGTATTTGGTGACCCCTGTGAAGGAGTTGTTCCACCCCAAAGGGGTCACGACCCACAGGTTGAGAACTGCTGCTCTCCAGGTCTCCAAGGCGGGCCAAGTCTTGATGGAAGTTGACAGTCTCGTCGTTCTGCCATGCAGCAACTGGTGGATTTGAACCGCAGACCTTGCCTTTTGTAGCCCATGGCCTACCTGGCAGCGCCTCCAGGGCCCCTCCACGTTCTGCAAACCTGGGTGTGCAGGCGCTTTCTGTGGCACCAGTACCCCGATGGAGATGGAGAGCCCAGGATCTGTGGGCACACGGGGCTTTCCCTATTACAGAGGCACTGGAGGAGGGTGGGTCTCGGCCCTGGTGGCTTCTGAGTGGGGTCTTCTCAGGGGGCGCCAGGTGTGGAGAACGGCTCATGGGATGGGCAGGCACACCTCTAAGCTCAGAACACCCAGAAACTGACACGTCTAAATTTGGATCCTCACTTCCTGGAACTGTGAGGGAAAAAATGGGCTACCCTTCCATGTGTAGGATCAGTCACTGCAGCATGAGGTGACTGGTCCCTTCCAAACCCAGACAAGGCCCCCACTCCCCAACCCCCTCCACCTGCACCCTCTCTAAATCCGCTCTCCCTGCACCCACGCTCAGGGACTGGAGCTCGGCAGCACCCACATAACCAGTCCCAGCAGGTCCAGGTGACGCCAGGTCTACCCCAGGGCCAGCTCAGCAGCACCCTTCCATCCTAGCCTCCTCCCACATGGGGCCACGGCAGCCTTGGGGACTAACTAACTTTGAGACCGTATTTCTGCCTGGGCTTGGCTCTGGGTCTGCTGCCAGCTGGCCGGTCTCCATTGCCACCATGTGCTAACCAAGCGGCGAGGTCTTGTTTGGAGAGGCAGAGCCACATGGTGGCCGAGCCTGGCCAGTTGCCTGCCCAGTTGCTGTACCCGGTGCATGCGCCCTGCAGGCTGCACAGCTCAGCCAATGAGTGCTGGCTGGGTGGAAGCCAAGGGCAAGTAAACAAACACCGGCCAGTCTTGGGCCACTGGGTCTGGGTGCTGTTTCCTGTCCAGGGAATGTGCCAGCAGAAGTCCCAGCAGGCGCCTCTCAAAAACAGCCTCCCCTTCTGACAGGCGCCTGCTCCTGGCCAACCTGGGGCATTGGGCAAGCTCGGTTTGGGACAGAACATGAGCGCACGTTGTGCTGTTTACAAACCTGCTTATTTCACCACCCTGCTCCCGAAAACAGCCCACACCTAGGGACTGCAGCAGAGGCCTCGGCCAGCTCCTTCCACCCTCCTCTGGGGTTGGGGTCACCCAGCGCCCGTTTCTCGAAAGGAGCACGCCATCCCAGCTGGTGGTCTCTGAAGGGAGGTCTTCCCACTTCCCACATGTATGTGCCAGGCATGTCTGCAACACTTGTGTAGTGGAAGATAAGTACTAGTGTTAATTCACTGGAATAATCTCACCGCCCCACGTCACAGCCTGCAGTTTCCATGAGAAAAGGTCCCCGTCTCAACCCCCGTCGTGCGCTGGCTGGCACGGGGACAGCTTCCTGTACCTGGCTTAAAAGCCGTCCCCCTCATGTCACACCTAGTGTCTTCTGCTCGCTGGACTCCCTCCTCCCCGCTCAGGGCAGGAGTGCCACCCCTGGCCCCTGTGACCCTTGCTTTAGGGAACAAAAGAGCCCTAAATCTCGGATCTAATTTACAGAGAACGTTTATTAAGTCTCAAAGAAGGCAGAGACAATGAAAACATCTGGGTGAGGCCAGCCACCAGTGGAGGTCATGGTGGTCCCACCCTGGGCTTATTTTCTATCCAGCCACCTCACCAGCTCGTGGGAGGGCAAAGGAAGCTCTCACAGAGGCACGGCTGGAGGTAGATCAGCCAGTCACAGCGGAGAACGGGCCGTGGTTGGAACCTCCACGGTGGGCCCAGGGCCTTCCGACCAAGGCAGTCAGGATGTGACTTATGAACACAAGACCCTAGAACCCCACAGCTCCACCAGGACCAGACCCAGCCACTTTCCAAAGGGCTCCGGGGCCCCTCCCTGATGGGTTAGAGGAGAGGGAGTAATTCACTTTCTTTGTTTTCCAAAACCTTTTTATTGGGAGGTAATACAGGTATCTTATCATCCCATAGCTCAATCACCTCAAGCAGTATTGAACAATTGCTATCTCTATCAGTTGCAAAACATTCTCTTTCTTGAACTCCCTGCGATCTTACTCCCCACCCCTCACAGTATGTCTAATGCCTTCTTTCCTGAGGTCTAGCTCTCCCCACTGCGGGGTAAAGGTCAGAAGGAATCTGATGGAAGCTCAAAACCAGGCCTTATTGACCAGACACTTGGGGATCAGAATTTACTCTCTAATATTCACTCAGCTCCCCCCAGAGACGCTCCCCCAGGAGGGCTGCACCGTGCAGAAGCTGGCTTATCCCTGTCTCCTGCCACGCCACCCCCCACTGTTACTCCCTCCCAGAGTGGGGCGGGGGGGGGGAGGGCTTCTGGAAGGCCATGGCAGGGGAAGGAGGCAGCACATGGCGGAGGGGAGTCTAACCTCTGAGCACTGGGCTTCAAAAGGCTGTGGAGGACAGTGAAAGCCGGAGCCCTTGGTTCCTCCATTGAATTCCTTCTGACCATTAACCAGTCTTGCCCACCAACACCCCACTGGCCAGCCCAGAGAGGGACAGCCTCTTGTAGGAGCTGGCCTGGGTGTGTCCTTGATGGAGATTTCCCTTACTGGGCTCACAGTCCTGAGACAGGAGGTCTTGACTACCCTGTTTGGAAGGCCCCAGACCCATCTTGTAAGCGCTCTAACATAATGTACGTGCCCAATCATAGTCCCGTCCCAACTTCTGTAGTCCCACCGGTCACTGTGATGTATCGACCTGTCGCCCAGCATGCCTTTGTGAATTTCCTTTGCCTTCCCATGTCCTGTGTGGGCCTCTGAATCTCAGCAAACTATCGGGCGACATTATGACCTTGGCTACATCCCGATTGTTTGTTTTTGTCTTTTTGCCTTAATGTTTTTTTTTTTTTTGCAAACATGTTATTGAGGGGTTACAGCCTTTGTAATCCATACATCCATTGTATCAAGCACATTTGTACATATGTTGCCATCATTATTTTCTAAATGTAAGGTTTATTGGGGCATGAAATAGAACCAAAGATCCAATTGGCAAAGTTTTAGAAGCAGGCTTTATTGAGAAGCTTGCAGGCGGGTTCAGCAACTCAGGGTATTGAGCTATTGAAGCCGTGCCAGGGGAGCACTTGAGGGGTTTTTATACCCCCCCCACCTGTTGAAGCTTCTGGAGAGTTGATGTAAGGTGCGGTTTTGCTCAGTGGGGTGTACGTGACTGTTTGCTCATTGTACAAGGTCAGTCTGTTCTGGTTCTAGAAACAATGAAATGGGCGATCTGTGCGTTTAAGGGTACAGTTGTTTGCAGAACTAGCCCGTTTCTGGGAGACAGTCTGTCCATGCTTTTACCAGACACTAAACTTTTATTTTCTATTGAGCCTTGATGTCAACTCCTCCCCACCCGCCAATAAATACTTTTTCTAAATTATATTTGTGATTGGTGGTCTCACAAGACACTCCTTGGGAGAAAAATGGTCTTTCTACTCCCATGAAGAGGCTTGGTCTGGGCAGTAAGCCGTGGAATGGCAGAGGGGGGCTGGGAGGGAAATGAAGAGTAAGTCACGAACACGGAGACAGGAGGAGGTTCCGGAATGGATCGTAGTCATGCTGTGCAACTCTTCTTAATTACAACAAACTATACAAGTGTCTGCTTTGTGGATTGTGTCTCAACAAAACCTTTTAGTCTCAGAAACCCACAGGGACAGTTCCACCTTATCCTTCAGGGTTCCTCTGAATCGGCATCACTTTCACGCCAGTGAGTAGGGACTTTTTGGCTTTATACCCTCGAAGAGTACCTAATGCAGTGGCTCTGGGAAAGGCTGAGACGGCCTTGACAAGAGTGAAGCCATTTTGAGCTGACAGAAGCCATCATGAACGATCAGGGAGGCAGGCTGTGCTGACAAGCGCAACGGACTGCACCCAAGGAAAGGTTCGTCCAAAAGGCTTGGAAGAACGACCAGAGCGATTGTTGCCCAACTAAGGGCAGTGGTTGTTTGGCTAAGCATGCCTCACCGCAATAGCCTGCTCCTGTGCTTGGCTTGCTTGCGAACCTGCACGTCGCAACAGTATAAAAACCTTTGGAAAGTAAACGGGGGGCCGCTCAGTCTCCTCTCAAAAGGGCTGACGGTCCCTGTGCAGGTAATAAAACTTTCCTTTTGAACTTGTCCTCAGCCTGGGTGGTTTTCTTTCTGGGAAGGGACAGTGGCTACAACCCTTGGTGAGGAGGTTGGTGGGGAGGGAGCAGCGGTGTGACCAGGTGTGATCGGAGTGCTTTGTGTGGATGAAGATTCAAGTGAGGTGGTAAGGGAGTGAGAGGTGGTGGAGAGCTAGAGCCTCCTGGGATGGATGGAGGGAGGCAGATGCCAAACCGGAAGTGGTCCAAGACAGGGGTTGCTTGACCTGGAGTCTCCGGTGACCAGTGAGAAAGAACTGAAGTGGCCTTCGTCTCGACTTGAACCCTCTGTTTACTAGGAAGGCTGGGCATCTCATCACACGTCCTTGGCCGTTTGAGTTGTGTCTTTTGTGAAGTGTCTGCTAGACTTCTTTGTCCATTTACTTATTGGGTCATTTGTCCTTTTATTGGGACTTATACGGTTCACATATAGATTCTACATGACATTCCTTCATGTTGAGGAGCCAGAAATATTAGTAAATGAAAAACCCACTCCCAGCCATCAAGCCAACGCCAGCTCACAGTGACTCTACAGGACAGGACTGAACTGCTCATGTGAGGTCCCGATAGAGACTGCTGGCAGGAGTAGACAGCTCTTCTTCCTCCAGTGTAGTGGCTGCTGGTCTCAAATTGCCAACCTGGAGGGCTACATCTCAAAGCGCACCACTGTGCCATATACCATCTACATGCTGCTTAGTAAACTGAAGAAGACTTCCTCTTCCTAGTTTATCAAGTTTGGTCTCACTGCATGTCTGCCTGTGTGCTATGAATCACAAATGGATGGATTAATCATTTTTGCATCTAAAATGATGGTTCTTAGTCTTCCATTTTTTAAGATAATCAATTTTTATTAGAATCTAAATAGATCTACTAATACCAGACTTTTATCCTTCCACCCTCAGCAATGGCTCTACATGATTGTGTTGCATAAAATAATAAACTTCGTAAGAATGCAATTTGCTAAGAGCTTACTTAGTACTTTTGTATGTAGTCATCTATTTCTAGTGAGACTAGTCCTCTATTTTACTCCTTAATAAGGAACTATCGCCTGATTTTTAAAATCATTTTGTTGGGGGCTCATATAATTCTTATCACAATTCATACATCCATCCATTGTATAAAGCACAATTCTACATTCGTTACCCTCATCATTCTCAAAACATTTGCTTTCCATGTAAGGCCCTGGTTTCAGCTCCTCATTTCTCCCCTCCCTCCCCGCTTCCCCTTCCCTTATAAACCCTTGAGAATTTACAAATTATTATTTTGTGATGTCTTACATTGTCCGGCATCTCCCTTCACCCACTTTTCTGTTGTCCGTCACCCAGGGAGGAGGTTATATGTAGATGCTTGCGATCGGTT
Source organism: Tenrec ecaudatus (assembly GCF_050624435.1). NCBI lineage: Eukaryota > Metazoa > Chordata > Mammalia > Afrosoricida > Tenrecidae > Tenrec > Tenrec ecaudatus. The sequence continues at coordinate 111,920,851 of NC_134545.1, read as the reverse complement.
CCCCCTCACTGCCTGATTTTAATATCAGGACTCTCACAACCTCATAGATCGAGTGACTCTACCCTACAAGTTACAAAACTCTCCATACCCTGAGAGCTGGGTAAGATTCACCCCAAAATGCATGAGCCGGAAGTCTTTGAACTGAGCAGATATTTAGCTAGGTTTATATTTTCTTCTAATCAGGCTTTGTATCAGCATGGGTCAATTATGATCATTTATATTTTAATTGAAAATAGTTTTATTTAGTTTAACAATGTCAAGTTGTACATGATACTTGTATTAGGTCTTAAAATATTCTGAGTTTCTAATTATAACTCCTTTATCATTTAAAGTGCCATTTATCAAAAAGAAATACGTTTTTAATTTAATGAAGATAAATCTGTTTCCTAGCTCAACCATATTGCCTCTATCCTTAAAGTTTTTTTCCCTAGTTTTTTTAATGTCACTACCTAGTTCATTAATGTTACTTACACCTGTCTGACCACACACTTAATGCTCTACATTTTCCATTTGAGTAAACCAAAAACTCTGTGCCACGAAGTTCATTCTGATTCCTAGTGACCCTGCAGGACAGTGGAACTGCCCCTGTGAGTTTCTCTCTATAGGAGGAGAAAGCCTTGTCTTTCTCCTGGCAGATCGGCTTGTAGCTTCAAACTACAGACCTTGCAGTTAGCAGCCCAATGTGTAAATAGGACTTACTATATTATTTTTAAGAAACTTTATTGTTTTAGATGGACAAAAACATTGTGACGAGTCAGTCCAGCTGTAATTGGCATTTTCTTCCGTGTGATTCATTGATTATAATTAGGGGACTAACAATGCTGCAATTACTAACATCCATCCTTTACTCTGGTCTCCCTCCAGCCAAAATCCACTCACTGCTGACTCAGAGTGAGGAGGACTGTGTGACAGGGACAGTGCGTGTCCAAGACTGTACCTGTTGATGGGAGAAGAAGGCCCTGTCTTTCTCCTGCGGAGCAGCTGGTGGTTTCAAACTGACGACTCTGAGGGTCACAGCCCAGTGCGTGACCACTAGTCACCAGGGCTCCTTCCCTAGCTGTACCTAATGCCTCTCTGCTCGGTGCCCATGCGGGGCCACAGCACAGTGAGCAACCATTCTCTGTGGTTGGGGCTGTTGCTCACTTGGTTTGGATGTGCTTGACTGTTTCGGGCCTGTTGGGCAGGAGTGTCACAAACGTCCCTGAGAGGATGGTGGGACAGTGTCTGTCTCCTCTGATTTCCCAAGAGGGGTGGAGGAGAATTACCATTGCTTTGTCCCCAGGCTATTAACTATGGGTGAGGTCACACATATCTCCACCCTCCCAGCTCTTTACCAGTTCTGTTGCAAACCAAAGGTCCCTCAGTGTTCTCCACGGATTCTCTGGGTTTCATAGCTTCTCGCGATGGCTGCATGAGCCCCCACACCACACTCACAGTGATGGGTGTGCGATGTCACCCCGTCTCTCAGTGTGTCCTACTGTGGTGGCTTGAGTGTTGCAGTAATGTTGCTGGAAGCTCTGCATTTTAAAGGGTCACCTCAGGTGGCCACCTTTCAGACCAAGAACAGGCTACAAATGAAGGAACAGGTGGTCCATTTCTGAGGCATTAGCCCCTGAAAACCTTATGCGAATACGACAATGATTGTGCGGATGGCCATGGGCCTGACTTCCATCATTAGAAGCACCCTCCCGCCCCCTGCTGGGCCACCCCGCCTTCACATTGTCCCACCCAGCGCTTCAGGATCCCTGGTGGCACAGCACCTCATGCGTTAGGCTCTGTAGGAAAAGATGTCACCTTCTGGTCCTGTAGATTCACAGCCTCAGAGACCCAGGGGACAGTTCCACCCTGTCCCAGAGGGGTGACTGTGAATCAGATACACTTGAGGGCAGTTAGTCTGAGTTCATTCAGTCCTTTGGTGGGTGTTACAGAGACTGCAGTCACAGGGGCCAGATTAAGAACCTCCCTGCCTGCCCAACAGCCCCTCTGTAGCCTTGATCTCATCAGCCCACAGAAACAGAGTTCCACACATAGCTCAAGGGCACAACAGGGAGGTCTCACAGTTGGGCTTGACCTGGCTCACCTGGCGGAGGTGATGAGGGGGGAGGGGCAGGCTTCTCACCTGCAAAGTCTGTCTCCTTCAGACTCCCGGCTGTGCTCCATGGGAGGAGGTGGGTGTGCTCTGCACCCACCAGCGGGCCAACATTGACACGGGTTCCCTGGAGTTCTCCTGCCTGGAACACCTGTCTGCTCTCCCATCTCCCTATTAGGGTAGGCTTGTTGGCACCAGAGCCAGACATGGCTTGGCTTGACTTTGTTGTTCCAATAGTTTCTGCTGAGCCTATGGCCTTTTGTAAATCCCTTACCTCCGTGGGTCAAGCATACATTGTTAAGTAAAGTAACATATGTGCATCACAGGAAATTCCAGATGATATATCAGCAATGTCATAAATGAACAATGAGGATCTCATAACTTACTATTAAGAATGACCATGTTCAACCATTTGTTTTTCATTCTCCAGTGGCCAAAATAACATTTTGAAAACTGCAAACAATCCTTTTGTACACTTTTCGGCTTCTGGCCATGCCTACTGACTCCTAAGGCATGGCCTAAGTCATGAGCGCGCTTCTTGACCGAATCATCCTCATTGCTGACAGTTCTTTAAAGCCTGTGTGTAGTGCTTTTGAAAACTAACTACCATGGACCTCACCCTAGCCCACCAAGTCTCAAGGATGACATTCCTGCTCGGAGTAGTCAATGCACAGAGAGGGCAGAATTGCCAGAACCACCTTGAGAAATCCCCTCACGGACCCACAATGCTCTGGGGACAGCACTGGAGACACGGTGTGGGACTTGTGCCGTCTGACACCCTCCACCACCAGGGCAGAACATGAAAGAAGAGCAACAGAGCAGCAAGGGGAGCAAAGCAACAGAGTCCTCGAGGAACCCCGGAAAAAGGCTTCTGACTGGGGGAAGGGCCTGGCACCTCCTCAGACCTCGACTGGAAACATCCAGAGGGTCAGCGACAACCTGGGTCTCTTCACAGCCTTTTCTCTTTCTCCTTCTGTCTGTCTGTGCAAGCTAGGCTGAATAAACAATCCCAAGGAGACAACAGTGAGACCAATAGTTCTGGGGGGATGTGCGAGAGGAGGAGGTGGGGGTGGGGTAGGGAGGAAAGTGAGGGGGAAGCCAACAAACTCAGGGACACGGGAACAACAAGGGATCTAAAATCATTGATGGTGAAGAGAGCATAGAATGCCTGGTGGAGTCTGATCAAGTTCAATGTAACTGACAGGAATTACTGAGAGCTGAATGAAGGTCGAACATGCTAGTGGATAGGAGGAAAGTAAAAGGAAACAGAGGAAAGAATTAGGAGGCAAAAACATTTATAGACGTATAAACATAGGCATGTACATACGTAAATATATTTATAACCATAGGGTATAGGTCTGTGTGTATAATTATATGTTAAGTATTAAGAAAGCAGACGGACTTTGGGCCTCTACTCAGGTCCTTCCTCAACACAAGAACACTTTGTTCTAATAAGCTGGCATTCTGTGATGCTCACCTTCCTGAAACGATTGTTGAAGACCAAAATGGTACATAAGCAAAGGTGGTGAAGAAAGTTGATGGTGCCTGGTTATTAAAAGACATAGCATCTGGGGTCTTAAAGGCTTGCAGTTAAACAAGCAGCCGTCTAGTAGAGAAGCAACAAAGCCCACATGGAAAAAGCATACCAACCCAGGTGTTGACAGGATCAGAAGACCCCAAACGATCATGTCAATGTGAATGAGGGGGAGGGCAATGGGGAGTGGAGACCCAAAGCCCATCTGTAGACAATGGGACATCCCTCACAAAAGGGTCACAAGGAAGGGACGAGCCAGCCAGGGTGCAGTATGGCACCGAGTAAATACGCAACATTCCTCTAGTTCTTTCATGCTCCCTCCACCCCACCACCATGATCCCAGGTCTGCCTTACAAATTCAGACAGACCAGAGCATGTACATTGGTACGGATAAGAGCTCTGGACACATGGAATCCAGGACAGATAAACATCCATGGTTGTAGGGATACCATGAGGGTAGGGGGGAGGTGGGGAAAAGAAAGGGGGAACTGACAACAATAATCGACATATAACCACCCCCAACCCCACTTCAGGGGCACGAATAACAGAAATGTAGGTGAAGGGAGATATCAGACAGAGTAAGGTATGAAAATAGTAATAATCTATAATTTATCAAGGGTTCATGGAGGAGAGGGTGAGGGAGGGAGGGAAAAAGAGGAACTGGTACCAAGGGCTCAAGTAAAAAGAAAATGTTTTGAAAAGGATGATGGCAATATATGCACAAATATGCTTGATACAACTGATGTATGGATTGTTATAAGACCTATAAGAGCCTCCAATAAAATGATTTATTAAAAAGGAAAACGATGAAGGTGACATATGTACAAGTTTGCTTGACAGGATTACTTTATTGCTATAATGACTGTAAAGATCCTCCAATAAAATGATTTTTTTAATGAAAAAAAATGAAAGGAGTTATGATCACAATGTGGCCCTTCCAGCCCTGGTTCCTTACAGGACACATTCTGCTCTGGACTTGATGCCGGAGGCTGAGGTGCCCTTGGGAAAGGCATTCTCTCCGCTGCTGATGGGCAGGGGTGGGGTGGGGTTGAGACCTGATCTAGGTGGAAGATGTGGGCCAAGTCACACTCCTTAGTAGAGAGTCTGAACCAGGCCACACCTTTTGTTTCCTGGGGGCATCTTTAGTTACCTTGATAGAGGGCATGACTTAAAACACCACTTTTGGTGTGGCCTAAGACACTGGTTCTAGGACTGTGTTGCCTCCCCTGGAGCCAGACCTGCAGTTCCTGACTGAGTTGAAGCAAGACAACCTGCTGTGGCTTTGGGACATTTCTGGCCTCTGGCTCTGGCCCCTGCATTTGGCTCACCCTGCCTGACCTTCAGATTTGGAGCTGAACACCACTCACCACGTGAGACATTTCCTTGAAGATCCATGGGTTCCTGAGGGACACTGCCGGGATTCCCAGAACCCAGGAACATGAGGAACAAGGGAGAGGGCGGGTGGCTGGGGAGGAAGGGGCTGAAGAGCATCCTGGAAGAGGTGGCCATTTGGGACATCATTAATTTCCAACAGTCTTCTAAAAGAAATTACTAAAAGAAGTCTTCTAAAAGAAATTACTAAAAGAAACACAAAAGAAATAACTACCACCCCAAAGGACATGTTTCTTCTGTGTTAACTCTGGACAGGCGCTCCTGGGTTCTGTCAGCTCCCCTCCTCATAGATTGAAATACAGCCCCTGCCCCTTTGAAAAGAGGGGTTCCTTGTTATGCAAACCAGGCTGTGCCCAAGTATAATGGGTTCTGAGCTCCACAGAAGTCCCAGGAGCATGGGGACAGCTGGCAAAGAGCCTGGGTTACAGGAGCTCAGAGGCCAGGGTCTTCGGCTTCAGGGGCACCCTGAGTTTGGACTTCCAGGATCTTGAACCTGAGAGAATGCTTGTGGCGTTTCTGGCATGGCAAAAAACTCACCACTGCCATCAAATTCATGCCAGTTTGTAGCAACCATCTAGGATAGGGTAGAACTGCCCCGTGGGTTTCTCAGGAGTGGAAAACCTCATTGTTATCCCAAGGAGCAGCTAGTCGTTTCAACTGCTGACCTTGCTGTTCAACAAATCTGTCTAGAGTACGGATGGTCCAAATACTCCTTTGAGGCCGGGATGGCAACACTTCATCTTGCACACTTTGGACATGTTGGGAGAGGCCAGTTCCTGGAGGACAGCGTGCTTAGTGATGGAATTGTTAGGTGCCACCTTGCCCGTTCTGGGCCACAGACACTCTGCACAGCAGAGCCACAGTGGGCTCAGACAGCCACTGTCAATCCCTCCCATGGAGGGCATCCATTTTTCACTGCACCACTGCTTTACCAGAGACTAGTCTCTCTTGACAACATGTCCAAAGTATTTAAGACACACTCTTGCCATCCTTGTCGCTAAAGAGCACCTGGCTGTACTTCTTCATAAACAGATCAGTTGGTCCTTTGAACAGTCCATGTCCTTTCAATGTTCTTCTCCAGCACCGCAATCCAAGCGATGCATTCTGCTATGGTCTTCCTTACTCACTGTCCCACTTTCACATGCATATGACGAAGTGGAGAATAATACATGGCTCAGGGCAGGCGCACCTCAGTCCTCAAAGTAACATCCTTCCTCTTCAACACTCCAAAGCGGCCTTCTGTAGCATATTTACTAATACAGTATGTCCTTTGATCGCTTGACTTCTGCTTCAATGAGCATTGGTTGTAGATCCAAGCAGACAAAACCCTTGACAACTTCAACCTTTTCTCTGTTTATCAGTTGTGAGGATTTGGGTCTTCCTCACACTGAGTTCTAATCCATACTGAAGACTGCAATCCTGGATCTTCATCAGCAAGTGTTTCCATTCCTCCCGACTGCCGGGGCTTTTGTGGCACCTGCAGTCTTCATGTTGTAAGTCAGCCTTCCTCCAATCCTGATGCCATAGTCCTTTTCATATCATCCAACTTCTCTTATTATTTGCTCAACACACAGATTGAACAAGTGTGCTGAGAGGATACAGCCCTGACACACACCTTTCCTGATTTTAAACCGTGCACGTACTCTCTTGTTCTGTTCACAACCGCCTCTCAATTCATGTCTAAGTTCTCCATGAGCACAATGAACTGTTCTGGAATTTCCATTCTTCTCTAGGTCATCCACAGTTTGTAATGGTCCACACAGTCAAATGCCTTTGTACAGTCAATGAAACACAAGCAAACATCTTTTTTATAGTCTCTGCTTCAACCCAAATTCCATCTGACATCCGCAGATATCCCTTGTTCCACGTCCTCTTCTGAATCCAGCTTGAGCTTGTATCAATTCCCTGTCAATGTTCTGCTGCAACCATTGCTGGATGACCTTAAGCAAAATATTACATGTGTGCAATGCCAATGCTATCGCTCTGTAGTTTGAGCGTCCTGTTGGGCCACCTTTTTTTAGAATGGGCACAAACATGGATCTCTTCCAGTCAGCTGGCCAGGTAGCTGTCTTCCATATTTCCTGGCACAGAAGAGTGAGTGCTTCCTGCGCTTCATCAGCTTGCTGAAACATTGCGATTGGTGTTACATTGTTGCTGGAGCTTTGTTTTTGGCTATTGGCTAATGTGTTCAGTGCAGCTTGAACTTCGCCCTTCAGCAGCATTGGCCCTTGCTCACGTGCCGCCTCCTGAAACAGTAGCACACTGACTCGTTCTTTGGGGTTCAGTGACCCTGAGGATTCTTTCTGCCTTCTTTCGAAGATTCTTGCATCACTCAATATTTTGTCCAATCTTTGAATATTGCAACTCGAGGCTTGCATTTTTTCTTCAGTTCTTTCAGTTTGAGATATTCTGAGTGTGTTAGACTGGGTAGACTAAAGAAACAAATCCATGGTCACACATATGTATATAAGGGAGAGGTTTATATACAAGAGCCATTGAACATTGAGAAAACATCTCAGCCCAGCCCAGTCCAAGCCCATAAGTCTGATATTAGCCCCTATGTCTGAAACAAATCTATGAAGTCCTCTTCAGACTCACAAAACACACACAACGAAGCCAAATGCAGGGCCATCACAAGCCAGTGGGTAGAAAGTCTTTGGGTCCAGTGGCGTTGTAAGCATCTCAGCGCTGACAGGGGTCTCTCTGTGGCTTCTTTGGCTTCTGAGGTCTGGTTGCATCCATGTGGCTTGTCTTCTGCAGTGTCTCCCAGGGAATAGCAGAGAGAGAGGTGTCTCCTGCCTCCAAGGAGGAAGTACCAGATTTCCCTGAATTCTCAGAAGGACATGTCCACACAGAAATCTCATTGGCTATCTCCAGATTGATAGCTCAGACTTCACCCCTACACTCTTAATCCTTAAATTGATATCAGATTAGGTGATTACCACACTGAGTGTGTTCTTCCTTTTTGGTTTTCTTTCTTTTTTAAAAAATAAATCATTTTATTGGGGGCTCTTACATCTCTTATCACAATCCATACATTCCTCCAGTGTCTCAAGCACATTTGCACATATGCCACCATCATCATTTTCAAAGTATTTTCTTCCCACTTGAGCCCCTTATATCAGCTCCCCATTTCTTCCCCCTCCCTCCCCCACCCATCCCCCCTCATGAACCCTTGATAAGTTATAGATTATTTTTTCCATAACTTACATCATCCTCCATTGCCCCTCATCAACTTTTTCGTTGTTTGTCCCCCTGGGAGGGGGCTATAGGTGATCCTTGTGATTGATTCCCCCTTTCTCCACCCACCCTCCCCTAATCCTCCTGGTATCTCTACTCTCCTTGTTGGCGCTGAGGGGTTTATCATCTATCCTGTAGCAGTGTACATGTTCTGGTCTGACCAGATTTGTAAGGTAAAATTGAGGTCATGGTAGTGGGGTGAAGAAAGCACCAAAGAACTAGAGGAAAGTTGTGTGTTTCATCAGTGCTATACTGCATCCTGGCACATCTCTTCCCTGTGACTCCTCTGTGAGGAGATGTCAAATTGTCTAGAGATGGGCATTGAGTCTCCACTCCATGCCCTCCTCCCTCCCACCCACCCCTCATTCACCTTGGGTATGGTTTTATTCTGGGTTTTAGATGGCTGATACCTGATCTCATGAACACCTCATGATCACATAGACTGGTGTGCTTCTTCCATGTGGGCTTTGTTGCTTTTGAGCTAGATGGCCGCTTGTTTAGCTTCAATCTTTTAATACTCCAGACGCCATATCTTTGACAGCCAGGCACCATCAGCTTTCTTCACCACATTTGTTTATGTACCCATTTTGTCTTCAGCTATCGTGCCAGGAAGGTGAGCATCACGGAATGCCGGATTGTTAGAATAAAGTGTTCTTGTGTTAAGGGGGTACTTGAGTTGAGGCCCAATGTCCGTCTTTAACCTTAATTCTTAACATATAGATATGAGTACATAGTTCTATTCCCCTCTCATTATATATTTATATATGTACATACCTGTATTTAGGCCTCTCTAAATGTCCTTTGCCTCCGGGTTCTTTCCTCTATTTACATTTTACTTCCCTCTTATTCCACCATCATGTTCGGCCTTCATCTGGGTTTAGTAATTCCTTACTGCTGCATTGCCCTTGATTGAGTCCCACTAGGCATCCTACAACTTTCCTTCCATTGATTTTAGTTCACTTGTCTCTGGGTTGGCCCCCCCTCCTTTCTCTCACCTCCCCTTCTCCCATATCTCTGGAACTATTGGTCCCGTTCTTTCCATCTCCAAATCATTTATCCTGCCTGTCTTATCTAGATAGACATGCAGATCCATTAATAAGCGCAAAACCCAGCAAAGCCAAATATAACAACAAAGGAAGTCAACACCAACAAAACAACAACAGCAAAAAACAAAAAGGAAGCCACTGACAAAAACAGAAAAGCGTTTAAATAGTTCAAAGTCTGCTTGTTGGCCTTTACGAGCATTTTCCAGTCGAGTCTGATGGGGTGCCACACTCTGGCTCCCAAGTCTATTTTTGGTATTCCCTGGGGATCTCATCACTCTGCTCCCCCTGCTGCTTTGCTGCATGCCCTCAGTGTCTCGCCCAGTGTGATGGGACCAGGCCTCTCGGTCTCTAGTGCTCTCCCCTGCAGTGTCACGGTTCAGTGCAGGATGCCATGTCCTGTGATGGGACCGGCCCTACGGTCCTCCTTGTGCTTTGTCGGCTACCTTTTTGGTTTTCTAACTTTAGTTTTGCACATTTCTTTATAATATTTGGTTTGTCATCTCAAGCTATCCTTTGAAATTTTCTGTTCATCTCTCTAATTTCATCCTTTTTTCCCTTTGCTTTAGCCACTCTATGATTAAGAGCAAGGTTCAGTCTCTCCTGACATACACTTTGACCTTTTCTTTCTTTCCTGCCTTTTTAATGACCGCTTGCTTTCTTCAATACTGATATTCCTGATGTCCTCTCACAGCTCATCAGGTCTTCTGTCATTAGTTTTTAGTGCATCATCTGTTCTTGAGGTTCAGGTAGAATGGACTCTGGCTCTTGTGGACGTTTTCAGTTTTCTTCAGCTTGAACTTGAACTTGCATATGAGTAATTGGTGGTCTGTTCCAGTCAGTCCCTGGACTGGTTGTAGCTGCTACCATGAACTTCATCTCTTCCCACAGATATACTGTTTTATTTCTATTGTATTCAATATGGGGAAGTCCATGTGTTTAGTTGACTTTTATGTTGTTCTAAAAGGTATTTTGCTATTAGCAAGTTGTTGGTCTTGCAAATTCTATCATGCAATCTGCAGTGACTTTTCCATCACCAAGTCCATATTTTCCAACTACTGTTCCTTCCTGTTTCTAATTTTGCAGTCTAATCTTTAGTAATTATCAGTGCATCTTGATTCCACATTTGATCAATTTCTGACTGAAGTCCTTCGTAACGTAGAGGGGCGGTGAAGAAAAAGGCCCTCAACAAGATGGACTGACACAGTGGCCGCACAATGAGCTCAAACGTAAGAACAATTGTGAGGATGGTGCAGGACCAGGAAGTGTTATTTGATTCTGTTGTGCATAGGGGCACTATGGTACCTAATCACCCCCACCACCTTGGGATTACCAGTCCAACGCACAGCCAGCACACCCTCAGGGCTCCTTCATGGCAGAACTAAGTAACTTAAGACGGGCTAGCTTCCTCCATTCTCCTTAGTGGGTTTGGACAGGAGGGCCACCCGTCCACTGCACCTTTCTCCCCACAATGCCAGCCAGAGAGGGTGTTTCTCTCCTAACCCCCTCCCTTGTGGCTTCAAACCAGGTTTTACCCACCCTTGGAGGTGCATGAACTGGCCTCTCAGGAGAGAGGCAAGAATAGCTCAAAAGAAATCTATTTCTAGGGCCTCACATTCTTTAAAGATTCATTACTAAAACAGCTCTGCCTGAAAAAAAGGTTCTTCTTCCCCAGTCACAGGGTTCCAACCTTACAAAAGAAAGGGCCTCACCCCACAGATAGCCTCAGAGGCAGAGTCCTGGTGGGCAGGAACCTCCTGGAGCTCCTGAGAAACAGTGGAAAGTCCAGGCTTTGAGTCTGAGAAGGTGAATCGCTCTGGGAATTGGTAAGAAGTCTTTCGGCAAGTGAGGTAAGTTATAAATTTTTGCTTTCAACAAACTTGTAGAAAGACATTTGTTAGCTGGCTGATCATTAACATTTCTGGGTGAAAGATTACTATGTGGTTTGGGGCACAGGACTCTGGAGCCGAGAGAACTGCCAAAGCTGTGTTTGTGTTCGTTCTCTCTCTCTTTCTCTCTCTCTCTCTCTCTCACACACACACACACACACACACACACACACACACACACACACACACACACACACACACAGCCTTTCCTTCCAGCCCCTATTAATGAGAGCAAAGCTTCCAACATTCACACATGTAAAAGGGAAGATCATTAACAAAATGATACCGTAGCTTGTCTCATTCTCAGGCATTACTTACAATCTCGGAATCATTTCTTTTGATGAATTATGAAAGATTATCAGGAGAATAAGTCTATCAAAAAGGACAATTCTCAGTGCTTGCTTTAGAGTCCCAGGAAGACATTCTGTTCCATGGCAGAATATGTGCCAAGCTACTGAAAGAGAGGCACCAGAGGGCAATCCACAAGGACTTTGGGGAATAAGAAAATACTGTGACACCTCTCCATGGAGACAGTGAAGTCACGGAGAAAGGTGGAAGATATAAAATTTCATAATATCGAAAGAGAAATTGTACTCCCACCCAACTCCCCTGGCCAGGAGTCTGCTCTCACTCGGAGCAGCCTCTAAGGGTCTTGCACTGAATGACGGGCTCTCACAGCCCTCCTCCGCTCACAGTCCCTGGATGCATTTAAGAGCTCTGAGCGGTAAGAGTCAGAAGTGAATCCTTACAAATTGCTGAAGATAATATCCTTTTCAGCTACTGACATTGCTGCTGAGAAACTTAGGGTATTTTCTTGAAATAAGGGGGATTTTTCAAAAATCTTTCCAGGTCTAGAAGCCAAAATGTTTGGCGAGCAGTACTATAAAAACCAAGCCTCAAGTGCGCTCTTGGTGCTGGCGTGGGGAGAGCTGAGGCTGACTGGCACCGTTGTGCAGCAGGGAATGTGTTTTCATTCCCATTCGCACTTCCATTTCCCTTGGTTTCCTCACTCTGACCGGGCTTCCTACTGAAAGCTTCCCACTGCAACACGAGGAGTTGTTTGAAGCTTTTCGCTCGGGCTCCTTCGCAGCGTGAGGTCCTCAGGGTGACGGAAGCTTCTGGGAGACACCGTTAGGTGGCCTTGGGTGGGGTCTGCCTCATAGCAAACCCTATGTACAACAGAGCAGCAAACCCTGCTCCTGGCCACCCTCACCACTGTTAGGATTGAGCCTATTGTAGCCATAGTGTCAAGGGGCTTTGTCTTTCGCTAACCGTCTCCTTTACTAAGCATGCCGTCCTTTACCAGGGGCTGGTCTCTCCTGAAAACATGTCCAAACTATGTTGCCATCCTCAATTTAAAAGAACATTCTAGGTAATTTTTTCTCAAGGCCAATCTGTTTGTTCTTCTGGCAGGTCCCTGGTCCCTGCACTATTCTTCTCCAACATGATCAACTAGATCCATTGTTCTGTGGTCTTCCTTGCTCATTGTCTTTCACCTTCATAGGAGGTGAGGGAAGCCACCACACCTAGCTTGCACCTTAGTTCTCAAAGTGACACTCTTGCTCATCAATACTCCCGAGGTCTGGAGCAGCAGCTCTGCCCAGTTCAGTGCCTTTGATCTCTTTGCTGCTATTTCCACAAGCAGGAGTCCTGTTGGTATTGTAGGCCACACATTCGACTGCCAGCCCCAGCACTGCTCTGTGCTGGAATTGACTCACTGCCAGTGAGCTTGGTAAAGTTTGGCTTCCATGAGCATTCACTTTGGACCCAAGCAAAATGAAATCCTTGACAACTTTATCCCTTTATCCTTTTGTCATGATGTTACCTACTGGTCCAGTTGTGAGGATTTGGGTCTTCTGGTTTTTGTTGTTGTTGTTGTTGTTGTTGATGATGTTATTCCAGTTGTTTTATTTTTACTTATTTATTTAAATCATTTTATTGGGGGCTCGTACAAGGGGCTTCTTTTCATTGAGCTGTACTCCTTAATCTCCATCAGCAAGTGCTTCATGTTCTACTTGCTTTCAAGCAAGGTTCTGTCACCTGCCTTCCACAGGTTATTAACACGCCTTCCTCTAATTCTGGCGCTCTTCCTCTTCAGGGGTCCAGCCTCTCAGCTTACTATCTCAGCAAAATAGGGCAAAAGGGTGAAGCCCTGACACACCGCTTTCCCGATTTTACATCACACATCAGTCCCTTGTTTCGTCTGAATGACTGCCGCTTGGTCCACGCGCAGGTTTCCCATCAGCACAATTACGTGGTGATGGAGGAGAACACTGAGAGCGCCGTGGACTGCTAAAAGGATGTTTCAGAAGCAGGACAGCCAGAGTGTTCCTCAGAGGCCAGAATGGTGAGATTTTGTCTTCATATACTGTGGTAGTTACATAATTTGATGTCAACTCGACAGAAAGAATGTAGGGTGGAGTCTAGCCTGTCAATCAGGTCGCAAGGTAAGACCCAGCAGGAGGATTCTGGGAACTTCCTCTTTTTTCTCCTGGGATGAGGACCACACTGTCTCTGCTTCACTTGCCTGTTGACAAGCCACATGGATCTTTGCTGATGGAGCCAGAGCCCTGGAGCTGGAAGAGCCCCATGGAGACCCACGCCAGTGCTGAGATGCTTCCACCACCACTGGATCCATGACTCTCATGTCAACTTGAGGGTATTATGAGTGAAGAGGAATTCATGGGCTAATATCAGACTTATGGGCTAATATTAATCTTATGGACTTGATCTTGACTGGACTAGGATGTTTTATTGATGCATAATTACTTTTTAAAAGAGATCATTTTATTGGGGGCTCTTACAGCTCTTATAACAATCCATACATCAATTGTATCAAGCATATTTGTACATATGTTGCCATCATTATTTTCTAAACATTTACTTTTGAGTCCTTGGTATCAGCTCTTCCCCCCCCCCTTGCAATTACTTGATACAAAGTTCTCTCTTACACATGAGTGTCACTTAATTTGTTTCTCTAGTCATCCCAACCCAGCGTACATCCTTTGGACATAGTGTCAAGAGAGACCGGTCCCTGGAGAAAGACATCAAGCTTGCTCAAGCAGAGGGGCAGCAAAAAGAGGAAGGGCCTCAGGGAGCTGGATGGACACAGTGGCTGCAACAATGGGCTCAAGCACAAGAACAATTGTGAGGACGGCGTATAATAAGGTCGCTATGGGTCAGGACAGACCGGTAAACAACAATGCATTCTCTAGTCTGGTCAGTTACAATCTCAAGCACCTACATGCCTTGCTTGGACAAGGATGGGTTGGGGTGAGGTTGGGCCAGGTCCTCCCAGGAGGTTCCAGGGCGGCCGCTTCTCCAGCAAAGGGACAAGGGAGCCCTAGCTGGGCAGGGCAGCAGCCAGGAGGGACTAAGCTCTGCTGTTTGTTGGGACCCTGGGGACGTCGAGGCTCTGGAGCTCCTTGAGTAACAGGCGTCACCGAAGGTCAAAGGGCAGCAAGGCAGCCCAGTCCAGCGTCCTTTGAGGCCTGAGCCGCCCCGGCGAGGCCACAGGTTAAGCAATAGCCTGTCAAGGGCCAGGTGGGCAGTTCGAGACCAAGAGTTGCTCCAGGAGGTTGAGGTGGGTTTGCACCCCTTGCTCCTCTGGAGCTGGCCTCTGAATCCCCACGTGTCGGGCCCCGCGCCCCTGAAAAGCCTGGTCGCTTTCTGCGTGGACTCCACTGCAGTCACGAAGGACCCAGCGGCTCACCCCGCCTGTATGTACCTCGGTTTCCATACCTGTCAGTGGGGACACGACCAGCTAGCATCACCGGGATTTTGCGGGGTGCTCGCCAGCGGTGGCCCCGTATTTGGGGGCACCCTGAAGGCAAGCAACACCTAGCCGCCCCTGTGCGCGGTGGGCCCTCCGACCCTGGCCGTCTCGCACAGCCCTCGGCGCGAGCGCCGCCCGCCCCGCCACGAGCGCGGTCACGTGCCCCCGCGGCGGGCTCGGCCCCGCCCCGCCCCGCCCCGCCCCGCCCCGCCCCACTGTTTACCTCGGCCGGGCCGGCGCGCGCGGGGCGGGGCCTGGGGACCCGGATCGAGGCCGCCGCGCCCCCGAGGGCCCCGCCCTGCACGCCGCGCACGCGCCACACGCGCCACACGCGCGCAGGTCCCTCCCCGCGGCCGGTCAGTCAGCCAGCTTGCCAGTCAGTCTGTCATTGTCAGCACGTCTGTCTGTCTGACGGTTGGTCCGTCGGTCGGTCGGCGAGCGCGCGGCGCGGCCCCGGAGCCTACGTGACGCGCTGCCCGAGCGGCCGCTCGGCCCCCGCTGCTCCGTCTTCGCCGCGGGCCTCCGGCGTCCCTCCGGCGCCATGTCGCAGAGCGGGGCCCCAGGGCTGCAGGAGGAGAGCCTGCAGGGTGAGGCGGGGCGAGCACCGGGGACGGGGTTGGGGCCCGCGGCGGGGGGCGGCGGGCGGCGCTCGGTTCTCCCGGGGTCGCCCGCCGTGTGGGCGCTCCGAGGACGGCCGCGCGTGGCCGGAGTGGTCGCCCCGCGGTGGGTGCAAGACCAGCAGCCCGCTTCGGACGCTGACGGGGCGGCGTGCGGTTCTTGCGGGGGCCGGCGGCCGTGGTCTGGGGGCGGGGGCAGGACGTCCCCGAGCGGGGGGCTTCCAGACCGGGCACGACCCCCACCCCCCACCCCGCCGGCCGCCGACTCGGAGGGTTTCTTTCCGTGGCTGTAAGTCTCCACCGGGCTCACGGCCTCGTCTTGCGCCGTGGAGCAGCCGGAGGGTTCGAACTGTGGACCTCGCTGGCTTAGCCAACAAACTGACCCAAACCCAGTCCACCGCCGTG
Source organism: Tenrec ecaudatus (assembly GCF_050624435.1). NCBI lineage: Eukaryota > Metazoa > Chordata > Mammalia > Afrosoricida > Tenrecidae > Tenrec > Tenrec ecaudatus. The sequence goes on along the minus strand of NC_134545.1, from coordinate 111,904,867 downwards.
GAACCCGGGCTAACTCATAGCAAACCCTTTCCCAGAGGTACTGGTTCACGGAGTAGAAAGCCCAGTCTTTCACTGGCGGTGCAGGTGGGGTCGAACTGCCAAACACCTCAGTCGCAGCCCAACACATCACTGCCGCACCGGGCTCTCTTCAGCACAGGAGGCGGAAGACCGAGATCCGTGCAGGTGACTCTCCTTTCTAACCGAACCTGTTGCTGCCCGTTGGTGTCCGCTCGCGGACCCCGTGGGTCAGTAGAACTGGCCCCCACAGTTTCCAAGGCTGTAAATCTCCACGGAAGCGAACTGCCCATCTTAACCGACGGAGCAGCTGGTGGGTTTCACCCATGGCACCACCGGGGCAAAGTTGGGGCAGAATTGCCTTTGTACCTTCTGGGGCTGTTGACTTGATCCTGAGGGTCCCCAGGTTGGACCAGGAAACTGATACAAGTTGACCTTTGAACTCAAACGAGTTCTGTAAACAAAATCCTCATGTATGTAAACTTTGGAGAGGACGATTTAGACCTCTTAGTGTAAGCCATTGGGTTCTCTAGAGAAAGGGCTGAGCTGCTAACGAAGTTTCCCTTTATTCCAGAAAACAAGATTTTATTAGACAAAAGCTGAAGGATTCCTGTTGTTGCTGCTGCTTTCAGCTGTAATTATCAGCACCCTATGATAGGAAATTAAGATTGCTGCCAGTTCTAAAAATCCACATTCATAATTACTCTTTTTAAATTTAAATGTTAATATTTAAATAGATTAAGTGGTGTGTCCCCCCTCTCCTTTTTTGAACGATTAGATTATTTCTAACACTGAGTACTTAACTCATTAATTCAGGCATTGGACCTCACATTTAGAGTCTCTGGAAGACCCCTGTGGACTCTTGGAAAGGTGTGCGTGTGTGATTCCATGTCCGTGTGTGTGGGGGGGCAGGGGGGTGGGAGTCGGGGAGCAGTTAGCTCTCTGTTTCATTGACTTATAAACCAAACTGCTGAGTCACTGGGGGACACAAGGCAACCAGTTCAGGAGTTAAAAGGTTTTTGTTTGTTTTTCTGTTTTGCTAAGTCTATTAAAAGATGGTTACACACAGTGGAAACTCGGGCAGAATTGTTTGGGCCATTTACTGAGTGTACGTGCAGTGCAGCAGGGCACAGGCTCCACCGCCAAGCCATTGAGTCACGTGGGACCACACAGCTGCCCTAGGAAATGAGAATCTGCTGCAATCAGTGACTGAGGCAGCACTTGTCTGGCTCTGCTCTGATTGGATTCCCTCTTGTTTATCTCTAAAGGGAGGGCCCAGGGACCTCTGGAAGCCAGACAACAAACACTTTCTCGCAGCCTGTATGATTTGTGACCAACTGTTTTCCCAGAGGAGTCAATAGGGAACAAACTGGATAGGACAGGTTCCCTTTGACCCCTGGGGCCATTCCGGTTCCAGCTTTTCAGCTGGGAGGAGCTAACTTGCCTATTTTCCTGTTTAGGTCTATTACTGCTAAAATGCAGGAGGGGGCAGAGTTGTGTGACAGTCTGGTTGGGAAAGGTGGGGGTGGTGCCAGTGGTGACTGACTTCCCAGAAGAGCCCTCACATCTTAAAGCTGAGCTTCTTGGGGTACCTCAGCCCGGCTAAGTGCTTGGCTGTTGACTCCAGGAAAGCAGGATTGAGTGCCACGAGCTCTAATGCTCCGCTTGCAGCTGTATCTGCGGCTGGCCAGCTGGCTCTTGTCATAGGCATCCCCCCACAGTGAAACTGGTGAGGAACAGAATTGGCATTTCGCTTGGAGGGGAATTATTGCATCTTAAAGTTTTAGAAGGGAAGGGGCTTCGGAGGTCTGGATTTGAGCCCAACTGTGAAATTATCCAGATGATCAACCTGAGGTCCAGAGGGAATTCACACAAAACAAAGCAGGCAACAGCAGGGGATCTCCATGAAATGCCATTGGGGAACTTGGGAGTCTGCCACAGCGCCAACCACCTGCAAAGGACCCACTCTGAAATGGATTTTAATGTTCAAAATCGTTGCTAGTTGATCCTCTTGTACCACTCCCAGGTAAACTAAGAAGCTCTTCAGTGTAAAGGCAGCCACGTCTTAAAGCTGTGGGAAATAGTCCATCCTGCGGGCGATTTTGTGACGTTGGTAGCGAAAGACTTTGCGGCCCTCTTGTCTCAGACTCTTCCTGTAACCCATACGGCCTTGTGCATCCTGCTCTGACAGCCTGCACAGGACGAGTTTCCTGAAGCAGCTGTAAAAGGCACATACTTCTCCTTGGGCAGTGAACTCCGCTGAATGAGCTGGAGAACTTTAGCTTCATCTGCTGAACAGAGCCAGGCCGAGAGCCTTTAGTAACGTAGATGGAGCTTAGAAACATGGAGTAATGTCCAAAGCAGGCCTGTGTCCGTGGTCCAGGCTACTGATGCAGAGCTCGCTGGCTCCCATGCGTGTCATCTTGAACTCCAGGTGGGAAAGGAAGGGACTAAGAAGGGCTTTGGGCTTTACGAGCAGGGTACCCGTTCTAGAGATGTAGTCCGCAGAGGGTTTCAGGACTGGGCTTGTGTATAAATAGCTCTGGGGTCATGACAGCTCTGCTGATGTGAGAGGAGCAGTGGCCAGACTTTCCGTTCAGTGAGCTGCAGGCGCCATGCCCAGTACAGACCTGTGTGCAGGTCTAGGCCAGTACGGGGCAATTTGAGAAATTAAGACTCACGCATCCTTTGAGAATGTGCACAATTTTGTTAGTAGTTATCCAGGAGACTGTTGATAATGAAAGCTGCAATTCTGCATTTCGTTCCTGGGCCTTTTGGGCTTTTCCCCTGTTCCTACGGCATATGCTGCCTATGACTTGGGCCTTGGCTAGAACCTTCAGAAGACTTGCCTCGTGTGTTGGAACACTGCAGTTGGCCACGGCTTCCCAGCTAACATTGTGCAGTGATTAGTGTCTAATCCTTGACCCCTCATTGCACGATGATGTATTGTGCCATGTGGGCTTAAGGGCAGAGAAACAGCTAGGTGGTGATGATTTACTTGTAAGATTATAGTGACTACAAAAGTAGCTTAGTGAAATTTCTCATGACATAAATGTCCAGTCTTTTGTCACCTGTCTTCCCCCTTTTCCTGCTGCAGTCCATCCTCCACTTGCCACCAGAGTGGTTCTTTTACAGACGGATGACCCAAATAGAGAAGCTGTGCTGGGCCCAGGAAATAGCCTACGGCACATTACATTTACCTGTAACAGTAAAGGAGGAAAACAAGCTTTTCATTAGCCGTGCTGGGCAGTAGGCTTTCTGTACAGAAAATCTTAACCTGTTTCAGATCATAGCCAAAAAGTAATTGCAGGTAGGTTTTCGAACTAACTCTGGAAGTCAAAGCATAAAGCTTTTTGAATGTAATATAGTAGAATATCTTCAGACCTCAGTGTAGCAAACATTTCTGAAATAGGATACCGAAGAGAACACTAGAACAAGGGAGATGATGGACGAGACTAGATTAAAATCAAGAACTGCTCTTCATGAGATTAGGAAGAGAGTGAAGGGGGATGCCACAGATTGCGTTGTTTGCTGCAATGCATCTAACTGGATGCTAGGCTCTGGAATATAGAACTCTTAAAAATAAGAGAGTGAGAACCCAGGAGGAAAAAGTAAAAATTTTTATAGCTAATTCATAAAAGATGAGATCTAAATGGTCAGTCAACTTAATTAAAAAGTGCTCAACCATGTTCAAGATCTGAGACATCCAAGGTAAACCACCACGAGCTGCCACTACACACCCACTAGAGCAGTTACAGTGAAAGGTAGGTGAAACCAAGTGTTAGCAAGGCTGAGACGCAGCAGAAACTCCCTGACTAGTCAGCAAAGGGAGTCGAAATTGGCTCAGTCTCATTGGAAAAAATCACTGTATTCTAATGTCTTTGAAATGTAGTGGTGTTTTCTAAAGCATGGCGTACAATGGGTTTATCATTTTTATTCCACGTAGTTCTCCAAAGAACATAGCCGACAGAAATGTGTTTATATGTGGTAGGCTGGAAAATGCCACCCCTTCCCCATCCTCCTCAAGTACATCTCCACCAGACCCCTGGGACCTGTGGATGTTTCCTCATTTCGATCCTCATGTGGATAGAGGCCAAGGCTCTTTTCTTTTTCTTTTATTGGGTGCTCTTAAATCTCTTATCACAATCCATACATTCATCCAGTGTGTCAAGCACATTTGCACATATGTCGCCATCATCATTTCAAAGCATGCTTTTCCCACTTGAGCCCCTGATATCAGTTCCCCATTTCTTTCACCTCCCTCCCCCGGCCACCCTCCCTCATGAACCCTTGATAAGTTATAGATTATTATTTTCATATTTTACATCGTCCTCCGTCCCTCACCCACTTCCGTTATTCATCCTTGTGATCAATTCTCCCTTTCTCCCCCACCCTCCCCTAATCTTCCTGGTATGAAGGGTTTATCCTGGATTTCCCTGTGTTGTGTGAGTTCTTATCTGTAGCAGTGTGCATGTTCTGGTCTAATCTGATTTGTAAGGCAGAATTGAGATCATGATAGTGGGGTGAAGGAAGCACCAAAGACTAAAGTTGTATTTCATCAGTGCTATACTGAACCCTGACTGGCTCATCTCTTCCTTGCGACCCCTCTGTGAGGGGATGCCCAATTGTCTACAGATGGGCATTGGTCTCCATACCTCCTCTCCCCCATTCACATTGGGTATGATTGTGTTCTGACTGTAGACGCCTGATACAAGGCTAAGGACCTTGAGCTCCATAGCCCTGGATGAGATCTAGGTGCGCCTAAGTGCCATCAAAGTGACCCCAGGAAGAGATAAAGGGAGACTCAGGGGCACACACACAGAAGAAAGCGAGTGTAGATGGAGGCCCCACAGACAGGGGAAGCCACAGCCAGGTGTTCCTGTAGCCACCAGAGGTTGGCAGGGATGCGGGTGGGGAGCACATTCTTCCCTGAAGAGAACGTGGCTCCAGGGATACCTGGGTTTCAGAGAATATATGTCTACTCAAGCAGCCACAGGAGCTAGTATAGAAGGGGGCTTCTACACACTAGTGGAAAAATGGGATTAAAATGCCATTTTTCTCTTACACAGTACACAAGAGGAGTGATTGCTGGAAGCAATACCAGTGTCTCGAAGGATAGAGAGATGATGGTGTGGTCATACAGCCAGAGATGGGAAGGGGAAAACCAAGTGCAACCACATGGATGAAGCCCACAGATGCCTTGGTCCTCTATCACCATGAGATGTGGGAGCCTCAGGGCTTTGCCACTGGTCCTGCCATTCTTCTCAGGCTCTGCTTTGCAGATTATCTTTGCAGAACCTTCCAGAAGGCTCTTTGGTCAGGATTTGTGTTTGTACCAATTGTCTCTTTTTTCCAGCCCCTCCTCCCTGGCTTATCATGCCCCCCCTTGCTGCATGGTAGCTTGGAATGCCAACCCCCCCCCCCCCACACACACACACACAGCCACTGTGGGTTGCGCTGCCTGCATTGCAGCCCAATTGCAGTCTGTGCAGCACTTAGCAGACACACGGGGGCACAGGCTCTCCACATTGTGGGCTCCACGCTGGCTTCGGGAAGGATTGTCTGTCGCTGTAGTTTTGAAGGGTGAAGTGTCTTTCTCTGTGTGTTTTGCTTATTAAGTGGTGGCCTGATGATTCAGAATCTAAATCTGTCTGGATAGGACAAACTTGGAGTACTTGTTTGTGAAGTACTTTAAAATGTTTTTGCAGCCTTTTAGTCAGGTTCTGACTCAGTGACTATACAGCAGGGGTCCTACAACTTTTTAAACGGGACCAGTTCACTGTCCCTCAGACCCATTGGAGGGCCAGACTACAGCTTTTTTAAAAAACGGAACAAATTCCTGTGCACACTGCACATATCTTATTTTGAAGTAAAACACAGAATGGGGCACAAACACTCGGCGGGCTGGATAAATGTCCTCTGGTGGCCCGCAGGCCGCAGTTTGGAGGACGCCTGCTACACAGGGTTTCTGAGGCTAAATCACTACAGGAGCAGATGCCTCACCTTTCTCCCTCAGAACAGCTGGTGAGTTTGAACCATTGACCCTTGTAGTTGACAACTCATGCTTATACTGCAGCAGCACCAAGGTGCCTGATTATGAGTACCAATTTTTAATACATGAAATAAAGCTGACCCGAATTCCTGAGAAGGCTTGGCCAAATAAATGCTTAGCCTAAGAGGGATAGATTGATTTGATAAACTAAGGTATCTGATTTCAGTTTAGTAAGATGTTAGTTACATTAGCTCTAATAAAAGCATAAGAGGTCCAGTTTTCTACCTAAATCAGTGGTCCTCAACCTTTGGAATGCCGCGACCCTTTCATACAGTTCCTAATGGTGTGGTGGCCTCCTCACCATGCTACTTCAGAACTGTAATTTTGCACTGTTATGAATCGGGTGACCCCTGTGAAAGGGTTGTTTGACCCCCAAAGGGGTCACACCCACACGTTGAGAACCGCTGATCTAAATAAAAACAATAGAGGTATTAGTATGAATTTTGAAAGGCCCCAGGTTAGTGTGCGAAAACAGTCGAACTCTCAAACACCCACCCCTGCGGCCCTTCTCACCGCCCCTCCAGTAAACCTGGGTCCCTGTACGCTGGTTGGCCCTGTACATTGCTTGCGCGTTCCCTTGCCATCCTGGAATGGCATGAGACAGATGAATTGCCTCCATGCCCAAGGGGCTGGTCCCCTGTACTGAGGAAGGCGAAGGCAGTCGGCCGGTGCTGGACATGTAGGTGGTGTGTTGTGGATCAGTGCAGTGAAAGGGGAGGGCTGTGGAAGGCTCACTCCTGAGATGCAGACTCTCCTATCTCCCAGAGCAGCTGGTGGTCTGACTGGTGGTTTTGCCGGGGTGGAACGTGCCCTTTGTTTGGTCTCCCACAGGCTCCTGGGTGGAATTGCACTTCAGCAGCAATGGGAATGGAGGCAGTATCCCTGCCTCGGTGTCCATGTATAATGGTGACATGGAGAAAATACTGCTGGACGCCCAGCATGAGTCTGGACGGAGCAGCTCCAAGAGCTCCCACTGTGACAGGTGAGTGGTGCCCCGAGGGGGTCTTAGCGCTGCCTTCCTGAGGAGGCAGGTGGTACCTACCACCAGTTGGCATGAGCAGTGCAGGCCATATTAGAATTGTCCTTGTTCTCTGGTGGAGTCAGAGGTATGTCTGGTGGAGAGTCAGAACCGGGGCTGCTGACGGGCAGGCACATTGAGGAGGCAGGCCCTCACAGCAGCGCTGTCTTTCCCCTGAAAGAGGGGCAGCTGACTCTTGTCATGCTTAGACACAAAGACCAGAACATAAGGATAAATCAGTCTTTGCCTGGTACAGGGTGGAAGGGAAGATGTGCTCAACAGGTGAGTGCCGCCCCCTCTTCTCTGAGGGGGTGTTGCCTTGCCTCTGGGGTTCATTCCCCAGTAGAAAGATGCTAACAAGGTGCTTGCTCTTCCCCCACTTAACCACACCTTGTGAAGTCCACCACGCTCCCAGACGCCACAGGACACAAACCGAACTTCTGAGACCGATACCCACAGCCTTGGGGAAAAGAACAGCTCTCAGGTGAGCCCAGCGAACTGTTTTTCAGGTCTGTGTGATGATGGTTGAAGTTCAGTCAAATGGGCTCTTAGTGTCTTCTGCCCCCTTTTTATAGCTCTGGAGGGTGGGGCCCTACAAGCCTGCAATGGGGCCTGGGGGGAGGGGTACGCAGGGTGGCCCTCTTGTGTGTGCACAGATGAAGGTGAGTCGTCGATGAGGTGAGGAGCTGGTGACTGGACTGCGAGTGGCTCTGAGCATCTCGGAGAGCCTGGCTTTCCCGGGTGGCACAGTGGTGGGGGGGGATTCTGATCCTCGAGCTCCTTTCTCAGAGGCCTCTCGGAAGGCATCGCCGTTGCCCCCGAAATCATGCCCCACGCCTTTCCAATAGTGCCTGGGTAATTAGCACCAGTAACTAATCAGCTGGTTCCTTTCACTTCAACAAAGATCGGATCATTTCTTCATTTCAAGTTGGTAGCTTGAGTAGATGACAAACGTGTACCTAGGGCTGTTGCCATGATGTATCCTAGTCTCCACTCCTGCCCTGAATCCTGAGGGCGGTCGGTAGTACTTTGATCACCTCCGTCTACTTGTGCTCAGCACGGTCCTGCAGAGGACAGGCAATGTTGGCCTGAACAGACACAGGTGAATCCCCTCTACATTTTGAGGGCGGAGCCCTGGTGATATTATGGGATAAGTACTGTGCCACTGGCCACAGGCCTGCAGTGCAAACGCACCCCACTCTCCCAAGAGAGAGATGGGGCTACCGCCTCTCCCAGGAGAGGGCTGAGCTCTGTGCTTCCATAACGATGACCTATACACGGTCACCATGAGTCAAAATGGACTGGATGCGGTGGGTTTGGGTCTGAGAGTTTTACGTACACCAGTGTTTGTCTGGCCCCGTTCAGGTGGTCACTGGCCAGGTTCTTCAGAAGGTGATCACCAGTTTCCCTTCCCAGTCTGTCTTAGTCTGGAAAATTGTCCACCAGAGCTTACCTGTGGTGGTCATGAGCTTTCAGCATCCCAGCAACACAGACGCCACAAGCAGCACCACGAGCTGACAGGCCAGCCATGGCCCTGTTAAGGCCACTTCGGGTGCCTCCCTCAACATCTCTTCCCTTCCTCGGGAACAAACCCTTGTCCTTCAGAAGTGCCTTGTCGTGGCGGTGCACAGTGTGAGGGGTTAGGCACACTCCAGGAACGCTTCTCTTCCCCTCCCCTCCCCTCCCCTCCCCACGGAAGCCCTGCCAGCCGAGCCTGCTCTTCACGTCACGTTTCCTTTCTGTAGTCTGAGGAAGATTACATTGAGAGAAGGAAAGAAGTCGAAAACATCTTGAAGAAAAACTCGGACTGGATATGGGATTGGTCAAGTCGGCCAGAGAACATCCCCCCCAAGTGAGTCTGCTAAGCCCGTGAGTCTTCCTTGACCTGGACCTTGGATGGAGCACGGGACTAAACCCTCTTTTCTGCCCCAGGGAGTTCCTCTTCAAGCACCCCAAGCGCACAGCCAGCCTCAGCATGAGGAACACGAGTGTCATGAAGAAGGGGGGCATCTTCTCGGCAGAATTCCTGAAGGTTTTCCTGCCGTCTCTGCTGCTCTCTCATTTGCTGGCCATTGGCCTAGGGTAGGTGACCCATCCACAGGTGACTCCTGCATGGCACACCTGCTGCCGTGTGTGTGTGTGTGTGTGTGTGTGTGTGTGTGTGTGTGCGCACGCGTGCGCGCATGTGTGTCGGCGGCACTGTGCCCTGCAAGGCTCTCAGGCTCACTTTGGAGCCAGTCACCAGGCCTTTCTCTCAAGGTGCCTCTAGGTGTACTTAAAGTTTCAACCTTTTAAGTAGCAGCTGAACACGTTAGCCACGTGCCCACCCTGACTTATAACCTAGGTGGGAGCACACTCCCCCATCGCAGTGGCCTTCATGCGGGTGGTGGGGTGGGGTGGGCACCTGCCTTGTGTGCGTGGGGCACTGTGCCTGATGGATGATATAAGCTACATGGGCTTGCTGAAGATGATTCGTTACAGAGATTTTTTTTTTTACTGATTAAAAATCAGGCTTTATTGGGGACAAGCAGACGGTTTCAACAGCCCACAGTAAAGTGAAGCTGTGGAAGCCGCCACAGGGAAACGCTTGAGGGACTTTTTATACTACCCTCCCCACCACCCTGTTGAAGCTTCTGGAGAGTTGACGTAGGTGCGGTTTTGCTCAGTGGGGTGTACATGACTATTTGCTCATTGTACTAGGTCATTCTGTTCTAGGAACAATGATATGGGTGATCTATGCTTTTAGAGGGTACCGTTGTTCACAGAACTAGCCCGTTTCTGGGAAACTCAGACTCGGGGAAGGGTGTCCATGCTTTTACCAGACATCCCTGACTCTGTCTGATAGGGAAAGGGGGCGACCACAAGTTCGTCCGTGATTACTTCCTGCTGTGTGGGGTCGTAGTGGGGAAGTTTATCAGACAGAATTCAGGGACTCCAGGCTTGGTACGGGCAGCAGGGGTTGGTATTGCTGACTCGTTGATGTAATAACAGCATTCTTCTTGGAGGTAAAGGCAAGTGCCTCCTTTTCAGCGGTGATGAGGTCTAAGGCTTGTCGGTTCTGTAAGGCAACATGGGCGACAGGTTATTTGTCTTTGCAATGAAGCTAGGGATTCGGTGGAGGCATTTATCGTTACAGAGATTTTTAAAACATGTATTTTCACAACTTTACATCAGTTACTAAGTCCCTTCCCTAAACTGTCTCTCCAGTTTGCTCCCGCCTCTGCTGTGGGAAGACCTGCCTGAGAATACACTGACGTCCAGTGCTTTTGTTATGGATACATAATTCATACACCATAACTTATTGGTTTGAATATGTTATGATCAATTGTAGAACATTCTCTTCATTTTTGTACTCACTGGTGTGTGATGAGCGCTCATTTTCCCCAACTTCTCCCTTCAGCCCTAAGAAACTATTAGTCTCGTGACTGACTGTTTCTGTAGGTATACTATATATACTCGAGTATAGGCTGACCCGGATATCAGCCGAGGCACCTCAGATACCACCAACACTGCATTAAACATGTGCTGAAAACACTTGTGCTTATGCACAGATATATACGGTACCTGTCCTGGATGTCAGATAAAGAAAACCATACCCCCCCTCCCCCAAAACCCAACAGCAGCAAATTGAAATACAGAAAAGCCTCTATCCCCAAAGTGAGAACAAATGTTAAGGTGTTAAAATGTAACCTTATGAGATCTGCATTCACTCACTTTCTGATGCAGTTGTTCTAAGTGCAAGGCTGCTCACATCCCTGGTTAGTGGTCTGCAGGGATCCGATCCCTGTGGGCTCAGCAGAGGGACTTTGATCTTGCATTGTCAGCAATAGCATCCTGCAAACCTGGTGCCCAGAATTTAAGCTCTAAACCAGTCCCTCTTCTGACCTGGGCTTTTCTTTTAAGGATCTACATCGGGAGGCGTCTGACCACCTCAACCAGCACCTTCTGATGGAGACCGGACTCGACTGTACCTGCGGAGGGGTTCTGAGGCCTGCCAGCTGCTGGGTGGGGGGGTCTCGGCCGGGTGGCTGCATGCCTGGTGTTTGTTTGTTGTGTAAATCACGGAAGAGTGACACCCAGACCACACTAACCCCCTTGCCCTGCCTGTGGCTCCGTTACTAAGCATGTCAGGGATTCTCACCACTGCAGGGTCTGCTGGTGAGTTTCCCTTGGATATTTTATCTAAGGAGAAATAATTGTAATATGCAAGTCATGACATGTAGTGCTTTACTGAAAATTAGCTGTAGCTGTAGTTCAGTTCAAACACTTTGTACTTCAGGAGGATGAAGACTGTTGATATTAAAACTACATTAAGGGGGTTGTTCACAGTAAATATTGTGGCCTTATATTCATTTGGTAGTGAGACGACATCTTGTGCTGCTTCTAAGCGGACACAGGCTGCCCACCAAAGACGGAAGGTTACTGCGTCAGGTAAAAACTAGAACTTCCTGCTACTTCACACACTAGCCCCGACTGGACCCTCCCTCTCCCACTGACTGTGAAGCTGACATCTCAGACAATGAGTTTTCCTTCCAGGGCACCTGCCTGCTAGGCCTCTTCCTCAGGCCTGGATCGTTGGGTCCCATGCTCTTTGTGTGGAACTTCCTGTTTCTTAGAATCAAGTGTATGCAAATCCATGTATTGGGTTCAAAGACTGGAAAGTGAAAAATTAAACCATTGCCAAACCCTTTGGCTATCGCTGTGTTTACATTTACGTTTTAAACTAAACTTCATAAGCGCTTCAATTAAACTGGACCTTTTCCCCACTGTCACATAATTTACCTTTGCAGCATAACCTGCTCAAGGCCACCTTTGGTTGCCTGTGTGCCATTCTTTGGCTTTTCCACAAGTAATTCAGTTAGACAAGGATCCTGGTGCCGCAGCCTTTGTTGAAAGAAGCCTAGCGGAGCCTATCCTGCTTGAGAAGCATGTGCTAGAGCTTGAGCGGGTGGAGGAAGCCCTCTGAGAACAGGATGGGGGTGGTCTGTTCCGGAGTTGCTGAGCTGTTGGGTGACGGAGCTCCACTTGGCTATCAAAATACTCACTGTACAGGAGACCACAGTGACAGGCTGTGCTTAGCTGTGGACACTTGTGGCCCAGGACCCACGGGATCTTCCTTCTCACCATTGGAATGATCCCTTAGGTCAGTGCTTCTCAACCTGTGGGTCACAACCCCTTTGGGGGGTTCGAACTGCCCCTTTCACAGGTCGCTCGATTCATAACAGCAAAATTAGTTATGAAGTAGCAACAAAAATAATTTATTGTTGGGGGGTGTCACCACAACATGAACTGTATTAAAGGGTTGTGGCACCAGGAAGGTTGAGAACCACTGCCTTAGGTACTTGGGGCATGGTGAGGCCTGATACCCTCTGTTCCTCTCAGAGGTCACTGACAGCAGCTGAGCGCAGCTCTACGAGGAGTGTTCAGAAGCAGCTGTCACCACCAACCCGAGGTCATAACACGCAGGCACCACTAAACATGCTCCTGGGTCATGAGGGTCAGGGTCCCTGGCCTGGGCTGGTGCCCCTCAACTCCACTGCTATAGGGGGAAGGCTCTGCCACTGGGACTGACCACCATGTTGAACTGAACCGGGGGCTCGAGGGACCCTCTTGTTCTGAATGCCTTGTGCAGGGCAAGTCCTGATACCCGGCCAACTCACAGGCCCTCTCGGGCTCTCCAGGGAGGGAGTGGCTCTGAGTTGGTGTCCTCCAGCTGGGGTACCAGGACACGTGTAGGAGGGCCCTGGGGCCACAGGTCTGAGTGAGGCTTCACTAAGTGAAGCTGACCAGCAGGGAGAAGGCAGTCAGACATCACAGCTCTCAGGACACTGCCCATTTCACCACTTGATGTGCTGGTACCAGGCCACACACTGCTTGGACACAGTCCTCGCCTTAGAATGTGGGGACCGTCAACCAACATCCAGAACCTTTGTGTTAAAACTCATGTCCTGTGAAAGGCAGGGTGGTACTGTGGCTGCCTGCTAGGCCATGTCCCCCTGACATCAGCAATGGGAACCCCTCCTTCATGCACCAAAGATCTACCATTGTGATGTTTCCTAAGTAGACCTCATCCACACCCAGTTGACATCCTTCATGCTTCTCCACTATTTATCAGCAAGAGTGATTCCTGGCCTTTTATTAAGGGGTTTCCATGACTGTTTTAGGACCCGGACCATCCCCTAAATGTCTTCTCACTGCAGCGGCAGGAAGTGATTTACTGTGGCTCTTCTAGTGAGTTTCCAATGCCCACCAAATGACATTCCCCCGCATGGGTTAGGTAAGAAGGTGGGCGAAGATACTGATAGGAGTTACCTGTGAGTAAATGCTAACAGGACTCCCTGGAATGCCATCCTGCTGTGTATAAAATGAGCCCTTTGAGAAGCAGGAAGGGGGATTTCGGGAGTGGAGTACATCCTCTGGACCCAAGATCCCTGTCAGTGAACCTCTCAGAACATCATTGTAGCAACAGAACCAGGAGCGTGAACAAAGTGGCCCATGCCCAGCAAGGTGACGCCTTGGTTTCCGCTCTGGACAGTGTTGACTTTTGGTATCAGACAGACGGCACTTGGAAAATGAGCCACCCGGGCAAGTCCCTTTAGGGCAGGGTGGGACTGCCTTCGTGGAAGTAGACAGCCACCTTTCTCCCACTACATCTCTCATGGGTGAACTCCGGCTGTATGAAGTGCAGCACACCTAGCATCTGAGTGGTAAAGTCAAGCACCCCCTCACCCCCAAGTGCTGCTTAATGGCGCAAACAGGGCACAGGTAAGGCACTGAAGGCGGGTCGAGCAGGTGCTGATCCTACTGCAGTTAACTGCCACCATGGTGTAAAGCATTCTTCTCCACTCAGTGCTGCTGCTGGCCACCGCGAACGATGCGACGTCCCAGTGGCTGCGGGTACAACTTCTGGAGTGAAGACTGCACACGTGAGGGGCCTCAGAAATCCTTGAACGAATGCAACTGGCAAAGAATGTCATTCCCAGGAACTTTCTGATGCTTCCTCTTCTAGCTCTTTGCACATTAAAGACAGAAGCTTTACAACGGTTGTAAGAATCTAACTCAGAAGCAACAAAGCCCACATGGAAGAAACACACCAGCCTGTGCGAGCACGAGGTGTCGAAGGGATCAGGTATAAGGCATCATCCAAAAAAAAAAAATCTTACCATAGTGAATGAAGGGGGAAGTGCAGAGTGGCGACCCAAAGTCCATTTGTCAGCCACTGGAGATGCCCTCACAGAAGGGTCTAGCGGAGATGAGTTAGTCAGGGTGCGATGTAGCACCGATGAAGGATACAGTTTTCCTCCAGTTCCTAAAAGCTTCCTCCCCGCCCACTACCATGATCCGAATTCTACCCTGCAAGTCTGGATAGATCAGATGTACACTGGTGCAGATAGGTGCTGGAGGCACAGGGAATCCAGGTGGATGATACCTTCATGACCAGGGGTGTGAGGGGCGATACTGGGAGAGTAGTAGGAGTGGGTTGGAAAGGGGGAACCGAATACAAGGATCTACATGTGACCTCCTCCCTGGGGGACGGACAACAGAAAAGGGGGTGAAGGGAGACGCCGGATAGGGCAAGATATGACAAAACAGTAATCTATAAATTATCAAGGGGTCATGAGGGAGGGGGGGCAGGGAGGGAGGGGAAAAAAAGAGGACTTGATGCAAAGGGCTTAATAGGAGAGCAAATGCTTTGAAAATGATTAGGGCAAAGAATGTACAGATGTGCTTTAGACAATTGATGTATGTACATGTATGGATTATGATAAGAGTTGTATGAGTCCCTAATAAAATGTTTTAAAAAAATCTGTAGTTTCATTAAATGTAATAAAAGCAAAGAAAACGACACATACATTGTTTTAAAAACATTCTCTGGTTTGCTTTTATTCCAGGGTCCCTCGGGGGTGTGACAGCCAGTGGCAGCAAGGGAGCATGACCTGAGCTGTACAGCCACCTCTCCTCCCCCCAAGCGTGCTTGAAGGCCCACCCAGATGGCCGAGAGAGAGAAGTGGGGGAGAAAAGAATTTACACCTGACAACCGTGCCCGGGAGCCTTAAGCTTTCTGGTCTATGGATGGGAGAGACAGGCGCAGACTTAAATAAATACGTTTATTCTGAAGGACGCTGTTATGTGTGGGCTGAGAGTAGTCGGCCTGCATTTCCCCCTCACAGCAGGCGGACGGGTGGGCAGTGGGGTCTCCTGCTGCCTAGACGCGGAAGGGAGCTGTGGGAGAGGGGCCAGGCCTCTTTGACAGCTGCGGCGTGCAGGCGGGTGTGAGGGGACAGGGAGACAGGTCCTCTGTGAGCTTTGCTAGTGGACTTTGTCCTGGAAAATGTACAAGTTGTTGGTGGCTGCGACGGCGACGATGTCGTCGGCAGGGTGCCAGCTGGTGTGCAGGATCTTGCTGCTGAAGTCCAGGCTGTCCACGCTGATCTCATCCCTCTTCCTCTTGCCCCCCGTGCACACCTTGCGCGGCTTGAGGAGGGCCCGAGGCTTGCTGTTCTCCCGAGACGCCTCCAGCGTGACGTCCCTGAGCGTGGTCCTCTCGAACATCCGGAAGAAGTTATTGTAGGAGCCAGTCATGATGGCGCTACGCAAACGAGAGAAGGGAGGGCAGTGGCCCAGACCAAGCCCACACACCCCACGCCCCAGGGAGCCACACTCAGCATCGCCGTCACCTCTCTCCTTCAGGCGCAGCGGCAGCAACGGGACCAGAGGGCAACGCGCCAACACAGAGACACAAACACCCTCCCCTCACTGCCATCGAGGTGATGCTGACTCCTGGGGAGCCTAGAGGACAGGGTGGAACTGCCCTGTGAGTTCCTGAGAGTGGAACTCTTTATAGGAGCAGAAGAGAAGAGAAGGCCTCACTCTTCTCCCTTGGAGTGGCTGGTGGTTTCAAACTGCTGACCCTGTGGCTAGCAGCCCCATACGTCACACACTACACCTGCCCCAGGAAACTGAAGAAAAGTATGTTTGCTGCTAGTGCCCGGGTCCCTGGTCCGCGTCCACTGACGATGCCTGAGCGTGGGCACTGTGGAAGGTGGTCGCCACTGCCCATTTGTATTCAACCCCTTTCATGGCGTTGGCTACGTTACTTAAGTGTTTTCCCCCACTTCTGTATTGAAGGTCAAAACACACCCCCGTCTTAGAACTTGCCTTTGTGGGTTGAATTATGAGTGTTCTATGTTAGCATCAAGGAGTTCAAAATTCCACGTGGCTGAACTTCTCCTTCCCCCGAGCAGCGGGCTCATACAGCACGTTCAGATGCCCTTCCCTCTCCAAGAGCATCTCTGGTCAGGGCGCCAGCCAGGGTCAGCGTGAGGCAGGGCTGATCCCCGAGGTACCCCCATACCTTCTCAGCTCCTGTCTCAGGCTCTGGGGACTGTCCCCTCAAGACCCCTGCACCCCAGAGAAGCAAGCAGCGCCCCTAAGTCGCAGCACCAGGTCTTGACTGGGCAGGAGCAGAGGGAGGGTAAGAAGTCGCCATGAAGCACAGAGCGCTGAAGAAGCAAGTCTGCCAGAGCCGAACCCTCCCCCCACGCCAGGACCAGGGCAAGGCTGCTCCCGCCACGCCACTGACCCTCCTGACCAGGCCCCTACTGCTTGCTGGCTCCAGACAAGTTCCTGAGAACTCAAGTTCTTGGCCAAACAGGAACAGCAGGAAGCAGAGGACACCTGAGACCATCGTCCCTAAACCCTTGTAAGCCTGAGGACAGAGCCCGTCCCCTTAGTGGGGTAGCAGAGGGCTACCTCTTCCTGGCATGCTGTCAGCGGGGCTGGCCTATGTGTGTGTGACACGTGTGGGGAAGCGGCCTCACCTGTCATCCCCACTCCAGCAGCACTCGAACTTGTCGAAAATGCAGTCGTTCTCATACAGGGAGCACAGCTTGCCACGCAGGTACTCGTGGACCTGGGGGACAGTGCACGCAGGTCAGAGATGCCGCCAGGGGCCAGGACAGAAGCCCCCGGCACCCTGCCTCACCTGGTACGTCTCCACAGGCCGGCTCTCCATGTGGAGGTCCCACACCTTCACTGATAGGTAGTCTCTGGTCATCATGTACCGGCCGCTGTGACTGAAGTTCACGTCCGAGATGGACGAGATGATTTCTGAGAAGAAGGACCGGCTGCTGGGATCTTCCGGCTCCTCAAAAACTGGAAGACAGCCAGGGTGGTCTCAGCTCAGCAGTTGGAGACCCTGCACCCGGCAGTGATGTGACCCACCCAGAGGACAAGACAACTTGTGGACAATGCAAATAAGATGCAAGCTACAGTGCCTGCGCCCAGTGCCTGACGAGAGGGCTGCTCAGCCTGCCACCCCGAGGCCCGAAGGAGCCCTCTCAGAGGCCGTGGCTCACAGCCCAGGTATTGTACACACTCTGGCCAACTTCTTGTGCTGTTTTTTCTCTGAAAGCCATCTTTCTTACCTGGGAGGCTTGGGCACCTCAGGCTGTCGGGATTAAACACCAGGCTGTCACTGCTGGACCAAGGATCATGGTGGGAGATGACCACACTGGAACACGTTCCAGTCTTGGCCCAGCACAGATGCAGAGGCCAGCAGCAGCTCCTGCTTAGAACTGTACTAAGACAGACCGCCCACCACCAGTGCTGGAGTGTACAGGGTACCCGGCCCCGGTGCTGAGTGAGGGGCACTCACGCTTGGCGTGCTGGTCGCACAGGGCGGCTGCCCGCATGTCGCACAGGCGGATGGAGCCCTTGCTGCTGCTGTAGACAAAGACGTTGCAGTGGTGTGGGTGGAACTCGGAGGCCGTGATCACTTCCGTCAGCTCCTCCATGTTGGCTGGCTTGATGTCCACGATGTCTGAGGGTCGTTAAGGCTTTGTAATGAGCGAGCGTCAAGCAGGCACTGGGCGAGGCAGACCCTCACCCCAGGATTTGGGAGGCGAGACGTTGAGCCTGGAGTCCCCAGCAGGTTCTCTTGCCCAAGGCCTGCCACACTGAGGACATGTCTCTAGGAAGCCTTGGTCGTGAGCAGAGATGTCACGAGCCACCTGCCTGGGGCACCGGATGCATATGGAACAAGCCCTGTTCAACCAGGACCTACCGCTGGACATTCACCCTGGCTACGTGTTCGGGGAAGTGAGCTTCCGCCGCCCCCCCATGTCCTGTCGCTCCATGACCCCACAAGCCAGCCTGCCCTGCTCCCCCCGCAACTCCCAAAACAAGCTACTGCCACACCCCGCCCACACTCATGAGAGAAGAGCTACAGACCGACCCACAGAAGGGTGGAGTCTGATGGGGGTCTCCAGCCCCAGAGTGTGAGGGAGTGGGCAGGGAGAGGACGGGGCGGGGCTGTCCTTGACAGCAGAGGGCTGAGTGGAGCCTGACAGCTTGTAGCCAGGCGGCCAGTTCTCAGCACATGGGCGGGGTGTGACCAGGGTTCCCAGGAAGCTAGTCTTGGGGGCTGACTGCTGTCCAGCGGGGACTACAGAAGGACACAGATGACCACCAGAGAGAAGTTCCAGGAAAGCCGTCAGTGATGTTGGTGAGATAGAGCGGGAGCCTTGTGCCCATCCTGCCCGTGCACTGCCCATTCTACAGGAGCGGGAAGGGCTGGGAGAACTTTGTGGGAATATTGTTCCCGCTCACTCACTCTACAGCCCTGCCCGGCTCCCCACGCTCCAGGAACCCTGGAAGGCACCCGACTGGAGCCCCTCAAGGATGCGCCCTTCCGTGTAGATGTGGGTGAGCGGGCACGTGGCCTGCAGAAGCACACTGACCTCACTGGAGGACGTGCTGGGAAACCCACGCTCCCGCGCTGGCAGGTTCCGTGAGTCTGGCACCTGCACGGGAGCTCAGGCCAAGATGAACGCAGACAGAAAGAACACCGTGATGGTACACGGTCTCAGCAGCAATTAAGGAAAACACCCAGCTTCCCAATGGGAAAAGATGGCAAAAAAGCAATTCACAAAAATGGACGCCAAGTTAACAAATAGTCTAATTCTGTAAGAATAAAAAGAGAAAAGCCCAAATTCCCTCCCAGTCTCAAAAGCTGAATTTTCTCTCTGAGGTGCAATGTTCTGCTGAAAACCAGTCAACAAGCTGTGTCTCAAGGCATCAATGTGCCACCTCCCTGCCAGATGGGAACCACTCAAAACTACCCAGTGTGTGTGTGTGTGTGTGTGTGTGTGGGTGGGTGGGTGGGTGGGTGGGGGGTGCCTGGAGCCCAACTTCCCCAGACACTAACTAGCAAGGGTGTCACTGGCTCAGGAGATGCACCCTAGCAAAGGGGCTTCCGCTGTAGGCCCCATCTGACCACGTGCAGCGGATGGACACCTGTTAGCAGGCCAGCGTGGAAGGGCCCACATCGGATTGCCAACAGCGCTCTTCTCCAGGGGAGGGCTGGCAGACCCGAGGCCCAGACCCCTTCCACTAGGGAATGCCCCCAAGCTGAGCTGAGGAGGCACAGAGGCAGAGCCGGCCACCCCAAGCGAGCAGAGACCAGAGGTGCCTAGCCGGCTCCTGCAGCCCCCACCCACGAGCCGCCGCCACCAGGGACCTCTGACTTGGAGGGAAACTTGTAGAAGGTTCCCACCTCATCTTTCTCCTGTGGGACGGTTGGTGGCTTCAAACAGCCGACTTCTCCATGGGAAGCCACACGCTTTAGCCATGGTGCCATGAACGCTTCTTCAAGGGCCCCAGAGACTGTGCATTAATGATGTTGCCACGTTAACAATGAAATTCAGTCCAAGGACACCTAATAATCAAAATGAAGGCACACATACCTCCTCCTCCTCGATCTCCTCCTAAGTCACAGGCAAAACAAGCCCGCCAGCGATGACCTTTCCAACACACACTGGTCAAAGGGCCTGAGTCAAGCAGGCTTTCGAACCTGGCAGCCCTGGGAGAAGGCCCTGCAGCTCACCCCATCCCCCCACCCCCAATGCCCCCAAATCAAGAGACCTCACCACAGAGAACACTGAGCTCGGGCACCGCCCGGCGGCCCGCTGCCGGCGGACGAAGGATACTAAAACTCCTACCTGTGATCTCTAAATGCCACAGGTTAATCCTCAGGTCATCTGCAGAAAGATACGTTTCATGGTCACTATTCACGGAAATGGAATTGATGTGATAGGTGTGAGCGTTTGCAAAGATCCGCCGAGGGCTTGCTTCCACCATCAGGTCCATGGGCTTCAATATGGGCACCTGGGAATGACAGAGACAGGGGTCGAGCCAAGGCCACAGCAGCACTGATGAGCCCATGGACCCACAGCAGGTAGCACAGGGGACACCAGTGACCAGGACATGGGCTATGAGGGGCTGCTGCAGCCCTGTGAGCCCTGTGAAGGAAGCAGTGAGCTGGCACTCAGACCACATCCCCCAGGCCCTGGGCTGGCAGCCTCACTCCACTGTGCCATCTGCTTTCCAATGGCCACCGCCCCATGCCCTCCGCTCCTCCTAGCCCGTGGCCTCAGGGGTGGGGGTGGGGGTCCACACATGCTTTACTGGTTCAAAGTAGGTCTGAAAATAGCCACCGTGAGGCCCACCGGCAAACCCAGGA
Organism: Tenrec ecaudatus; assembly: GCF_050624435.1. Taxonomy (NCBI): domain Eukaryota; kingdom Metazoa; phylum Chordata; class Mammalia; order Afrosoricida; family Tenrecidae; genus Tenrec; species Tenrec ecaudatus. The sequence continues at coordinate 111,884,260 of NC_134545.1, read as the reverse complement.
AAGTGGGTAGGCAGGCATGTGCTTGGATGGGGTCTACCTGTGCTGACTGGACAGTCCCTGTCCTTTCTCACTCAAGGAAGGACGTCAGGGATCTGCAAGCTGGGCCTGAGCACACAGCAGGCCTGGCAGCATGGGAGGGAGGATGGAGATGCTACCAATGGGACCAGCCAGTCCCTGGCCTTCCCGGGCGCATGTGCCTGCTGTGACAACCAGCCCCTTCTCGGCTGGACCCGCCCTGGCTCACTGAGCTCGGTTCCCACCTCGGCTGGGCTCACTGCACTCTGTTCGCTCACATTAACCTCCCGAGAACCAGCCCACAGCCCTCTCCAGACACACGAGCTGCTCCTTGGGACGAGGGGGTTGGGGCGCGGGAACGGTCTGTGAACAGCACCACTGTGCTTCCGGCTGCTGCTCTGTGTAACTGGCCTGTGCCTGACCCCTCGCCTCATTCCAGCTGATCCAAGATGCCATCCGAAGGTCCCACCTTACAACCAATGTCAACCTCAAACACGAGGCGCCAGCACTGTTTCTAAGGGAGGTAGAAGGGGGAGTCCAGGGTCTCCTCCTCCTCTGACTCCACACTCTCTTGGAAGCCCTTGTTCATCTGATCACACACTCAGCAGTTCCACGGCGGGAGTGAAGAGTTTCACACACAAAAGGGGAAGAGAATGACCAAGACTCGTGTCACACAGTGCAGACCCAGAGGGAGCGAACTCCTGCTGCACCAGCACTGAGCCGAACAGAAGCCCCGCAGCCTGGCCAGCTCATCCAGGATGTCTCTCTGTCCTGTTTGACTTCAGTGCTGCTCGGTACTGTTGTGGACTCAGACACAGTCCAGGTAGTGGACGCAGAGATAACTGGAGGGGCGCCCCACCCATGGTCTCTCCACCAGCGCTCTACAGCGAGGGCAGAGGGGGGCGGGGGGGGGGGGGATTTTGCTTTAGTGTAGAGAGAAGCCAGTTTCTTAATAAAGGTGCATAAACACGATCACTTACTAAAATAGACTTACGACAAATGACCTCCATGAGCCAAGCAATCGTGATCTCCCAGGGAAGAACTCCCAGGGAAGAACCATCACCACACAGCTGACAGCACGGGGCATTCTTAATTTTGGGAAAGGATGGCTATCTTAAAGAAAGGCAACGAGTACCCGTAGGGCTGTGATTCGAAACGGATCTCGAAGTCGTCCGTCTTCGTCTTTCAAGTTATAACCTTCCGCTCTTTTATCCCGTTCACTTATTTTCCATAATTTAATAGTTTTATCTGAAAATAGAAATCACAGCATATACTTCCATCAGAAAGGCTGGCAGGTCGATTAATAAGAGAGGCGTCTTTTCACATTCACATCGTACAGTATCAAGAAGCAGAGTATGGGAACCCTGAAATACTGTGGGGTTTTATTGCCCTCCCTTTAAAGATTAAGGCAGAAAAATTTCCAGAATGGGAATTTAAAAAATAAATCCCTCAATCCAACAGACACAGACACAAAAAAGCTCTCACCATTTGTAGAAAGTAGAAAATGAGCTGCGTTCTGCTGCGGCAACCACTTAATTTTATTGATTTTTTCTTCAATTTCTAGACTCTTCAAATAGTCAAATTCCGGCTCGTGACTCTGAAAGGTGCTGTAAACATTGTACTCTCCCCGAGTGTGAGGGCGGCTCTTATTCTGAAAGGAGACAGGGGCAGTGTGTCTGTGAACAGCGCGGGGAAGTGAATGGCCATGCTACGGGGCCCAGTGTCGCTGGCCACTTCTGTTCTAAGCGGTGGACACACTTGGGATCGGAGAGTCCTTCATGCATCGAGGTCAAGAGTCCACGAGTGGGGCAAACAGAGGGAGACCACCCTGCCCCACCCCCCAACCCCCTTCCAGGGGTTCCCTGGAGCAGGGCCAGCTTGTGTCACAGGCTCCTGTCAGGGAACTGCTGGCACACAGCCACTGTCTGCCGTGGCCTCTGCGGCAGGCACAGAAAGGGCCGCAGGCCCTGCTCTAGAACCACCGCTCGGCCCAGCAGGCTGGCCAGATTCACAGCCCTCGCTCCTCACAGCAGGGAGACCAAGGCACTGGAACCCTGATGCCAGTGAGGACACGCTTGACAACCACTGTCCCTGAGTCATTCCAACTCACAGCAACTCTACAGGACAGGGCAGAACCCTGTGGGTTTCTGAGATTCAATCGCCACAGGAGCAGAGAGCCTCATCTCTCTCTCAACGGCTGACCCTTGTGGTTAGAGGCCTAACTCTTGTAACCCACTGTGCCAACAGGATGGCATGTGAGAAGAGCCGACAGCATAAAGGTCCCCAACACCAGTGTGTCACACACAGAGCCACCTACGTATCAGGGACGATGCAGCTCAGCCCTCTGAGAAAGTGGAATGAGACAAAAACCAGAGAAGGGAGAACGTGGGAAACAGATCTGGGAAGAAAGTGTATGCAGACAAACTTTCAACATTCCTGTGTTAAGGAATCTGGGAGGCCAAGGCTCCCACCCATGAAGAAAACCTTCAGGTTCGAGGGTTGGAAATTCGTCCCCTTATGCTACTCCCCACGATGGCCCTCCTTAATAATGCCAACTTTAAGGTGCTGGCTGCAAACACATGGTCACTATTTGCCTGAAGGTTGTCAGCCATCTATGGCAATCAGAGCCCATTTTTGGTCCCACCCAAAGTAGGGCCCACTCTTTTGAAAAGGATAATGGATTGTTCCCTTGAAGGGGAGCTCAAAGAAAACTAAGGTCAAGCCAACTCAGAGGACCAAGGTGAGATTGCCATCTTGTTACATCTGTGCCTTCCTATCACGTGTGTCCCTAGCACCCCCCCTTCCTATTGCTTGTAAAGTCCTAGCTCATCGCCCTCCTGTTACGTGTACGCCTCTGTACAAGCCATTCCTGTTATGCTCACCATGGTCTGCGTGCCTCACATTACATAACCTCACGAGATGACATCACTCTATCTGCTCCGGCCTGGCTCCTGAAGTCATGATGAGAGGTGAGCCCTTGCATGCTTTATCTTGTCTGGTATCTCTTTAACTTACTCCTCAATTACATAACTGTCCCTTAGGCCCATTCAGTTATAGGGAGGCTGGTTCCCCACAGAAGAACAGGTGTGTGTGTGTGTGTGTGTGTGTGTGGTGAAGAGGGTGCTACAGGAGGCTGTACAGCCTCCCCGCATTCCTTTCTGTGTATGATGGAATAAAAGCTGGGGTGGGCTTATGGATCTATTTTTATCCAACCTGTGGAATCTTCTAGAGTCCTGAAATAAAGTTTAAACACATTTAAAAATTTAATTTTTAAAATTAAAAATTAGCCAAGAAAAGTGGAAAAAGAAACTCGCATTTTGCGTAATTCTTGCCCTAGAAATCAAAATCTAAAAAGAAATAAACCTTCCTCTGTTGGCATATTGTTTTTCAATTAAGGTCAACCAGAAGACTCGGTGGGCCTCTCCCCCCAACTGGACTGTGTGGGACTCGAGCATCACTCGGCAAGGGCGTGGAAGGGTCTCTCCCAGGGGAGCGCTGTGAGAGGGGTCTCCCTCTTCATTGTGCTTGCTCCCAGCTACGAAAATGCACATCGGCAAATCGTCTAGTGCACACGGAAACAAGCGTGCTCTATAAACGTGTGCCATCTCATGTGGGGGCAGATGAGTGGTAGAGGTGACGGGGCTCCCCTCAGCCAGGACGGTCAAGCAGAGAATTGATGCCAAGGAGACAGGCTGGATAGGGCCAGCACTCTTGAGAGCAGTCCACTGCACATGGCAGAGGCTTGCCAGGACGGGAACACCCAATGCCTCAGGAGGGAGTGTTCTTCGGAGAGGGAGAGAGTTTCCAGCGGCTCCAGGCCTCTAGTCTTTAGGCTGCAGATCCTCTCTGCTGGGGAGCCAGGCTCAGCTGGACCGCGTCATCATGGCTGGCCCCTGGCACTCTCCAGAAAGCCGAGCAGTACAGGGAGGTGGGCCTCGGTCTAAGGGGAGGAGGGCCTTTCCCAGTTTGCCTGCTACAGCCTCCAAGTGTCACTCTATGAGCTAGTTCAACATGTGCTTTGGGACACTAGTTGGGTAAGGGAAGAATCTCTTAAACACTGACAGGGGCACCTTCAAGAATGTCCGTCAGTCTAGTGAGCACCCAAGACACCCGTCCCTCATAGGATGCTAAGGCTCAAGGGCAAATACTCCTGTGGGAATTAGTGGTTTACTAACACCAATTA